>NC_083339.1:42531829-43134329 GCF_019175385.1 Lycium barbarum | reverse complement strand
CGCAAGCCGACAAGGCTGCCATCACATATCAATATCATATGCAAGCCGACAAGGCTGCCACTATAGACGAACATCATACCACAGCACATCGTATAGACACAACCGAACGGAACCCATACACAACCCACACATATGTCTACAGACCTCTAAGAGTACGAATAGCGAAATATGACGGGACAGGGCCCCGTCGTACCCTTGGATAACATATAAATATATATATATATATATATATATATATATATATATATCATACGATTCAAACCAAAAGTCTAGACTCCGGAACAACGGAGCTCTCCAAGACAGTGGAAAGGGAGTCCTAAGCTGGCCGATCACCAAAGCGAATATCTGCACCTGCGGGCATGAAACGCAGCCCCCCGAAGAAAGGGGGTCAGTATGGAATATGTACTAATCATGTAAAGCATGAAAAACAATAAACAGGATCACAACTGAAACAAGAGTACAGAAAATAGGTACAATGTCCAGAATACCAAAACACTTGCCTTTGAAATATAAATCATGCATGTCAATATCATATATCATATATATATATACCGTACCCGGCCCTCTAGTGAGGGACTCGGTGAATAAAGTCATCATATGCCCTCCTAGCCGTCATAACATATCATCATATCATCATGTATATATACCGTACCCGGCCCTCTAGTGAGGGACTCGGTGAACAATGCAGTGAAACTGTGCACGATAACATACCCGGTCCGGGACTCGGTGAAAGACATATTGAGGCATGCACGAGCAGAGTAGTGAGCAACCGTATGCAATTTAGATCATTATCAAGACTCAAACAGAATAAAAAGAAGAGATTAACACCTGAGTATCAGTATCGACAATTATGCAAGTATCCCTCGAATGTCATTATAGTTCATATCAAAAGAGTCTTAGGAATCGTAGACACATGTCAATATAGTGTGAAATAGCTTATAGAATTCAAGGACACTAATCATTGCAGAATCCTTTAAGAATAGGGATTTTCACGCATCAACTACTATCCAACGTACCAAGGACTCGAGGGGAAAACCCAATCACCTAATAGCTTTTGCATCAAGAAGTAAATAAGAATCATGAATCACACTCGAAACTTATGAATAGAGTTACCCCCAAAGCTCATATCATTCGTCACTTAAATCTAAGACATGTCAAAAGAAAGAAGGGACAACTTTACATACCTGTTAGCGACTATTCGTGAATCCTTTTCGCCTCGTCGCTCTTTTAGCCTATTTATATAAAAGTAATGTTATCGTTAGTAACTATATTTTCTAGTTCACAAATTTATATCCCATTTCTTATAGAACCTATATTTCAACTTATATATATTCTCGTTTAGGGTTTTCTATTATCTAAAGACTTAACGAAAATCGGGCAGCACTTCCCCTATATATTCGCCTATCCCGAGTTTCCAATTGCTCTCCTGTTGACACAGAAATACCAACAATAACATATGGACATAATAATATCTTCAATTCTTTCAATTCAACAAGAATAACAACATGTTCATACCAACACAACTTCAACCTTAACTTTCTAATTCTTTCCATTCCTTCACCATTTAATCCATGACAACAACAACAACTATAATGCAACTTAAAATTAATTTACCACGCCTAACTAGAACAGCCCCTTATACGGCTCAATTTACAATTCAACACCCACATCTACAACTTCTTATATCCATCATACATCAACAACTTTATACAAGCTTAAATTGTCTCCAAAATGTGTATAAAAAGAGATCAAATCTTACCTTAATCAACTTGACTCCAAGGACCAATTCACATTGCAATTCTTGAATGTGTATAACACTTTGCAATTCCAATTTATCCTCCTCACCCTCTCAATTCTCAGCCAAAATCTCCATGGCCGAGAGCTTCATAGTGTGTTCCCTATTTTTTTTGTTCTTGGTTGATTAATTGATGAAGAAAATGGCTTATGAGTCATATAGCAACTATTTATATGTCCCCCCCCCCCCCTAGGCTCTACACGTGTCCACCCTAGGTGTCATCTAGTTGATGAGTTTTTTTTCTTTTTTTTTAAATTAAAATCGGGTGGGGCCCACTCATATACTTAACATTAATTAATTTAATTAATTACTAATTCCCACTTAATAATCTAATCACAATTAATTAATTCCTAATCTCCAATAATAATATTTTTACACTAAATAAAATTTATAAACAATTTATGTAATAATTAAACTTGAAAATTAAAGGTTTCTATTTCTTGTCCGAAAATAATTCCGCCTTTACCTTGAGTCGGTTTGCTTGCGAATAATCCGACGTATAAATATACGGGGTATAACAGTAATCTCTTGGGTTTCAATGTAATATGCTTAGAAAAGGGTTTTAGAGCTTTGAAGAGTTTGGAGAAAGTGGGAGATGAAAAAAGAAAGTAAGGTCATTTATGTATATAAAAAGAAAAATATGACCCGACCCGATTATATGGCCAATTTTACGGGTCGTATAATTTATACGGTTCGTATAATTGGAACGTATAATCTCACCAGGGATCACCCTTCTTTGGAAGTAATCTACGGACCATTATACGGGCTGCATAAATTATACGGTCCATACAAATGGCCGTACAACTGGGAATTTTTGAATTTCATTCTCGTCGACTCGTTTGACTTCCAATCCTCGTGGAACCTTCTTGGCACTTATATAACACTTCATTAACCATACAATAGGCCCTATAGCTGCCCCTCAATATATTTCTAAATACGTATCAATTCAACTATTGCGAAAACTCTCCCAAACATGATTTGCATTTCACTTCCTTCAACAACTTAGTCTGACCTATTCATATGATTTCAAAATCTTATGGTACATGCTTTAAGCCATATAATACTCTCCTTAATCTCATGGGGACTTCATATTCACCCTAAGCTCACATTAGTCTACTCTCAAGGCAACAAATCCGGAATTTCCGAGGTGTAACATTCTCCCCCCCCCCCCCTCCCCCCCTTGGGACCATTTGTCCTCGAATGTTAGGTTATTGGGGATTCTATAAACATTTCGCCAGATTTTCCGCTATAAAATGGCACTATCATCCTGTCACAGCAACCCAAAATACATCGCCTCACAGGGCTATAACAATAACATCAATAACCATGGCCACACACGACCAGGAAAGCATCAAGGAAAGCATTACCTACCTGAGAACAATGGCGTCTCTGCCTGAGTCTCCTCTGGAGGTGAAAATAAATGCGGGTACCTAAACTTCATGTATTCTTCTGCTTCTCAAGTAATTTCCTCTCTATTATTATTCCTCCATAAAACTTTAACTGAAGCTACATCTTTGGTTCTAAGTCACTGTACTTGCCTATCTAGAATGGCAATGGGAGCTTCTTCGTAGGATAATTGTTCAGTGACTTGGACATCATCTACCGGTACAACTCTAGAAGGATCTCCAATGCACTTACAAAGCATCGATACATGGAAAACTGGGTGAACTGACTTCAAATCAGGAGGTAGATCTAACTCGTAAGCCACCTGGCCTACCTTGCATACAATCTCATAAGGGTCAATATACCGAGGACTAAGCCTTCCCTTTTTGCCAAATCTCATAACGCCCTTTATTTGCGACACATTCAAGAATACCCAATCTTTCACTTGAAACTTTAAGTCCCATCGACGATTATCTGCATAGGATTTCTGACAACTCTGAGCTGTTAATAATTGATCTTGTATAAGCTTGACTTTCTCTATAGCCTGGTCCTATTAATTTTGTCTCTCCTACTTCGAATCACCCAATTGGAGATCTACACTTGCGCCCATATAAAGCCTCATATGGGACCATTTGGATACTGGAATGATAATTGTTGTTATAAGCAAATTCAACAAGCGGTAGGTGATCATCCAAACTAACTCTAAAATCCAATATACATGCCCGTAGCATATGCTCAAGGGTCTGAATGGTGCGCTTAGCTTGCCCATCAGTCTGTGGGTGAAATGCTGTGCTAAGACTCACATGAGTCCCCAAACCTTCTTGGAAAATTTTGCAGAAATTGGCTGTAAATCGAGTCCCTCTATCAGAGATAATAGATACTGGAACACCATGAAGTCGTACTATCTCTTTAACATAAAGCTTTGCTTAATCTTCTGCCACATATGTAGTCCTGACCAGTAAGAAATGAGCTGACTTCGTGAGTCTATCCACAATCACCCATATAGAATCATACTTATGTCGATAACAGGGTAATCCTGCAATGAAATCCATGTTAATTACTTCCCATTTCCAAGTTGGAATTTCTATAGCTTGTAACAATCCGCTGGGCTTTTGGTGCTCGATTTTCACTTGCTGACAGTTAGGACATTGAGTTATAAATTCCGCTATGTCTATCTTCATTCCATTCCACCAATATATAGATTTAAGATCATGATAAATTTTCGTTGCTTCAGGGTGAACAGAATAACGGGAACAATAGGCTTCTCTTAATATTTGGTGGCGTAATCCTGCAACATCAAGAACACATAACCTTCCTCGGCATCAGAGAACTCCATCTCCAGAAATCTCAAATGACGACTTCTTCTTCTGTGGAAGTGTATTTCTGTATTGAATAGCATGGGATCCTCGTACTGGTGCTCTTTCACTTCAACCACTAGTGACAAGACCGCTGAATTCTGAATGGTAGCTCCCATATTGCCTGAGTCCACTACCCGAACTCCTAGGCTAGCTAATTGTTGGAGCTCACGAGCTAACTTTCTTTTCCCTAGCCGAACATCGGATAAACTTCCCATGGATCTACGGCTAAGAGCATCAGCCACAACATTTGCTTTCCTAGGATGATATAGGATGTTAACATCATAATCTTTCAAAAACTCCAACCATCGCCTTTATCGCAAATTCAACTCCTTCTGCTTGAAAATATACTGGAGGCTCTTATGATACGTATAGATATCCACATGGACACCGTACAAATAATGTCTCCACATCTTCAATGCATGAATCAGCGCAGCTAACTCAAGATCATGGGTCGAGTAATTTTTCTCATGTTTTCGCAACTTCCTTGAAGCGTAGGCAATCACCTTACCATGTTGCATCAATACACATCCTAATCCAACGCCCGAAGCATCACAATAGAAAACATAACCTTCTGGTCCTTCTGGAAGCGTCAGGACTGGAGCAGATTTAGCTCTTGGAAACTACGTTCACAAGCATCCATCCATCTAAATTTAGCTGATTTCTAGGTCAACTTCGTGAGTGGTGCAGAGATAGAAGAAAAGCCTTCTACAAACCTCCTGTAACAACCTGCTAAGGCCAGAAAACTACGAACCTCCGTAGGTGTTATAGGCCTTGGCCAAGTCTTCACGGCCTCAATCTTTTAGGTATCTACCCGAATACCATCGGCTGAAATGACATGATCCAAAAAGGTCACCGAATTCAACCAAAATTCACACTTCGAAAATTTCGTGAATAACTCTTGAGTCTGGAGAACCTTAAGGACGGTACGCAGATGATCTGCATGTTCTACTTCGGATCAAGAATATACCAGGATATCGTCAATGAACATGATCGGAAATAAATCTAGGAAAGGCCTGAACACATTGTTCATGAAATCTATAAATACAACCGGCGCATTAGTTTTCCCAAATGACATTACCCGGAACTCAAAATGGCCATATCTTGCTCTGAAAGCCGTCTTAGGAATATCCTTCTCCCTAACTCTCACCTGATGATACCCGGATCTCAAATATATTTTTGAAAACCATTTGGCACCCTGCAATTGGTTAAATAAATCGTCAATCCTTGGAAGAGAGTATTTGTTCTTGATCGTCACTTTATTCAGTTTCCTGTAGTCAATGCACATTTGCAGGGAGCCATCTTTCTTCCTCACAAACAACACGGGTGCTCCCCACAGGAAGAACTAGGCCTAATAAAGCCATTTTCAAGCAAGTCTTTCAGTTGCTCCTTCAACTCTTTCAACTCTGCGGGAGCCATTCGATAAGGAGGAATTGATATGGGTTTGGTATCCGGTACCACATCAATAGAAAAATCAATCTCCCGCTCAGGTGGAAGGCCTGCAAGCTCATCCGAAAATACATCCGGAAACCTATTCTCTACGGGAACAGACTGAAGAGTTGGAGATTTGGCTTCTATATCTTGAACCCGGACTAGATGATAAATACAGCCTTTAGCAATCATTTTCCTGGCCTTGAGGTAGGGAATAAACCTACCTTTCGGGGACGCTGTATCTCCTTTCCATTCTAAAACTGGTTCTCCTTTAAAACTGGAAGCGAACCATTTTCATTCTACAATCAACATTGGCGTAGCAAGAAGCCAACCAATCCATGCCCATGATAACATCAAAGTCCACCATTTTTAACTCATGTAAATCGGCCATAGTATGATGGTCACAAATCACAACTACACAGTCTCTGTATACTCGACTAGCTATTACCGGCTCACCAACGGGTGTCAATACCTCGAAAGGTTTGATTGACTCTGGTTTGACCCCAAATCGACCCGCAATATATGGGGTAACATATGACAGTGTGGAGCCCAGATCTATCAATTCATATACATCAAGAGAAAATACCAATAATATACCTGTAACAACATTAGTGGAGGACTCAATATCCTGCCATCCGGCCAAAGCATAGATATGGCGTTGGGGACCAGTAGAACTGGGAGCTCTTCCTCTACCTCTACCGTGGCTGACCGGCGCCTCTAAACCTTGCCCCAGAGGGTGTATATATTAGGGGTGGGCGTTCGGTTGTTTGGTTTGATTTTTTCAAAGTTTGGTTCGGTATTTCGGTTTCGATTTTTTTAAAGTGGATACCGAAAACCGCACCGAATTAGTTCAGTTCGGTACAGTGTTTTAAAGTTCGGTTCGGTTTCGGTTTTCTAATTTGATTTTTTGGCATTGGTTAAGCAATAGTCCCCCGTTAATAATATTCAAACTTTTTCAGCTAATCGAAGAATACTGTGACCTTACCTATCCATCGACCAAGTTTAACACAAATAAATAGCAGCAGCAGCAGCCAACAACAACGCCAACGGCCAGCAGCAGTAGCGCTAGCCAGCAGCCAATAGCCAGCACCTGCAGCAGCAACCAGCAACTGCAGCAGCAACAACCAGTAACAGCAGCAGCAAGCCAGCAACTACGCAACCAGTAGTTGCTGCAGTCTGCAGCAGCAAAAAACCAGTCCAGAAACAAAATCAGTAGCTTAACAGAGGAAACCAGTAGAAACACGCAGCAAAACAGCGTACACGGTAAAAACGAGCAACACAAATAACATAAGTTTAAAACAAATAGCATCCAAACTGCCAAAAAAACACAAATTTCTTAAAATCTAGCTCCAAATACAAAACATTAGCTGTCACGAACTAAGTCTTAAATCCATCATCTTAACACAATGCTAGCAGTCACAATTTGGTCCGAAATTCACCAATTCAAAACATAAGCTTAAATTTGAAGCCGAATTTGCCTCTCTTGTTGACGCTCAAGACATTTCTCAATATGCTTCAACAAGGAACTTGTGCTAGTCACTCTTGGATAATATTTAAGTATCATATCGCATGTCAAGCACCTTACTTTACGCCCTTCTTCATTGTCTTGAACTATCGCAAAGTATTCCCAAACATGTAAACAAGCTTTAGAAGGAATGGTTGAACTTGAACATGATAAGAAGTAAGATAAAACCAAAAATTAGAATATAACTTTCAAGATAAAAGAGCAAAACTACAAAATAAAATATTGAACTTATAGCAAAAAATAGCAAATTGCAATCAAACATCAACAATGCAAGGATCTCTTCCACTATTTGCCATCTCTAAAGATAATTTAATCAAATATGTCATACAACATAAATAATAATATGATTTTTGCACTAAACCACACAAAAATATATAAAACCTTACCAAGTTCAAGATTCTCAAGATACTCCAAACTTTCTTCCACACTAACGGGTTTACTCTCTTCTCTAAGCCAATCTTGAGAACAAATAAGAGATTGCACATATTTAGGAGTGAATGAACTTCTAAATGGATCAAGAATACGTCCGCTGGTACTAAATGCACATTCCGATGCCACACTAGAAACCCGAATAGCCAATACATGACGAGCCAACTCTGAAAGAACGGGAAATCTAGGAGCATTTACTTTCCACCAATCTAAGATCGAAAACTCAACACGTTCATCTTCAAGCTCTTGATCTTCACTAATGTATCTATCCAACTTCGATTTAGCACCCCCACACCCAGAATCTTCTTTTTGTTTCTTCAAGTGAAGCTTAGCTCTCAAAGCTTTTTTTTTTTCAAAGCGGTGTCAGAATTAGAAGATACATCAGATGAGCATTGAGATGAAGAAGATGTAGATGGAGATGATTTATGATGAAATTGTTACACCTCAGAACTTTGGGTTGTTGAGCGGTGAATGGAATAACGTACGTTAAGGTGTACATGATGTCCCTACAAGTAAGAAGGGATACTTAATAATTCTAATTAATATTCCAAAAAAGTTAGAGGCGAGGGAGAAAAAATCGTCAAAGAAAACTTCCCTGCAGTCCTGCGAAAGGGGGTTCGACGGCCGTTCTTTCCACCGTCGGACGGGCCGACAATTCGTCGATTGTGCCGTAGAATCGAGTTAGCGCGGAGACCATTCGACGAACAGATCGACACTCCATCAATTAGTTTGACGGACCGTCCTTCTCAACGTAGAATGAAAAGAAACAAAAGGTTGCTCACTGGAAATTTAACGACTTCGACGATCAGATCAACGCCCCGACGATCCGATCGACGCTTCGTCGATCGTACCTTATATCTCGGTCGGGACTGATTTTAAGACTCAATATAAGGACCCCTCCCTCATTTTATTTCATTTCATCTCACTCGTCCACACACCAAGAAACCTCTAGAACCTTCTCCATCATTCATCCACAAGGAGTCAAGGGAGAACCATGATCAACTATACCAAATCCATGAAATCAAGTGTATGAAACCCATTAAAAGCTCATTTAAGCCAAGAAAACACAAGGGAAGTGAGTTAGGGTTTTGGTGCAAGAAGAGAAGTTTCACTCAAAGGTTGTTCCTCCATCATCTAAGGTGAGTTTTATGTTCATTCCATGTTGTTTAATGTATTGGAAAGCTAAGACACTTGAATTGTAGGAAGATATAGGAAATGTGTCATGAATGTGTGAATAGTGTCATTGTTGGATAGTGGTTTGGGATGAATTATGAATATTGGTATGTTGTGATTGTAAATATGTTATGAATGACATTTAGAACATGGAATAAGTATTATATGTGAGAAAATGCGATAATGAATTGTGACCATGATTATGGAGAAATTGGAGTGAAATGGCGAAATGTGGATAATGTAGATGAATGATGATTGTTGCCTACTATATTAAATGTTGTTATGGTTGTTTGGGAGTTGAAATATGATATGGAGAAAGTAATAGAAACAAAGGAAATGCTGCCCAATTTTATTTATCTTTAATAAGTACGTTTAAGTAATCGATTAGCTAATATTCATGCGACTTCTCTTGAAGGTAGGAACGTGGGCATTGAACGAGAACAAGCAAGAAATAGATTAGTTAAACGTAAAAGGTATGTGAGGCTAGTCCTTTCTTTCATGGCATGTATCCTATAGTATGACTTTCCTCCCTCTTCATGAATCTCTTAAATTCCAGAAAACTATGAGCCTATGTTCTTGAATAGCTACACAAGGTAGGAGTTATGTTATGAGCCCAATAATGATGTCATTTATTTCCTACACTCACCTTATATACTATTTCCTTCAAGATGAGGCAGAATGCTTATGAATGTCCATAATAGAATCGGGGGTTCACGACCTTATGTCACCTCGATAAAGTATAGATATCTTCGAGTTATTATACATGCATTATGATGAGTACATGTTGAGGATATTACACCGCACCTATATGGCCGGGCCGCACCGCTAAGGTGGGCGGCTTATAGATGATTACACCATGTCTATATGGCACGGGCAACACCACTAGTGGACGGCATGAGATGATACCCCGGACGCGGGAGGCCTGGACGCAGGCTAATGATTATCACACCGATCCGATATGGACGGGCAGCTTATACATTTATGCATATATGATATGATGATGATGCTGAAAGTAAGCCAGCATGCATTATCTCTTTTATGATTCACGGTCATGTATATAAGTATCAAATGTTTCAAATGATAATAATTACCATGGTTATGAGCATAGGATGCACGAATGAGAGTAGATGAGTAGTAGAGCGAGTGTTGCTAGGTGGTTAGCCCCGGGTACCTATCACGGCCGCTAGCCGGGTCGTGACAAAAGTGGTATCAGAGCAGTTCAGTCCTAGGATGTGTCTATGAGCCGTGTCTAGTAGAGTCTTATTTATGGTGTGTTGCGCGCCACGCTAATAAACAAGAGGCTACAGGGCATTTACGAAAAATGACCATCTTTCATCTTAAGAGATCGTGCGATAGAGATGTATTATAAGATTATCCCTTCCCTAATTGTGCGTTATAATTTCAGCAAAGCTGATGAGAGGAAAAGCTACGGCAGCCCAGAAGGGCAAGATAGTGGTGGAAGAAGGGCTTGAACGAGAGCCGTCTATAGATGTGGAGGAGGGCGAACCCCAGAATAAAGCCCCACCTCGATTTTCCCATACTTCGCCCACTTTTGAGGATCAGAGGGGAGCCTCAGCTTTAGATCCAGCACCCCCCCGTTCCTCCACTAGATGCCTCGGGCCAAGAGATAAGACAGGACATTCTTCTACTGACTCAATTGGTAGCCGCTCAAGCTCAGCGGAAGGATGTAGGCCACGATAACAGGGGTTGGAGGAAGAGAGCTAGTTCTCCACGGTCTGATCATGAGCGTACGGGTGCTCCGAGGCAACAATTCTCTAGGCACTCAATTCGTTCACCAAGTGGTGCTCCTCCGCAGTTTCCTAGACCTCGATTTGATGGATCTACTTATTCTAAGTCACCCTCGAGTCTCAGAGTTTCCAGTTCTCGAATTTGGAGTGGTTTTAGTCAGACGAGATCCCCGGTACCACGATGTACTCAGTGTCGCAAGTTACATTGGGGACCGTGCCACTTGGGCTTGGATGTTTGTTATACCTGTGCTCGGCCAGGCCATATCATGCGCTACTGCCCATGGAGGTGTGGTAGAGATGAGGTTCGACCTATGGGGTTAGTAGCTGGCTCTTCATTATTGGTATGCCCTCCAAGGCCAAGGCCACATATGTTAGTAGGTGGTGATAGATACCAAAGAGGAGCGCCCAGTCCAAGTGGATCCCAGCATCATATCCATGCGTTAGCTGAGCGACAGGATCTGAAGTCTTCCCCTGATATTGTCCCAGGTATACTGTTAGTATCCTTTTACGATATGTGTGCATCGATGGATTCGGATCCTATGCTGTCATGTATCACCCCCATTGTGATGATTGTGTTGAGGTGAAAACAAAATTGATCCAATCCGACAATTTGAGATGACTATATTGTTAGTAACCTAGTGATAGCCAGAATCGTGATTTACGAGTAAGTTGATTGACGGTGAGTGAATATAAATAATATGTGTATGTATATAGATATTGGAATTCTAGATATTGGAATTCTAGACCGAGTGTGCTGGCACAACTTATGAGACAAGCTCTACTATTTATATCCTTTAATGGTAAGTGATCTTGTGTTGTGCAGTTGCGTATTATATGTGTTCCGATATATGTCCTATTGAGACATCGGACGTGATTTCTGGGCTATGTGCAGGTTTGGGATTGTTATGCTTACAAAAGAAACGCTGCCGAAGTTTTTCCTAGAATTTGAAGGAGACAAGGTACAAGCTTATGATATGTCCTGACGAGAAATGATGATGTGCAACAAGGTAATGGCAGGACGAGATTGAGTTAGGAGTATCATTAACAACTACAAGAGATGAGTAACGGTAATTATAAGATCGACAATGATATGGTAAAGAGAAATACTAGGGTAAATTCGGGAGACTGGTAGTGCTAAAGCATGACATAGAAGAGAAAGGGTAACTCCAATGGAGTGCGCTACCGAGGTATTTATTGGAGGGATAAGCATGAGAAAGACGCGATAAGTTTACTAGCAACTAAAGTAACAATACCCAGAGACAGAAGTACGAATACGAAGGGCTATAATGAATGAGGACACGTTGGTAAAACAATTTATAAGGTGAGCGTGATAGAACTGATTAGAAGGAGTAACGGGTGGAGTATGCTTACTTCATGAGGTTTATCCTATGTTATAAGCAGGCTTGCGAATGAGATCAAGAAGTGTCACTCTATAGAGTTGATTATGATCAGGGTATAATGAGAACGCAACAAGAACTGTAATGCAAAGTATAGCGAGGAAACGACTAAGGATGTGACATGTTCTATATGAATAAAGAGTGAATTCAAGTGTGAAACCAACAAGCGAGCCATGGGGAAGTAGATGAGAAAGCTTTTAAGACGTTGTTAGGGGAAAGTCCAGCATAGGGATTCCTCCATGACAGAAATGATAGCCAGCAAAAAGGGGAAGTCAACTTGAAAAAGAAATCAGAGGAAAGTGATATGGCAAAGTAGCAGTAGTTTGTTATTAGTATAACCGAGATCATGAGTGATATCTTTAGCTAGATGTAAAAGACCAAGACTACAGAAAGATGAATAACGAAATAGGACGATTATTAAGAAGAGGATCAACACAATAAGGGTGAGAGGGGATGATCAGAATGAACAGAATAAGTTTTGGGAGCAAAGAATAGATTGTACAAAGGTAGTATATTCTAACGGACAAAAGTGGATGTACTCAGTTAGGGATAGGGTTCCTCATATGAATAATAAATGATTGATTATAAAACGGGAGAAACAAGATAAATTGAGGTGGAAGGAATAAGAACGAGAATAGAGAGAGAAGGAAATACACGAAGTACGCGTGCTTAAGAAGTAGTTGCGTTATAATTAAAGGGAGATGCATTACCTACGAATATCCTATACCAAGTTAGAACGAGTAAAGTATATGAAGTAAAGAGTTGGAAAAAAAATGATCATGAGTTATGAGTTTACTATACGACGACAAAGCGATAGAGTAAAGCTATCATCAACGACAAATATAATACGATTATGATTGGTTTTGAAATCAGTGTTGAGTGCAAAACAAAAGCAAAAGAATAAGAGGCATGAGGGGTATTAGTGGCGTATGAGACTTAGGCCTTGGAAAACAAGATGACGTTACAAGTGAACTTTGAGCACCGAAGAAGAGGGCAAGTGACATTATATGGATGGTAAGGATAACTAGACCTACTACTACGGTGAGCATCCCTATGGGACAAAAGTTGTTAATTGGAGCAGATGTAGACATTGACACATAACTACCAGATGAGCTAAGTAAAATACATCCTTGTTCGGATTGCTATATCGGCTGTATTAATTGGTTACAAGACTGCAAGGTGAGTATGTTAAGACTTCACACATTAATTATCGTAGCTATGAATTACGAGAAAACGACATGAATAAGATGTAGTGTAGTAAGGGATGTATGAATTCAAGATTTGAAGGAGAGCCAACGGTTTTGAGAATGGTACAAGTAAAACCCTTAAAGGGGGAAGCGAGTAAAGGGAATTCAAGTGTAGAGATTTGGGACGATGATCCTAAAATGTGACAGATATAGACTCTAAAACAAAGAGTGAGAGTTGCGTAGAAATGAGTCAATGACTAGTAAATAAACGAACACGAATTGAGCAGAAATCTGAGACTGTACGGGAAACCATTCGCGAAGACCTTAAACCACGTGACATTGAGAGCAAATAAATCAAGGGGTATTGTAAAGGAGGACGGTGTTATACCAGAATAGAGGTAAAGACACCCGCGGTAAAGTCCTTGTAAATGATATTTATAGGAATATGACCGTGGATACGATATGTAAATGAGTACGATTATGAATACGGATGCAGATATGGATACATGTATATGTATAGATGTGTATGTACATGAATCACGCAAGAACGATTATGTAACTCGCAAGTAATTATACGTCGCCAATGAAACCAAGTGGATATTTCAAAAGAGGAGTAAGAGGTAAACAAGAATAGTGTGGTCATGATACCCCAAGTCAGTTGAAGGAAAATATATGGTAAATTGAGTTGAAATGTTGAATTGGGATTATTGTTAGGGGTAAATAGGACAATTACTTGGAATATGACATAAGTACATGTTATACGCTTACTACAGTAGCCCTGGGGTGTGACAACTTACGAATGCAATAAGATCACTGAATGAAGGGGAAGCTTAGTCCCCGATACATTAGGCTTTATGAGATGGTATGCAAAATAGGCAAGGTGGCTTATGAATTAGATCTAACATCCATGTCTCGATGCTTCGTAAATATGTTGGAAATCTTACTAGGATCATGCCAATAAATGTCGTTCAAGTGACAGGAAAGTTGATCTATGAAAAGGTACCATTGCCACACTAGATAGGCGAGTACGAAGACTTCGAAATAAAGAAGTGACCTCAGTTAAGGTATTATGGAAGAATAACAACCGAGAAGAATGACTCGGGAAGCGGAAGAAAATATGAAATCCAAGTGTCCGCACTTGTCTCAGCCTCGGAAGACATTCGAGACGAAACACCAAGATTATGAGGTATGTATGCTTACTTTTCATGCTTTTGATCGTGTGTGGCCAATTTATAGTTCTATTATGTTGTAGCCCTGTGAGGCAGAATTATTATGAGTTGTTGTGACAGGATGGTAGCGCCATATTACAGGGAAAACTCTAGCGAAATTTTTGTAGAATTCCCGAGTACTTAACATTCGAGGACGAATGTTCCAAAAAGGGGGGAAGAATGTTACACCTCAGAACTTTGGGTTGCTGAGCGGTGAATGGACTAACGTACATTAAGGTGTACATGATGTCCCTACAAGTAAGAAGGGATACTTAATAATTCTAATTAAGATTCCAAAGAAGTTAGAGGCAAGGGAGAAAAATTCGTCAAAGAAAGCTTCACTGCAATCCTGCGAAAAAGGGTTCGACGGCCGTTCTTTGTACGGTCGGACGGGCCGAAGATTCGTCGATTGTGCCGTAGAATCGAGTTAGCGCGGAGACCATTCGACGAACAGATCGACGCTCCGTCGATCAGTTCGACGGACCGTCGATTAGTTTGACGGACCGTCCTTCTCACCGTAGAATGAAAAGAAACGAAAGGTTGCTCACTGGAAATTTAATGACTTCGACGATCAGATCGACGCTTTGACGATCAGATCAACGCTTCGTCGATCGTACCGTATATCTCGGTCGGGACTGATTTTAAGACTCAATATAAGGACCTCTCCCTCATTTTATTTCATTTCATCTCACTCCTCCACACACCAAGAAACCTCTAGAACCTTCTCTATCATTCATCCACAAGGATTCAAGGGAGAACCATGATCAGCTATACCAAATCCATGAAATCAAGTATATGAAATCCATTAAAAGCTCATCTAAGACAAGAAAACTCAAGGGAAGTGAGTTAGAGTTTTGGTGCAAGAAGAGAAGTTCCACTCAAAGGTTGTTCCTTCATCATCTAAGGTGAGTTTTATGGTCATTCCATGTTGTTTAAGGTATTGGAAAGCTAAGACACTTGAATTGTAGGAAGATATAGGAAATGGGTCATGAATGTGTGAATAGTGTCATTGTTGGATAGTGGTTTGGGATGAAGTATGAATATTGGTATGTTGTGATTATAAATATGTTATGAATGACATTTAGAACATAGAATAAGTATTATATGTGAGAAAATGCGATAATGAATTATGACCATGATTATGGAGAAATTGGAGTGAAATGGCGAAATGTGGATAATGTAGATGAATGATGATTGTTGCCTACTATATTAAATGTTGTTATGGTTGTTTGGGAGTTGAAATATGATATGGAGAAAATAATAGAAACAAAGGAAATGTTGCCCAATTTTCTTTAGCTTTAATAAGCACGTTTAAGTAATCGATTAGCTAATATTCATGCGACTTCTCTTGAAGGTTTGAACGTGGGCATTGAACGAGAACAAGCAAGCAATAGATTAGTTAAACGTAAAAGGCATGTGAGGCTAGTCCTTTCTTTCATGGCATGAATCCTATAGTATGACTTTCCTCCATCTTCATGAATCTCTTAAATTCCGAAAAACTATGAGCCTATGTTCTTGAATAGCTACACAAGGTAGAGGCTATGTTATGAGCCCAATAATGATGTCATTTATTGCCTACACTCCCCTTATATACTATTTCCTTCAAGGTGAGGCAGAATGCTTATGAATGTCCATAATAGAATCGGGGGTTCACGACCTTATGTTACCTCGATAAAGTATAGCTATCTTCGAGTTATTATACATGCATTATGATGAGTACATGTTGAGGATACTACACCGCGCCTATATGGCCAGGCAGCACCGCTAAGGCGGGCAGCTTATAGACGATTACACCGTGTCTATATGGCACGGGCAGCACCACTAGTGGGTGGCATGAGATGATACCCCGGACGCGGGAGGCCTGGACGCAGGCTAATGATTATCACACCGATCCGATATGGACGGGCAGCTTATACATTTATGCATATATGATATGATGATGATGCTGAAAGTAAGCCAGCATGCATTATCTCTTTTATGATTCACGGTCAGATACAGATTGCTCCTCATTTGATGTCTCCTCATTTCATTGATGTTTCATTATTGTTTATGCCTTACATACTCAGTACAATGTTCGTACTGACGTCTATTTTCTTTGGACGCTGTGTACATGCCCACAGGTAGACAGGGAGGTGATCTTGATCCAGACTCGTAAAAGCTATTAGCTGATTTGAAGAGCACTCCGTATTCCAGAGGTTCCATTGATTATTCTTTTGGTATTTATGTATATGTATGTTTTGGGCACGACGGGGTCCTGTCCCGTCCATATGTCTAGTACTCTAGTAGAGGCTCGTAGATGCGCAGTGTGGGTAGTATGGTCTCACAAGTTCCTCATTGTATATATATATATATATATATATATATATATATATATATATATATATATATATGTATGTATATTATTTTGATAGCCGAAAGGATCATGTATATAAGTATCAAATGTTTCAAATGATAATAATTACCATGGTTATGAGCATCGGATGAACGAATCAGAGTAGATGAGTAATAGAGCGAGTGGTGCTCGGTGGTTAGCCCCGGGTACCCGTCACGGCCCCTAGCCGGGTCGTAACAGAAATTCTCTTGAATAATTTTTTAGATACTCCCCAAATAAAGATTTCATATAATCATACACTCCTTTGCTTACTTTCTTTCCTACTTCCTCACCAAATAGCTCTTCAAGCCCAAAGTTAACATACACAAACTTATTATAAGGATCAAACACGGAAGCAATAAAAATCATTTTGTTCATCTTTTCACGATCCCCCCAATACTTTTTGAACTTTTGTCTCATTCGCTTAGCCATTGTACTCAAACTAACATCTTCACTTTCTAAAAACACTTTCAAATATACATCAATCTCACATATATTCTCAAAATGAACATTAGAAGTAACGTAATGTGACCTGAAACCTTTACAGTGAGCTCGTGAAATCTTTCAAGAAACTTTACCACATTCCTTACATTCGCCCAATCAGCACACGCGAGAGGACTTGCAACACTTCCATCTTCAAGAACATGAGAAAGATAATTATTGAAATTCTCATAAAAAAGATCAAACCTATCAAAGGCTTTCTCAAAGTGTTGTGTTGTATCCAACATCAAGTAGGTGGAATTCCATCTAGTAGGCATATCTAGCTCTAATGATTTAGAACATTCCACCTTTTGAACTTCACAACATTTCGTAAAGTGACCTCCTCTTGCCGAAGATGATCTAACATACCTTACCATTTGCCTAACACATTTGACAGAAGCATTAATTTCCTTCAAACCTTCTTGCACAATTATATTAAGTATGTGAGCCATACATCTCACATGAAGATGCTTACCATCCATTATATTAGTTTCCCAATTATTTAACTGTTTGGACAATTCTCTAACTGTAACATCATTGGAAGAAGCATTATCAACAGTAATAGTAAAAATCTAATCCAAGTTTCAATAGCCTCTGCCATATGCTCACCCTTATGACTAGTGATAGGGCAAAAATTCAATATTTGTTTTATGCAAAACCCAATCTCTATCAATATAGTGAGCAGTCAAATACATATAATTAATTATTTGCAACGATGTCCATGTGTCAGTGGTAAAGCAAATTTTTGCTTTTGCTTATCTAAAAGACTTCTTCAAATCTAGTCTCAATTCATCGTAACGTTCATAACAATCCCTTGTTACTGTTCTACAGGAAGGAACTTGAAATAAAGGTTGGGCTACTTGCATAAACTTCTTGAAGCCTTCCTTTTCTACAAAGCTAAATGGTAGTTCATCTATAATTATCATCTCAACTAAATCCCTCATAATTAACTGTTGATCAAATTCCCAACGCGGCTCATGCTCATCCTTAGATGCAAAATTTATCTTTTTCTGAGTGAAAGTTTCAATCTTGGCTTTATATGGTAGGCACCTCAAAGCTATATGTTGTCTCAATCCCGTTGTTCTATTTACAGATGTATTAGCGGCATAAAGATTTTTACAATGTCTACACTTTGCTTTAACAATACCATTTACAACGACCTTATCATAATGATCCCAAATATCTAATCTAGATTTCATATTCTTTCTTTTCTTTGTTACCTGGGGCTCGGTGTCAAGTAAGTTGTCATTGCTATCATCTGTATTAGGTACGCTATTAGTTGAACTGGCCAAGCTTAATCTAGTTTCATCCGCCATCTATAAAAAATTTAAAAGAGAAATTATAAGATAAAGCTTTATAACAGTAGAGTAGCTCAACAAACACTCGACAGAACCTAGCAAAAAGCAGCAAATATGCAAGAAATTATCCTAACCCACTGATAATTTAAGAAAATTTAACAAATCTGAAAAAATACCACAGCACATGAGTGGCCAGTGACAGTGAGTATACTGTGAAAAGTGAAAACTCCATAATAAAGATTCAAACTTTACTTAAAATTAAAAGAATTTAAAACATATACAACTCCTATTTTTACAAATTTACAAATTCAGTGATTCAAGAATGAAGAATGTAACTATCTATGTAAGTCACACCCTGCTATTCGTCTGTACAAGATGGTTGTTTTGCCAGCTGTATCGAGTCCCACCATCAATATTCTCATTTCATTCTTTGCAAATACCATTTTTACAAACATGGATATTGACATACCTATTTATCTACGATATATTGAGGGAATATATTGAGATTACAAACTTGGGAAATTGTCACTACCATCTTGTACAAGTTAAAACTTGGGGAATTGAAATTTCGTCTGAATAAGAAATTAAGAATGTAAGAGCTAAAGACTAAAAATGAGAAATTATAAGAAGGAAATAAAATTACCTTAAGAATGTGGGGGCAGTCGAGCAGAGACGCTGGTTTGTAGGAGCAGGAATGCTGGTTTCAGATCAGTGGTTCACTGGTTTGTGCCTTTATGGGAGAAGACAATAATTTTGTGACTTAGTTTGTGGAAGAAGAGGAAATGACGTTAGAGAGTAGAGACTAGGGTTTAGTGATTTACTAGTGAAATAAAAAGGTTTGGGCTTGGATAATTAATTTGGGCTTGATAGTGGAGTGGACTGAGTGAGGGCTTCTTATATCTGATGACTGATATATATTATATATTGATATAAAAAATATATTATATTAAATATTCGGTTAAACCAAAAAATCGAAAAATCGGTGATCCGAAACTGAACACCGAATTTGCTATTTAAAAAAATCGGAACCGAAGCGAAACACCGAAAACCGAATCCATTCGGTTCGGTTCAATTTTTTGATTTTCGATATTTATGCCCACCCCTAGTATAGATGATGAAGACCTGGCTGCAGACCCTGAAGGTTGGACTATACCCCTTCCACCAATCGAGGGGCAGTCACGCATGATATGGCCTGGCCGACCACATATATAGAAAAAATCTGAGCCTAATCGACACTGGCCCCAATGTAACTTCCCGCACTGAGAACATCATGGCACGGGTGGCCTTGCCTGACCCGAATCGCCTCTGAAATGAAAACCTGAAGCCTTAAAACTCTGACTCGACCTGGAATGAATAGATCTATCAAATCTCTGGCCCCTAAACCGTGGAGGCGCACTAGTCATCGAATGGCTTGAATGCCTAGAAAATTGTTGTCTTTACTCTCCTCTGAACTTACTAATCGGACCCGAAGATCTAGCCCTCTTGTCATACCCTCTATCATGCTCACGCTCATTTCTTTGTTGTTGTTGGCTTTCCTCCAAATTCTAAGAATGGGCCTGGATGCGTGAAATATCCATGTTGTCCTGAAGGGACGTAGTCAAGCATTTATCCATCAAATATGGCCCCAAGCCACTCACAAATCGGTGAACTCGATCACTCATATCCGCTACCATGGTCGGAGAATACCTAGCCAAAGAATTGAAGCGGAGACTATACTCTAAGGCACTCATACTTCTTTGCCGAAGATTGAAGAACTTATCGGCTCTAGCCCGCCGAACCTGTAGAGGCAAGTAATGTCGAAGGAAGGCATCAACTGATTCTTGCCATACCAGGGGAGGTGCATTAACTCCCTGTCACGACCCAACCCCGTGGGCCGCGACCAGTGCCCTAGCTGGGCACCTATACGTACCCGATACCCAAATTAGCATATTAACAAAATAATATAATAATAATATTAGTGGACGCTACAGAATTTAGCATAAAAAGCAGACTTGGCACACATAGGCCGATAAGGCCATCATAGAACAAAGTATCCCAAACATATGTACAGAACCCACACAGATATATCCACAGACCTCTACAGAACATATCATAATCATAAGACGGGACAGGGCCCCGTCATACCCAGAACAATGTACATATCCAGATAGCAGTGACAGACTGTACCAAAAATGGGCTCTGAAGAAGAGAGCGCCCCAAAATAGCAGAAGTGGGATCCTAAACAGATGGATCAGCGAACCTGTCGTCGGTACCTGCGCGGCATGAAAACGCAGCCCCCCGAAGAAAGGGGGTCAGTACGAAATATGTACTAAATATGTAAAGCGGAATCACAGAAGTTAAATCATAATGATTTCAGAAAATGAGTACAAAATCCAGAGTGTCAAATGCATATTTCCAAAACAGACAGAATGTGTACAGAAACATATGTCATATCATATCCGGTCCCTGCGACGGGACTCAGCAGACAGAACGTGGCCACCCTCCTGACGCTGGTGCCACAATACAGAGGAATCAGAAAAAGGGGCGTGACCCCGTATCATAAAATGTCATATCAAAATGGCCATAACAGATCAGATCAGAATAGGCGGACATGGAACATCATACTCCACAGACCCATGTACGCGTATACCTGCCCCCTCACATCGGGACGCGGCGAACAATGCAGAGAATCACGCTTGACAACATATCATGGCCCGGGCTCAGTGTGGGAAACATTGGGACATCCACGAATGGAGTAGTGAGAAACTAATGCAATTTAAAAATATCATAAATGTTTTCAAAGACTCAATGAAGCGTATCAAAGCCAAACAGATCCAATGGAGTCGGACGGGATCATAATAAATGCATTTCGGATATCATAATAAATTACAGAAGTATAACTTTCCCGAAGTCATTCCGAGTGTCAAAATAATTTATAAGATTTAATAGAATATTTAAAACAATATTTATTATGCGATTAGTAGGGTAATCAAAACATTTCTTTCAAAAATCGCTTAAAAAGGAAGCTTTAGCACATTAAGGGCAAAACCGGGAATAGTGGGCCCGTCTCGGGACAAATAAGGCGACGGGCTCAAATTATGCCCTCTAAGCTTATGGTATCACCTAAGAAGGTTCTACAAGCATTCTATGACTTTCCAAGTAATTTGGAGCAAAGTTGCATTATTTCAAGAAAAGTGTACCAAAGTAGTTCAATTCTACTGAAGGAAAAACTGAAATTTTCTCTTGCGGATTCCGAGGGACAAGAGGTCCTTCGAGGCCCGGATCCGACCCTAACACACTAAGGGCATGCCAAGGTAAGAATTGGGGTTGCTTTACATACCTTTCAAGCTCTTTACGCCTTTCCAAACTCACTTCCCGTTTCGTCGAAAAACTGCAATTGGTCAAGTTTACCAATTGTAAGCTATGAATACCAAAGTTTCAACTTAATGCATATTTGTCTACCGAAATTTCGGCAGCACTTCCACTATACATATAGCACCCCGAGAATTCAACTCGGCTATAAATCATCAACAACAACCCAAACGACAACATCAATATCAACAATGAACATTAAAAACACAAATATCCTTCAACTAGCCATTTTTCTCACAAGTTGACATAACCTTCATTCTAACCCAAACTTTCACTAATATCAATAATCTCACATTCATCAACAATCAAAATCATCACCATATAGTTCTAGAAGCATTTCATATCGTTTTCCTCAAGTTATACACTCGATATACACAATATACAACTTTCCGTCAAAGTCATAACTTATGCAAAACATCAAATCTTTGGCATACAACTTCATAACAAGTTTCCAACTTCCAAATTCATCAATGATCATCATAATTCACAAACAAACAACTTCATTTCCTTAATGTCGGAAAATCATACTAAAACGACATAAGTTTCTACATTCCAATTCAATACAAACTTATATCATTCTAACTTCATTTACATTACAAACATCACAACAACACTTTAACACACTAAACAAACTTAATCCATTCCATTCCAAACCACTTCATACCACACGGCCAAATGCTATTTTCATCAATTCAATCAAATTTATTCCACTTTCATTCTCAACATAAATTCCATCACATTCACAACATGAATTCAACACATTGTGGCTATATAATTAGGACATACCCATGGCTACACACTCACCACACACACCCACTTTGCAAACTTCCATTTCTTCATACAATCAACACATTTCTATATACTACAACACAATCAAAACTTCATAAGACAATAAAAAGGTAGAAATTCTTACCTTTTCCTCAAGTCTTCTTCACTTGGAGATATGATCACTTTGGTGATTCTAATGCTTCCCACTCCAAAACAACTATACCAAGTTACAAAGGAACCTTGACTTAGTAAGAATTCAATAAGAAATAAATTTTTAGAACAAGATTTGTGGGAGTGAAATCTTCACCACCAGACCCGAAACCCTCCTTGCTCTCTTTTTTTTTTTTTTTGCTCTTGTTTGATCTTGCTTCATTCTTATCACAATTATTCTATGTATATAGTTGAAGTGCTTGGTCACATGACCAAGCACATGACCAACTAAAATGGGCTTGGATCAAGGCCTTAAGTGGCCGGCCATGACACCCCTTTTGGGCTTTACTTCCAATTAAATTTTTGAGCCCAATAGCTTGTGAATCATATTTTGTAATTCCCGAAACTAATTTCCAAAATTCCAAAATTGCCCTTAGCCTTGTCCCACACTTTCATGACTCTATTCTTTCATGCATAACTCCTATGTTCAACAAAATATCAAATTTGACCTTATATCTCAAAAATCCAATATATGACAAGTTTTTTCAAACGTGTGAAAACACGGGATATAACACTCTCGTTGAAGCCATCCAAACCATATACCAATGAACATCGACATCCCGCAATCTATAGGATGCTAGCTCTACCGATTCAATGTCAAAAGCATGCATTAGCCGAAGTGTCCTCAACATCCTATCAATAAAGCTTTGGGGTCCTCATCCGGATTTGACCCAAAGAATTCCGGTGGGTTTAAGCAAATAAAATCACGGACTCTTGCACTAACAACCCTCTCACCTTGACCTGTACCTTGCCGCTGGGTCTGAGCGGCAAATAACTGAGTCAGTAAATGGATGGCCTCTTTTACATCTTGGCCGGAAGCATCTGGTGGAGGATTTGAGGCTGAGGCTCCCTCATGCTCCTCTAAAGCGGGTAATGAGTAGGAGGATCTAGGCGGAACCTCATTCTGGGATTCGTCCCCCTCAATAAATGGTGACGGTATTCTTTCCGCTCGCTTTTCCATCACTGTCTTGCCCTTTTAGGCTGCCGTAGCTTTCCTCTTTATAGGCATTTCGGAAATACATAATACACGGTTAAGGAAAGAGAAATCCTTATATCATGGCTCTATCACACGATCTATGAAGAAAGAAGGTCATTCATTCCTAAAAATGACCGCAGCCTCTTGTTTATAAGTGTGGCACGCAACACACCTATAAACAAGACTCTACTAGACACAGCTTGTAGACACACCCTAGGACAGAACTGCTTTGATACCACTTTTGTCACGACCCAACCAGAGGGCCATGATGGGCACCCGGTGCTAACCTACCCGGGCACCTCTTATCATACATTCATATTCATATCTAGGTGAGCCACATGGCCTGCTAATGCTTTCTATACATCAATAATACTAATCTCATTGGACAATGACACATTTATATCATCATCAACAACTATGCCCACATCCGTACACATAAGCCGACGAGGCTAACAAAATAGTATACAAAATATGAGCCGACAAGGCTAAAGGACATCTAACCATACATAACTGTCTACGAGCCTCTAAAGAGAGTATGTGACATCATATAGACTGGACAGAACCCTGCTATGGCCATATGTATATACACAAAAGAATAATACCAACAGCTGCAGCTCCGGATCAAATGGAGCTCCTCTATGCAGTCCCTGAGCAAGTAATCTATGGATCGAGTCTATCTCCGTGTACACCTGCGGGCATGACGAAGTGTCCACAAACAAAAGGACGTCAGTAAGAATAATGTACTGATTATGTAAAGCATAATCAATAACATAATAGAAGCATAAGAAATAAAATAAGATAGGAGAGTCATGAGATAATAGGGCCATTTGTGCCTCTAGTGGCAACCATCCTGTTTTCTTACCTACTTTCGAATAGGAACATTCATTTCTAATGCTTACGTGTATATTAGTATCATACCCGACCATGAAGGTTCGGTGTTTCACTGCAGCGCGATAGGTATCATACCCAGCCATACAAGCTCGGTGTTACATAAAAGCCATACATACTTATACCCATATACATAAGAGTCCATAAGTATCATCAAAAACATCATCATTATTGTTTTCATTACATCTTTCCTTAGAGGATCAACTATCATATAAAGGAGGTAATAGCATTGTAAAAATATCGAGAATCATGAGCTTTAGTAATTCTAGGGATGGAGTCGTTTGAAAGACATTTTGGAACCCATGAGATGGTATATAGCAAAGGAATCATGCCTTAATGAAAGAAGGGTTAGCCTTACATACCTCGTCGTCTTGTTAACTACTTAATGTTCACCGTAGAAGCTTGAGAAATGTACATTTAGAAGGATTCATACCATAGTTAAGCCTTAATGATACTCTTTAAACCCAAACTAGAATAATTCATGATCTAACTAAAATTGGGCAGCATTTCCCCTATTTCATCGACTTCTGCCATATTAAAAAATAACTCCCAAACATCCATAATAACATCAATAATATCATAATCAAGTAATCACATTCCATTAAGTCTTCAAAATTCATTCTCATGTTCAACTTATACTAACAACTTCACACCAACCCATTTCACAATTTCATACAACACTTCCTCATCACCATTATTACCTTTTATAACAAGAACATATCTAAATCATACTAAGAATCGTGTCTCAAATTAGTTTACTACTCATAAACATCACGAAATCCAGATTTAGAACTCACCCTCTACATTTCTCCTTTCACCCAAGTTTTTCTACAGCCAAACATTCTTACTAACATGAAATAAGCATGAAAAATAAAAATTTTATCTGATAGGGACAAGCTTTGGAGAAAGATATCAACTTGTGCAAAACCCTAGCTACAATACCCAAGTAAATCTTGAAATCTACCAACCCTAGGGAGCCTTCTAACACATGAACACTTCAATTCTTGCTATTTGATCTTTGTAATCTCTTGGGTTTGAGTGTAATATGCTTAGAGAAGGGTTTTAGAGCTTTGAAGAGTTTGGAGAAAGTGGGAAATGAAAAAGAAAGTAAGGGTCGTCCAGGTATATAAAAAGAAAAATCTGACCCGACCTAATTATACGGCCAATTATACGGGCCGTATAATTTATACGATCTGTATAATTGGACCGTATAATCTCACCAGGGATCACCCTTCTCTGGAAGTAATCTACGGACATTATACGGTCCGTACAAATGGCTGTACAATTGTGAATTTCTGAATTTCATTCTCGTCGACTCCTTTGACTTCCAATCCTCGCGGAACCTTCTTGGCACTTATATAACACTTCATTAACCATACAATAGGCCCTATAGCCACCCCTCAAGATATTTCCCAAGCATGATTTGCATTTCACTTTCTTTAACAACTTAGTCTCACCTATTCATATGACTTCGAAATCTTATGGTACACGCTTTAAGCCATCTAATACTCTCCTTAATCTCGTAGGGACTTCATATTCACCCTAAGCTCACATTAGTCTACTCTCAAGGCAACAAATTCGGATTTTCCGAGGTGTAACAGTTTCCTATGTGGTCGACCGCTCTTCCAGCAAATGATTTCTACCGTTCACACTTTGGCAGGAAAGAATGCACATTTTTTGAAAATCTTTATATTTTCATAAATAAGAAATTTTTTGATGATGGTTTTGAAAACAACATACGTATATTTTGGAAGGCATATATTTTCTGTAAGTGATAAATTTTGTAGTAATAGTAAATTTGAAAAAGATATATTCCATACACAGCCTTTTTAATGTCATGACATTGGTTACACGAACGAGGTCTTCTATCACTCTTCTTTGTCTTGAGCTCGACTCGTACTAAATTTTTCGAATCCCTTTCAAAAAATTTACCCCAGCTTATATACATTTTGTACCCACTTGAATTTCACCATGTCGAAGGAATTTTTGAGACCCTCTCAAAAATTCTACCCCCGTGTAAGCGTGTACTTGTTGATTCTGAATTTTATTGTGTCGAAGGAATTTTTGAGATCCTTATCAAAAATTCTGCCCCAGTGTAGAAGTTCTAATTAGTTCGTTCCTTTGAACTGGTATATCAAAAGATTTTTTTGAGGTCCTCTCAAATATTCTTCCCCAGTTTCCATATGGGGCTGTCTTTGTCTTTCTTTTGCCAAAGCATCCTTGAGCTCTCCTAGATTTTATTGGGAATTTTTTTTGGAACGACCGAGCTCAAGAGAGCGCCTACGTATCCCAAATGGGAATCAGGTCATAACGTAATTCGGGATAAATATATCGAAATTTATTGGTGAAACTGAACTCAAAAGAGCGCCTGCGTATCCCAAATGGGAATAAGGTAATAACGTAGTTCGAAATACATGATTTTGGATTTTTAGGTTAAAGCGATTGAGCTTGGAAAAGCGCCTACGTATCCCTTCATAAGTATACGGAATCAGGTCCTCGCGTAGTTTGTACATAATTTTGGATTTGTTTTTTCTAAAATGCGAAATTACAAGTAAAGGAAATGGAATTAAAAGCAACATAAAGCTACAAAAGCTATGAATCTCTATAGCTGTCTTCTTTCTCAGACATAGTATCTCTTGACGGCATCTGAATTTATTGCTCTTGGCCACTCTTGGCCATCCATTTCAGCGAGGACAACTACTTCTCTCGATAACACCTTTTGTACAATATAAGGCCCTTGCCAGGTTGGCGCGAACTTTTCTTTGTATTCTTCTTGATTTGGGAATATCCACTTGAGCACTAATTGCCCTACTTGGAAAAATCTAGTCCTCACATGTTAGTTGAAGGCTCGTGCCATTCTTTGTTGGTACAACTGACCATGGCAAACGGCGATCATCCTCTTTTCATCTATCAAAGCTAGTTGCTCATGCCTTTTGCGGATCCATTCCGCGACATCCAATTCTGCTTCTTGTATGATTCGAAGGGAAGGGATTTCTACTTCGGCTAGTATCACCGACTCAGTGCCATAGAGCAGCAGATATGGAGTGGCTCCGGTTGAAGTTTTGGCGGTTGTGCGATATCCCAGTAATGCATATGGAAATTGTTCATGCTAGTCTTTGTAGTTATCAATCATCTTTTTGAGGATCTTCTTGATGTTTTTGTTGGAGGCTTCTACAGTTCCATTCATTTGTGGCCGGTATGCTGTCGAATTCCGGTGAGTGATTCGGAATTGCGCACATATTTCTTTCATCATGTGGCTGTTCAAATTAGCCCCATTGTTTGTTATAATCGATTCTAGGATGCCAAATCGGCATATGATATTGTTTCTTACAAAATCTGCTACTACTTTCTTTGTTACTGCTGCATAAGATGCTCCTTCCACCCACTTGGTGACGTAGTCTATGGCAACCAAAATAAAACGGTTCTTGTTTGACACAGCCGGCTCAATCGGTCCTATGACATCCATACCCCAAGTGGCGAATGGACAAGGTGATGTCATGGCATTCAGTTCTGTTGGAGGGACTTTTATCAAGTCTCCATGAATTTGACACTTATGGCATTTCTGGACGAATTTGCTACAATCGTTCTCCATGGTCATCCAGTAATAACCTGTCCTTAAAATCTTTTTTGCCAGTATGAATCTATTCATGTGAGGCCCACATATTTTAGCGTGTACTTCTTCAATCAACCTTGTGGCTTCGACAGAGTCAACACATCTGAGCAAACCCAAATCTGGGGTACTTTTATACAGAACATTCTTATTGAGAAAGAAACCATTTGCTAGATTCCTGATAGTCTTCTTCTGATTGATGGTGATTCCTTCAAGATATTCTCCTTTCTCCAAGTACATTTTAATATCGAAGTACTAAGGTTTTCCATCAATCTCGGCCTCTACAAAAGCACAGTGAGCTGGTTGATCTCTGATTTCGACTCTGACAGGATCAACGTACTTACTGTCAGGATGCTGAATCATGGATGCTATTGTCGCCAATGCATCAGCAAACTCATTCTGGGTTTTAGTATATGTTTGAACTTGACTTCTTGAAATCGATCCGCCAGTCTTTGTACAAGTCCAACATATGGTATGATCTTCTCATTTTTGGTGGCCCACTATCCTCGAACCTGATAAATCAACAAATCTAAGTCGCCAATTACCTGAAGATTTCGCACATCCATGTCAAGGGCTAAACGAAGACCCATGATGCAAGCTTCGAATTCAGCCATATTGTTGGTGCAACTGAAGTTCAACTTGGCGGCCACTGGATAATATTGGCCTGAGTCTGAGACCAAAACGGCTCCGATTCCTGATCCTTTAAGGTTGACCGCTCCATCAAAGTAAACTTTCCAGCCTAACTCATCTTTATTTTCCAGGGAAAGATGTACCTTAGGGGGTCTATTCTTGAGATCAAATGAGTTGTGAATGCAGCCATATAATGTCTTAACTTTTGAGATACCCAGGTTAGAGCGCAACACGTCTTTTCCACTGAGGAATATCTGGATTCGCAGTGTGTGAACTTCTTACTAATATAATAGATGGCTCTCTCCTTCTTTCCTGTTTCGTCATTTTACGCCAGCATGCACCCAAAGCATTTTCTGACACTGACATATATAGCAGTAAAGGGCTCCCCCGGCCTTGGCGGGACCAAAACGGGTGGATTTGACAAGTACCTTTTGATTGTGTCGAAAGCTTTCTGACAATCCTCTGTCTATTTAGTTGGAGCATGTGTCAAAACGGGACTATGTTTGCTAACCATGTCGGGTAGGGTGTCACTTCCACAACTCCCGACTAAATTTGTTTCTCGACTTCTTCTTTGATTCTGATGCTGACATCGGGCTTAGGCTGTCTGATTTTCTGCTTTACCAGGGCAAATCCCTCTAGAATTGGCAACCTATGAGTGACAATGTCTGTACTCAAATCCTGCATATCGGCGTATAACCCAGCAAAAACATTTTCATACTCTTTCAGCAGACTTTGATACCCCTCTTTCTTAGGTTCTGTCAAATGTACGCTTATCCTGGTTTCTAGAACCATTTCCTCGTTTCCTAGATTAACTGCCTCTGTCTCATCTAGGTTTGGTGTCAGTCAATTTTCATACTCCTCTTCGACGTCTATCAACCCTTCTGGTTCAGTTATCTCTTTTTCTTGATCTTTGTTTTGTTCGTCATCGTTCTTACTTGTTCGTAACATGTCATGACATTATTCGTGGCTTCTGTGTTATTAATGTAAAGCAAAGTAACATAATTATCAATCATGTAAAAACAATCTCAATTATGTATTTATACATGTGTGTGTGTGTGTATATATATATATGTATATAATTTTGTCTTATTACAAACTTTGAGGCGTTTTCATTAAAATTTTAAAAGAGTGATACAAACTGTGGTCCTGAATCAGAATGGAACATCAAGCCATTTCCATTATTAAACAACACGTAATAAGGAAATGTAAAAACACGAAAAGGCGATAAGTCAGGCCTCAAAGCTGACTTTTGTCGTTTTTCTGAAAGTGAGCGTTCTTTCTACCGCAAGGTGAACAACAGGGTAGAAGTCCATCCACTCGACATTTTCCCTGGCTCAGCACGACGAATCTCCAGTGCTTCAAAGCATTCTTCAATGATGGTTTCGCATTCCTCTTCCTAAAATAACGTCCTTAAACCCTCTTCTGGATCTTCACCACTGTGACTGGATGGGCATAAGGTGAAGGCCTGGTATAGACGAGGAAATGGCTTTCTCATTTTAACAGGACCTATTGTTCCATGTTCTGCTTTTTTCTTCTTCTTCTTCTTCTTCTTCTTCTTCTTCTTCTTCTTCTTCTTCTTCTTCTTCTTCTTCTTCTTCTTCTTCTTCTTCTTCTTCTTCTTCTTCTTCTTCTTCTTCTTCTTCTTCCCCACACGGCTTGTATCCAACCCCAAATCAATATTTCCCATTTTTGATAGTCACTGGTTTTTAATTCCTTGTAAGTTCCTTCCCGGACTCAAACCCGTTTGTTATCATAGTCGTGGCAACCATTTTGTAGACCGGTGGCATAGGGATATCCTGATCATCCCCCCTGCGATCTAACATGGCTAATTCAATGGTGTGAAAATTAGTATCGCTTGGCGATTTTCCTATGACCGGTACTTCATTGTTCGGATAGTTATGGATACTTCCTTTACCGTGAATCACAACTTCTTGATCATCCCAGATGAATTTGAGAGACTGATGCAACGAAAACGCCACAACCCCAACGACGTGCAACCAATGTCATCCCAACAATAAGTTATAACTTATTTTTATATCCATGATAATGAACTCCACGACGAACTCTGTGGGACCCATTTGTATGTGCAGGTCTATTTCTCCAATTGTGTCACTTGTTGCGCCATCATAAGCTTTTACATTTGTTTGGCTCTGGTGGATTTTACCAACATAATATCCACGCTGTTTAAAAGTCGTCACAAGGCATACATTCAAACTGGCCCCTCCATCAATCAGCACTTGAGGGATAATCTTATCGCGGCATTTGACTGTTATGTGTAAGGCTTTGTTGTGGGTCTTACCCTCTCTTGGCACTTCGTCGTCAAAAAATGATAGCATATACGCTCATACAACATACCTTACAATCTCAACTAATGTTTCACTTGTAGTGTCGGCGGGTACATGGACTTCATCCAATGCTTTCATTAAGGTTAAGCGATGTTAAGACGAACTGAGTAATAATGACATTACTGATATCCTGGCAGGAGTCTTGTGCAAGACCTCAAAAATCGAATAATCCTTGACTGGCATTTGCCTCCAAAAGTTTTCAACTTAACCTTCAGTGATTGGTCTTTTATGAGGATTTTCAAGACGTGGCGCTTCGAGTATAGGATCTTCTGGAGCTTAACATCTTCCAGACCTGGTCATACCCTAAACCATAGCGTCTACCTCTTTTCCTTTGTTGACCATCATCAGGTGCGGTTGTTTGATCACAAAAGGTGTATTCTCAGCTGGTCCTGATGTTTTGAGTACGAACGGCTCATTCTGAAGTTGAGCGACTGCTGAGGGATATTTGAGCACGAATGGCTCTTTCTTGTCTACAAGAGTCGACTGGGAAATCTCAGATTTCCTTGTAATGGAGCCTAACACTTCTTTTCGCTCTTATAAGGACAACGAGGCGACGGTGCTTTCCAACCCTTCAATATCTGGACAAATGATTGCAGGACTATCTTCCCATTCGTCACCTCTTTCGATCATATGAAGTTCATTCCTTCCATGCTTCGAGAGAGGATTTTGTGTCCACATTTAGAGGTGTTGGCTCCAGGATAGGCTCATGATTTCCAATCATATCTCGTAGCTTGTGCCTCAACTTTATGAAATATTCAGTACTATGGCCAACTTGGTTAGAATGATAGGCACAAATGAAATCTGGCTTGTACCATCGATCCTTGAGGTTAGCGGGTTTTGGTGAAACAACATTCATCCGACCGGCGTCTCTTAATTTGGCAAACAACCTAGCCCTTGATTCTGGTAAAGAAGTGAATACTCTTGGAGATTTCTTTTGGGGTGCCTTATAGTTTGCTGGTGAAGGCTGGCTTTGGAAAGTCTGGTTCTATGGAGCTTGGTTATTGGGTACTAGCATTTGGTAATTTGGTCGTGGAGCTTGGTTGATAGGTGCTGGTACTTGGTAATTTGGTTGTGGAGCTTGGTAGCCAGGCTGTGCATAGCACACAAACATCGGGCTATATTGGGGTGAAATGGTTATATAGCTGGTTGGTGGAGGCGATTGGTAGTTGTCTTGATTTTTGTAGGTTATCTCTTTTCCTAGGCTTTTTGGGCTAGTAGCTCTAGAAACATAAGATGCATCTTCTTTATTCTTTTTGCCACTCATTGCGCCAGACGCACCTGCTCTATTTAATACACTGACAATTCTGCCTGTCTTGAGGCCATCTTCGATGTCTTCCCCAATGGCGACTAAATTTGCAAAGGAGCTCTCTTTCATAGTTATCATTTTGTCAAAACAATCAGCTTCTTAGTACCGTATAAATGCAGCTACCAGCTCAGCTTCAGTCATAGGTTACCCACATGCGCCACCTCTCTCTAATGACTGGCATATTCTCTATAGGTTTCGGTCAATTTCTGACGAATTTTCTCCAATGAGAAGTGATCAGGTACATTTTCGACATTGAAGCGGAATCTCTCCATGAATGAACTTGCCATCTCCTCCCATGTCTTCCATCGATTGATGTCTTGTGAGATGAACCACTCCATATTTGTTCCTGACAGACTTCGACTGAATAATCTCATGAGCAAAGCTTCGTTTCCACCACTCCAGACCAAGTGGTCACAATAAGCTCTCAAGCCTGGGCCCTGGGATTGCCTGACCCATTGAAATGGTCAAATTTGGGAATTTTGAAACTTTCTGGTAAACCCAAGTCTGGATGTATGCACAAATTAGAGTATCTCTACCCCTCTTTCTTCTTACAGCCCTGCTCTAGTTCGGCGATTTTCGTCCCCATCTCCTTCTCGATTTTGTCTATTCTAGCCTCAAAGAACATTTCCATATTCTCCAGTTCTGGTGAGGAGTCAATATGGGTGATATGGTCTTGAAAAGTAACATTTGGTTGCACAGGGCGGGTTGTAGGAGTTCCCGCTGCTTGAGGAGTTTGATAAACGTTTGGATTATGGGATGTCGTAGCTTGAGCAGGTATTTGGAAAGCTGGTGTCTGATGGAAGGAATTCCCCACATGGGTGGTGCTTCGGCGCAGTGGAGTTTGAAAAGTAGCCTCAGTCTGAGTTTGTGGGAAATGGTCAAGGATTGGTAAGTCTAAATTTAGGAAAATGGGTGCAACCTTCTAGCCTCAGTATTAGTATAATTTTCTTTTTCAGACCTCAGACGGGCTGCTTCTTCTCCAGCTTCAGCTAATTGCCTTATTAGCAGGTTAACGACCTCCTTTAAAGGCAATCCAGTCATGTCAGCTATTGGGGTACCCTTGATTAAAGCAGTTCTGTTCTGGTTATTGTTTGGTGGCGGAGTCTCAGGCATGTTTTCTTCTTGTAGAGGGTTTAAGGACGATGCGACAGCTTTTGATCGAGTAACTGGTGCCAGCGAATCGACCCCTGTCTATAAGAGAAAACTACTCAAAGGCTCCCAAGTTAGTGTTAGTTTAGGCACAAAATACAAAATATCACATTGTTTGCAGTTTATAGCACATAGATTCATATATCTTATTTCAACTCTTGATCGATTTACATTCCGAGGGTATTTTGGTCGTTCTGTGTTTTTTAGGGACATTGATTTTTTGGTAAGTAGTTTTCATGGTTGATTTTCTTCTACCCATCCTGCATTAAGAGGGATTTTAATTTTTATAATAAAAGGACCTAGTCTTAAATAGACTGCCTACATATCCCACCAAAGGGAAATCAGGTCCGTCTGTAGTTCATGAATACATAGAAAAGGTTTTGTTACTCCTCTCACTATTAGAGCATAGGAACGCCACATATTTCACCATATTAATGGAGTATCGGAGACGTCTCATGAAGTTTTGAAAGGTACAAGCCATGGGAAGTAAGTAACAATGAAGTAAAGGATGAATTATGATCTCGTAAGTCATAACCGGGAAGGACAACCTTGGAACCAAAGGACATGACCCTTATCAAGTATAATTAATGATATGTATGGAAAGTTTCAGAAGATTCCGAGATCAAGCAAATCGAAGAAAATAAGTTTGTCGAAACTTCGCAAAATTTTGGCAGAATTTTGGACAGAAATTTTGGGTCAACTTCAGAGAGGTATATCTCTTGGTATATCAGGAGTTTTGAGGTGTTTCAAGAGCCTAAAATGAAGTTCATCGAGTGTAGTTTTTAACGCAACAAACCGTTGGTCAATACAACATCGGAGTAGAGAGTTATGGGCATTTTAAAACGGACTGCTAGAAGCCCGCGAACCTACGCGAAAATTCTAGAAGCCACTTAAAAAGGTCCACCAATTTCGGCCCATCAGCCCAAACCGAATTGGAATACTATATATAGACTCTTAAGTCATCTAAATCACCTCATTTTTCACCATTTCTTATCTCCACACTTCTCTAGAAGCTCCCACAACATTCTTACACGAAGATATAGCAAATTTAGGAGTTCCTACATCAAATTAAGCTCGGGTTTGTAAAATTAACAACGAATCTCGACGAATCAAAGAAGCGCCACGACTTTGGGGCTTATATTTTCACAAAAACCTAACCCTCTAGAACCTATGAGCTCTATCCAACACTCCAAACCATTCCAAATAAAATCAAGAGAAGATCAAGATATAAAATCCTTAACTAGTTCATGGAAGGAGCTTGTTCATACTTCTAATTGAAGTTGTGGTAGATAAGCTTTAGGGTGAATTGTGTGAGGTAAAGATCTTCAAGTTATAAGGTATGCTTTTCATCTTGAGTTTGATATTAAGTCGTATATTTTGAGTATTTTAATGGTTTAAAGTAAGGGAAAACATGCCATAAAGGTCGTAGATAGATACGTTGATGTTGTTGGCTTATGGGTTGATTTTCGGAGGAAGTTTCGGACGAATTTGTGTACATTTTTCATGAAGTATCTTGATTACGTTATAGTTGATGTTGTTAATGATGTTTGGGAGTTGTTTTGGAATTTGGAGGAAGTAAATAATATAGGGGAGATGCTGCCCGAATTTCGGCAGATTCTAAGAGGATTTAATTTGAAGGCTTAAGACAAGCATGTGATGATAAGCTTAATAATAGTATGAATTCTTTTGAATGAAGATTTACGAGCTTGGAAGGATAAACATTAAGTAGTAAAGGAACGACAAGTTATGTTAAGGCTAGTTCCTTTCTTTCGAAAGACATGATTCTTTTCTTATGAACCCATACATGTTTTCTATAATATCTTTATTCCTAAAACCTTAGAAGTTCATGATTCTCAAAGTTCTTATATTGCTAAAGATAGATGTGTTACACCTCGAAAATTTTCCGTTAACGTACAGCGAATAGACTAACGAAGGGCACGAAGTATACGATGTCTTAGTAAGTAAGAAATAAAACTTGATGATTCTAAATGAGATTTCAAAGACATTTGAGGTAGGAGATGGGAGTTGTTAAGGAAAGCAAGGTATATATTGTGTGTCGGCCAAGATTTACGAGTATCGAATTAATGATGGCTTAATGATGTTTGAAGAAGAGTTATAATGTCTGTTAGATCGGTATTGAGGTGTTAAACAAGTGTCAAGAATGTTCCATAAGGATTGGAGGTCAAACGAGTCGACGAGAATGAATTTCGGAGAGCTGGCATTATACGGCCCAACATACTGGCCGTATAAAACATACTGGCCGTATGTTAGGCCGTATGTTGTGACCAGAATGGGTCCTTCACTGGACCAGATCTACGGCCAACATAATTTATACGGCCAGTATATTGGTCCGTAGAATCTGGTCGGGACAGCTTCAAGAATTAATATAAGGACCCTCTCTCATTTAATTTATTTCATTCTTTCTCTCCACACTTCAAGAACACTCTAGAGAACTCTCCACTCTTCATCCACAAGAACCCAAGAGAAATTGATGATCAACTTCATCAAACCAACAAAATCAAGTGTAAGAAACACATTAAAGTTCATCCAAGCAAAGGAATTCCAATGGAAGTGAACTAGGGTTTTGGTGCAAGAGAAGTATTTCCACTCAAGGCTTATTCCTACACTACCTGAGGTAAGTTTTATGATCTTTCCATGTTTTTTAGGGTAATGAGAGGTTGAAAGACTTAGATTATGGAAGGAGATAGAAAATGAGTCACAAAGATGTGAATAATGAGATTGTGAATAGTAGTTTGGAATGAGTCATGAATATTGATATGTTGTGATTGTAAGTATGTTATGAATATAATTTAGAACATGGGATAAGCATTATATGTGAGAGAACGTAATAGTGAGCTATGTCCATGATTAGGGTGGAATTGAAGTGAAATTGTGAAATGTGGGTAATGTAGATGAATGATGATTGTTTCCTATAATATTGTGAATGTTTTTATGGATGTTTGGGAGTCGATATGTGAGATGAGGAAAGTAGTATAAACAAAGGAAATGCTGCCCAATTTTCTCTATCCTTAGTAAGCATGTTCTTATAATCTATTAGCTAATGTTAATACGAACTTTCTTGAAGGTAGAAACGCGAGCATCGAAGGAGAACGATCAAACGATAGAATAGCTAAACGAAAGAGGTATGTAAGGATAATCCTCTCCTCCTAAGGCATGACTCCTATGACATGAATCTTCCTATTTTTCCGTGATCTTCCTGAATAACGGAAATTATGAGTCCATGACTATAAAGAGCTACATACGCATATGATAAAGAAAAGAGATACCATACAAGCATGATAATGATGATGATGAATTCAAGTATAAAGAATCCTAGAGTAACATACAATGTCCATGAGGTTAATGATCCTAAATATGGTTCCATTGATATTTTTCTTGTGTACACTCACCTTAAAATGTTAGTCCCTTCAAGGTGAGACATAATGATTATGATCACTCCATAATGTAATCGGGGGTTCACGACCTTATGTCACCCCGACATAGCCATAAATGCCTTCAATTTCTAATGTATGTTTGATGATAAATGTAAAATGATGCTAAGCTTATGATATGCCTATGCAATATATGATAATGTTAAGTTTACGATGGGTATATGACGATGCGATTCCACCGTGCCTAAATGGCCGGGCATGTCACCGCGAAGGCTTGCTGCATACGATTCCACCATGCCTAAATGTCCGGGCATGTCACCGCTAAGGCGGGCTGCTATGTTTACACTGAGCCTAGAGGGTCGGGCATAACACCACTAGTGGGCGGCATATGATGGTTATCCGGACGCGGGTTAACGATGATGATATATATATGATACGATGATGTATGCCCTATGATGTTACATGTACCATGATTAGATAAGATATATGTGTGAAATGTATCCACCCTTAAAAGTTACGCAGGTTATATCTTCATCTTATGTCTTATGATTTCTCTATTATGTTCATTTCATTCATGCCTTACATACTCAGTACAATGTTCGTACTGACGTCCATTTTCTTTGGATGTTGTGTTCATGCCCACAGGTAGACAGGGAGGTGTTCCAGACTCGTAGGAGCTATTAGCTGACTTAAGGGAACTCCATTGTTCCGGAGGTGCCACTGACTTATTCTTTTGTGTTTATACATGTATCTTGGGCAAGACGGGGTCCTGTCCCGTCCCTATGTCTAGCACTCTAGTAGAGGCTCGTAGATACGTATGTGTGGGTAGTATGGTCTCACGGTTTATCCTCGTATGTATATATATTATTTTGATAGCCGGAGGGATTATTTATATAAGGTAAATATGTTTTAAGTGAAAAATGGTTTTCCTATGATTTGAGTATAAGACTAATGAATGAACGCTTGATGCGTCCGATGGGTAATGGTATGAGCAGTGCTCAGTGGTTAACCCCGAGTACCCGTCATGGCCCCTAGTCGGGTCGTGACAAAAGTGGTATCAGAGCAGTTCAGTCCTAGGAAGTGTCTACGAGCCGTGTCTAGTAGAGTCTTGTTTATGGTGTGTTGCGCGTCACACTAATAAACAGAGGCTACAGGGTATTTAGGAAAAATGACCATTCTACTTCTTATGAGATCGTGCGATAGAGCTGTGTATAAGATTTTCTCCTCCCTAATAGTGTTTTATGATTTCAAAAATGCCGCTAAAGGGAAAAGCTACAGCTGCCCAGAAGGGCAAGGTTACAATGAAAAGGTGGGTAGAAAGGGAGCCGCCAATGAATTTAGAAGAGGGTGAATCACATAATGAGGCTCCATCTAATGCTTCTTCCACTCCGCCTAATTTAGAAGAACAAGAGGGAGCTTCAGCTCCAGCTCCTATGCCTCCAGTTCCTCCACCGGCCACTTCGGGTCAATAAGTGACTGACGCTATTCATCTATTGACGCGGTTAGTAGCCTCCCAGGCATAGCGACAAGGTTCGGGTTCAAGTGACAGGGCCGTTAGTACTAGAGCCTGTGATTTCATGAGTTTGAATCCTCCGGAGTTTTTCGGGTCAAAGCCGAATGAAGACCCGCAAAGTTTTATTGATGAAATGTTGAGAACATTAAACATTATTCATGCCTCCGAAACTGAATCTGTGGAGTTGGCATCTTATAGACTCCAAGATGTGGCGGTATTATGGTACAATAATTGGATATCATCAAGAAAAGAGAATGTTCCTCCTCCCGTTTGGCAAGAATTTGTAGATGCCTTCATCCGCAACTATTTGCCACCCGAGGTCTTCCGAGCTAGAGCGGATAGGTTCTTAAATCTAAAATAAGGAAATATGAGTGCCCGGGAGTATAGCCTTCAGTTTAATTCATTGGCTAGATATGCCCCGACTATGGTGGCCGACATGGGGGATAGAGTGCACAGATTCGTGAGTGGATTAGGGCCACATTTGTTCAAGGACTGCTTGACTGCTTTGTTGCAAGATGGGATGGATATTTCCCGTATTCAAGCCTATGCCCAGAATTTAGAAGGACAACAACATCCGCAAAGGGGTGACCGTGATATTGATAGAGGGCAAAGCAAGAGGGCCAGATCTATGGGGGCAGGTAGTGATTATAGAGGGGGATCAAGGCTGGCATATTCTAGACACTCAGGCTAGTCGGCGACTAGTGCACCTCCACGATTTGCAGGTAGGGGATTTGATCGCTCCATTCCTTCAAGACAGACTCAAAGTTCGAGAGCTTCAGGTTCTCAGTTTGGGGGTGACCATAGTCAGAGGAGACCATCAGTACCGCGATGTAGTCTGTGCGGTAAGTTACATTCCGGGCCATGTCGCCAGGGTACAGACGCTTGCTAAGTTTGTGGACAGACTAGGCACTTGATGCGTGATTGTCCCTCAAGGTATGGTAGAGGTGGGGTTCAGCCCACAAGATCAGCAGCTGGTTCCTCTTAGGTGCGCCCGGTAGGGCAGACTCCCCAGATCCCAGCAGGTCGAGGTAGAGGCAGAGGGGGAGCATCTACTTCAGGTGCCACTCAGCCTCGTATGTATGCTTTAGCTGGACGACAGGATCTTGAGTCCTCCCTGGATGTGGTTACAGGTACATTATCCGTATTTTCCCACGATGTGTATGCATTGATAGATCTGGGTTCTACCCTATCTTATATTACTCCGTATGTTGCTGGTAGTATTGGGGTGAAACCCGAGCCAATTAAACGTTTTGAGGTATCTACTCCGGTTGGTGATCCCGTGATAGCTAGACAAGTGTACAAAAATTATGTAATTGTGATATGCGACAGCCAGACTAAAGCTGATTTGGTTGAGCTGGAAATGTTAGATTTTGATGTCATTATGGGTATGGATTGGTTGGCCTCATGTTATGCTAATGTTGATTGCCGAATGAAAGTAGTTCGATTTCAATTTCCGGGAGAGCCCGTGCTTGAATGGAAGGGTAACACAGCATCTCCCAGGGGTAGGTTTATTTCCTACCTTAAGGCAAGAAAGATGATACCTAAGGGCTATATTTATCACTTAGTCCGAGTTCATGACACCGAAGCAAAGTCGCCAACTTTCCAATCTGTTCCGGTAATGAATGAATTTTCGGATGTATTTCCAGATGAACTTCCAGGCCTTCCTCCGGAAAGAGAGATTGATTTCGCTATTGATGTGTTGCCGGATACCAAGCCTATTTCTATCCCTCCTTACCGAATGGCTCTGGCAGAATTGAAAGAGCTAAAGGTACAGTTGAAAGATTTCCTTGAGAAGGGATTTATTAGACCTAGCTCATCACCGTGGGGAGCACCTGTCCTATTTGTAAGAAAGAAAGATGGCTCCCGACGAATGTGCATCGATTATAGGCAGTTGAATAAGGTGACGATAAAGAACAAATATCCTCTTCCGAGAATTGATGATTTATTTGATCAACTACAGGGTGCCAAGTGGTTTTACAAAATAGACTTGAGGTCAGGTTATCATCAAGTGAGAGTTAGAGAAGAAGATATTCCCAAAACAGCTTTCAGAATGAGATACGGCCATTATGAATTCCGAGTGATGTCATTTGGGTTAACTAATGCTCCGGCAGTGTTCATTAATTTGATGAATAATGTATTCAGGCCTCTCTTAGATTTATTCGTAATAGTATTCATTGACGATATTCTGGTATACTCTCGCACAGAATCAGAACATGCAGACCATTTACGTATTGTTCTCGGAATTATTTGAACTCGGGAATTGTATGCAAAATTTTCAAAGTGCGAGTTTTGGCTGAATTTTGTAACATTCTTAGGTTATGTTATTTCAGATGATGGCATTCGAGTTGATACTCAGAAAATTGAAGCTGTGAAGACTTGGCCAAGGCCTACGACGCCCACAGAAGTCGGTAGTTTTCTGGGATTGACAGGTTACTATAGAAGGTTTGTAGAGGGATTTTCATCTATTTCAGACCCATTGACGAAGCTAACCCAGAAGTCAGCTAAATTTCAGTGGAATGATGCTTGTGAGCGTAGCTTTCAGGAATTGAAAGATAGGTTAACTTCATCTCCAGTCTTAACACTCCCAGAAGGGCCAGATGGTTATGTTGTATATTGTGATGCTTTCGGTGTTGGGTTAGGATGTGTGCTAATGCAGCACGGTAAAGTAATCGCTTATGCTTCGAGGCAGCTGCAGAAACATGAAAAGATCGAATTGGCTGCAGTTATTCATGCATTAAAGATGTGGAGACATTACTTGTATGGTGTGCATGTTGATATTTATACAAACCACAAGAGTCTTCAATACATTTTCAAACAGAAGGATTTGAATCTGCGGCAGAGGCGGCGGTTAGAATTATTGAAAGATTATGATGTGAGTATTTTATACCACCCCGGGAAGGCAAATGTAGTAGCTGATGCGCTTAGCCGCCGATCAATGGGCAGCCTATGTGAAGTTCCTTTGAATAAGAAAGAATTGATTCATGAGCTCCACCAACTAGCTAATCTTGGAGTACGTTTAATTGATTCAGGTAGTGCAGGGATTGGTATTAATAATCCCACAGTTTCGTCCTTGAATATGGAAGTGAAAGAGCGTCAATATGAAGATCCTCAATTGAGCCATTATAGAGACACATTTTACAAAAAAGAGAAGTCTCCATTTGAAACTTCTATGGATGGAATTCTTAGATACCGAGGCAGGCCATGTGTTCCGGATGTTGCAGAATTGCGTCGTCGAATTCTAGAAGAAGCTCATTATTCTTGGTATTCTATTCATCCAGGAGCGACAAAGATGTATCATGATCTCAAGTTAATTTATTGGTGGGATGGAATGAAGAAAGACATAGCAGAATTTGTAGCTCAATGTCCAAATTGCCAGCAAGTGAAAATCGAACATCAAAAGCCAGGAGGATTATTGCAGGCAATGGAAATCCCTACTTGGAAATGGGAAGTGATCAATATGGATTTTATTGTGGGATTACCTTGTTCCCGAAGCAAGTATGATTCTATATGAGTGATTGTGGATAGATTGACGAAAGTAGCTCATTTTCTTCCAGTCAGAACCACATACTCAGCAGAAGATTATGCAAGGTTATATCTCAAGGAGATTGTGCGACTCCATGGTATTCCGACATCCATTATCACAGATAGAGGAGCGCAATTTACAGCCAAGTTTTGGAAATATTTCTAAGAAGGTCTAGGTACTCAAGCAAAGCTCAGCACGGTATTTCATCCGCAAACTGATGGGCAAGCCGAACGTACCATTCAGACCTTGGAGGATATGCTAAGGTCATGTGTTCTAGATTTTGGTGGTAGTTGGGATGACCACTTAACTCTAATTTAGTTTGCATACAACAATAGCTACCATTCCAGTATCCAAATGGCTCCGTATGAAGCTTTATATGGAAGGAAGTGTAGGTCCCCAATTGGATGGTTTGAAATAGGAGAAGTACAACTAATAGGCCCTGAGTTGATTCAACAAGCAGTAGAAAAATTCAAGGTGATCCGAGATCGATTATTGACGGCCCAAAGTCGCCAAAAATCTTATGCGGACAACCGCCAGCGAGACTTAGAATTTCAAGTTGATGATTGGGTATTCCTAAAGGTGTCACCAATGAAAGGAGTGATGAGATTTGGTAAGAAAGGAAAGTTAAGTCCTCGATACATTGGACCCTATAAGATTATCCACAAGGTGGGTCAAGTAGCTTATCAATTGGACTTGCCTCTAGAACTTGAATTAGTCCATCCAGTTTTTCATGTCTCAATGCTCCGCAAGTGTGTTAGAGATCCTATGAGGATTGTTCCAGTAGATGATGTTCAAGTGATAGAAAAGCTAGTCTATGAAGAAGTGCCCATTGCCATATTAGACAGGCAGGTACGAAGACTTCGAAATAAGGAAGTAGCCTCAGTTAAAGTCTTATGGCGAAATAACAACCGAGAAGAAATGACTTGGGAAGCAGAAAAGAGTATGAAATCCAAATACTCGCACTTATTTCAGCCCCCGGAAGAGAACCAAGATGCAACACCGAGATTATGAGGTATGTATGTTGTCATTTTATACATATGGGTCGTGTGTGGCCAACATATATTGCTATTGTGTTGTGGCCCTATGAGGCAATGTTATTGTGGGTTTTTGTGACAAGATGGTAATGAATATTACAAGGGAAACTCTGGCGAAATTTTCGTAGAATTCCCGAGTGCTTAACATTCGAGGACGAATGTTCCAAAAGGGGGGAAGATTGTTACACCTCGAAAATTTCCCGTTAACGTACAGTGAATAGACTAACGAAGGGCACGAATGATGTCTTAGTAAGTAATAAATAACATTTGATGATTCTAAATGAGATTTCAAAGCAAGGTATATGTTGTATGTCGGGCAAGATTTACGAGTATCAAATTAATGATGGCTTAACGATGTTTGGAGAAGATTTATAATGTCCCTTAGATTGGTATTGAGGTGTTAAACAAGTGTCAAGAAGGCTCCATAAGGATTGGAGGTCAAACGAGTCGACGAGAATGAATTTCGGAGAGCTTGGCATTATACGGCCCAACATACTGGCCGTATAAAACATATTGGCCGTATGTTAGGCCGTATGTTATGACCAGAATGGGTCCTTCACTAGACCAGATCTACGGCCAACCATACGGCCAGTATGTTGGTCCGTAGAATCTGGTCGGGACAGCTTCAAGAATTAATATAAGGACCCTCTCTCATTTAATTTATTTCATTCTTTCTCTCCACACTTCAAGAACACTCTAGAGAAATCTCCACTCTTCATCAACAGGAACCCAATAGAAATTGATGATCAACTTCATCAAACCAACAAAATCAAGTGTAAGAAACACATTAAAGTTCATCCAAGCCAAGGAATTCCAAAGGAAGTGAACTAGGGTTTTGGTGCAAGAGAAGTATTTCCACTCAAGGTTTATTCCTACACTACCTGAGGTAATTTTTATGATCTTTCCATGTTGTTTAGGGTAATGAGAGGTTGAAATACTTAGATGATGGAAGGAGATAGAAAATGGGTCACAAAGATGTGAATAATGAGATTGTTAATAGTAGTTTGGAATGAGTCATGAATATTGATATGTTGTGATTGTAAGTATGTTATGAATGGCATTTAGAACATGGGATAAGCATTATATGTGAGAGAACGTAATAGTGAGCTATGACCATGATTAGGGAGGAATTGAATTGAAATTATGAAATGTGGGTAATATAGATGAATGATGATTGTTGCCTATAATATTGTGAATGTTGTTATGGATGTTTGGGAGTCGATATATGAGATGAGGAAAGTATTATAAACAAAGGAAATGCTGCCCAATTTTCTCTAGCCTTAGTAAGCATGTTCTTATAATCGATTAGCTAATGTTAATACGAACTTTCTTAAAGGTAGAAACGCGAGCATCGAAGGAGAACGATCAAACGATAGAATAGCTGAACGAAAGAGGTATGTAAGGCTAATCCTCTCCTCCTAAGGCATGACTCCTATGACATGAATCTTCCTATTCTTCTGTGTCTTCCTGAATAACGAAAATTATGAGTCCATGACTATAAAGAGCTACATACGCATATGATAAAGAAAAGAGATACCATACGAGCATGATAATGATGATGATGAATTCAAGTATAAAGAATCCTAGAGTAACAAACGATGTCAATGAGGTTAATGATCCTAAGTATGGTTCCATTGATGTTTTTCTTGTGTACACTCACCTTAAAATGTTAGTCCCTTTAAGGTGAGATATAATGATTATGATCACTCCATAATGTAATCGGCGGTTCACGACCTTATGTCACCCCGACATAGCCATAATTGCCTTCAAGTTCTAATGTTTGTTTGATAATAAATGTATAATGATGCTAAGCTTATGATATGCTTATGCAATGTATGATAATGTTAATTTTACGATGGGTATATGACGATGCGATTCCATCGTGCCTAAATGGCCGGGCATGTCTCCGCGAAGGCGGACTGCATACGATTCCACTGTGCCTAAATGGCCGGGCATGTCAACGCTAAGGCGGGCTGCTATGTTTACACCGAGCCTAGAGGGCCGGGCATCACACCACTAATGGGCTGCATATAATGGTTACCCAGACGCGGGTTAACGATGATGATATATATGATACGATGATGTATGCGCTATGATGATACATGCACTACGATTAGATAAGACATATGTGTGAAATGTATCCACCCTTAAAAGTTACGCAGGTTATATCTTCATCTTATGTCTTATGATTCTCTATTATGTTCATTTCATTCATGCCTTACATACTCAGTACAACGTTCGTACTGACGTCCGTTTTCTTTGGACGCTATGTTCATGCCCACAGGTAGACAGGGAGGTGATCTAGACTCGTAAGAGCTATTAGCTGACTTGAGAGCACTCCATTGTTCCGGAGGTGCCAGTGACCTATTCTTTTGTGTATATACATGTATCTTGGGCACGACGGGGTCCTGTCCCGTCCCTATGTCTAGCACTCTAGTAGAGGCTCGTAAATACGTATGTGTGGGTAGTATGGTCTTAAATTTTCTCCTCGTATGTATATATATTATTTTGATAGCCGGAGGGCTTATGTATATAAGGTAAATATGTTTCAAGTGAAAAATGGTTTTCCTATGATTTGAGTATAAGACTAATGAATGAACGCTTGATGCGTCCGATAGGTAATGGTATGAGCGGTACTCGGTGGTTAACCGCGGGTACCCGTCATAGCCCCTAGTCGGGTCGTGACAAGATGTTTCCTATGATGATAATGATGATGACGATGATGATGATGATGATGATACAATTTCTATAGATTCCAAAGATTACAGTCTTGATGATATTATGAGATTATTGAGTTTATTTCATGAATTTATTGATTTTATTCATTGTTATTGATCTCACCTTATGATAATTGTTCCTTCAAGGTGAGATATAGCTATGATGATTGCTACATAATATAAATCGGAGCTTACCGACAGTACGTCACTCTGATAGAGTTGTAGCTTTTAATTGAGCTCTCATGCATACTTGATGTATATGTATGTATTTTCTCACACCGTGCCTATATGGCCGGGCATCACCACTACGGTGGACGACTTATGGATAATGATAATAACACCGTGCCTATATGGCCGAGCAATACCACTATGGTGGGCGGCTTATGGATAATGATAATAACACCGCGCCTACATGACCGGGCAGCCCTACTAGTGGGCGGCGTGCGATGATTACCCCGGACGCGGGAGGCCCAGACGCGGGCTAATGATGACATGTGGATCGGGCCCAGTACTATTAAGTATTATATGCATGAAAAATGTTTTCTTTGAAAAGGATAAGCATGCATGGTATCCACCTTACGAGGCAATCAGATGTACAGGTTATTTCTTTATATCATGTTATGCTTCATACCTCGTGTTATGTTGTTATTCATGCCTTACATACTCAGTATATTATTCGTACTGACGTCCTTTCTTGTGGACGCTGTGTTCATGCCCGCAGGTAAACAGGTAGACGGATCTGATCCTTAAGAGCTTCATCAGCGGAATCTCAAGAGCGCTTCATTTGCATCGGAGCCATAGTCTATTGGTATTACTATGTTGTGTATATGTATACTTGGGCATGGCGGAGTCCTGCCCCATCTTTATGGATGCTTATATTCTATATAGAGGCTCGTACACAGATGTATGTAGCTAGATGTTCCATAACCTTATCAGTGCATATTGTTGTATAATATTTTGGCAGCCATATCGGCTTGTGATGATGGCACAGTTGTTGACGATTATATAGAGATGTACCACTATCTTGTGATATATGCCCTTGCAAAGTATGATACCCATAAGTTATCTTTGTGGTCCACCTAGAAATGATTATGATAACGTATGTTCAGAGGTGCTCGGTAGGTTAGCTCCGGATGCCCGTCATGGCCCTCCGGTTGGGTCATGACAGAGTTTTTCCTATGCTACCCGAAACTTAGTTTTCTACCCTGACCAAGCCTTACGTAGGCTTCCTATGTATCCCCAACGGGACATCAGATCGGCGTGGTTCCATTTACATAAAAAGGAAAGGGATACTAAGATTTTTCTACCCAACCATGCTAGGCAACTTTTCATTGTCTTCTCATCTTCATTTTCTATCCTTGTCTTCCCACGACAATCCAAGCGTGGCCCTCATTCACGAGGCGTTCTAATTCAAGCTGGAAATACACACATTCTTCAATGTCATGGCCAGGGCAACCATGGTGAAATACACAAACTCTTTCTCTTGGAGGCCTTGGGAGACTCTGATAGGTTTGTGGCACTGCTCTTATCTTCTTCACATTACACAGTAAGGAGTGAATCCTGGTATATGACTTCTCAAACTTGGAGAACTCACTTCTTCAGAACCTAACCATCGATATCTTTTCTGAATGATTTCTCCCTTGGTCATGGGACAGGAAAGAGTGGGGCCCCCATAGTCGGCTAAATCTTCCTTGGTCAATCCATTGGACCAACTTCATTTCCAGCGTTTCGCACTCATTGAATGTATGCCCCGTCTGACTTCGGTGGTTGAGGAATTGCTTGTGGATCATGGAAGGAGCACACGGTGGCAACAGATTTAGGCTTTGCACGTACACTCCAAAACTCCCTAAAGTCTCTAAGAGTGTCCTTTTGGGCATTTCTACTGGTGCACCCCAATTGTGCGACCTTGTGCCCTTGAGAACAATTGTGCATGAAAATGGAGGTTCCTCGAGCTGAGATTCGCGCGGGTCTCCATAAACTTCCTGCTTCAAATTTAGGATAAGTAAATCGTCGTCTCCATAGGGTATGGGGCCAAGCCCTTTTTGTTGACTGAGTGGGACATAACTCCGAAGTGGCGCTTCCGGCACCTTTCCCCGTTTTACCCGATTTGCAGGGTGTTGCTTAGTTAGTTCCCTAACATAAGATAGGAGAGTTTCATCTTTTTTCATCTTCTCATTGGCTGCCCTAGTGGTCTGGACAACTTCTTTCATTCTGGCAGTAGTTAGGGCTATGTTATCGTCCCACTGTCGATTTTTCCTACTTGTTGCTTCCATGTCCTCATCGTCACTGACTAGATTGATGTAAGGATAAGTTGCACTCATGCTATCCGGAGTCTCCATTTCCTATTGACAAATCAACCTTTTAAGAGTGGACCTAAATTAGTTTTGTGGGTTATCTTGTTGGTTTTTCTTTTATGTAGTGTCCGGAATGTGGACCAATCAAGAGTTTTAATAATATATATAATTTTCACACAAAACAGTTATATCAAATAAGCATTTAGACAATATATAATTCGTTTTCCTATACCTCGTTACTCCAAGGCTACTAACGCATGAAGTAAAATTGTGCCATATGTAAAACAAATTTATTGTTTCCCAAAAATAAAAAATCCCAATGCTTTTCGTTAATAATATCTTTCCCAAGTGGGATTACAATTCTTTAAAGTAAATGAGTGCAAAAATATCAAAAGACGTCCACTCCTCGGATCGAAATCTGCTCCCTCTTAGTCTGTGCTTTCTTAGCCCTTTGAAGGGCGGTCTGAATGGCTATGTGGGCTGGCATCAATGTTGTCCTGATCCACTGACCCCTCTAAACATCAGTCAATGACATTCCCGTATCTATGGCTCCCTAACAAAAGCGTCAAGCCATTCTAAACTCGTCAATGAGGCATCCGCCTCGTCTGTCAAACTCTTAATTACATTTTGATCATATTCTGTTTTTGCTTGATGATTCGCTGCCCTTTCTTTCGCTTGTCGTTTCATTCTTCTAACCTGAATTGTCTTCGTGGCTTCTCTATCCACGGGAAATTCTTAAAGGTATGGACCTGGAGTGGCAGTACCTGCTAACTTAGCCCCAAGCCACTCATAGTAATCTTCGTCATGACCTTAGTTATTTGGATCCTGGTCTAACTTGTCTTCTTTCATCACATTCTTCCAATCTTTCCTAGCATCTTGTATACGCTCTATATGACATTCTTCGTAGTCTCGCACAAACTCTTCCATATCTCCCACATTTGGGATGACCTGTCTCATACCAAACTGTCTAAGTACCCTCAAAGGTGCATAGGGTCTGATCCCCCTAATGCCCATAAGTGGTAAATATGGTTGTCTACAGCTCTTAACACAAACAGACTTGGAATAGAAGTCAGGCAGTCTCCACCTAATATGTTCTTCTCTTATTCTCGAAAGGATGTGAGCCCATCCCACTTTATCTTGAACCCCAAAAGGTACGATAGCGATGCTCAGATCATCTTCCCTCTGAGTCAGATCTCGGTGGGAGGTTGAACCATTCTTATCTAAATGCTTAAGTATCCACCATTGAACCAGGATATTACAACCCTGGAAGTAATAATAGCAGTTGAGACACTTCCCTAAAGCTCGGTATATTTTTGACAAAATTATAGGGATGATATCAAAGTACATGGTATGGCCGTCTGTTGTAATGCCTCTAAGGACAGAATGGGCAACAAAGACAGTCTATGGCTAGGGAAAAATTTAGTGGAAATACCATGGTTCCTAGCAGGCAAGTAATGAAGGCTAGTGTTTGGTTGACTTCCCAGGATTGGAATGAAGAAAACTCAAGGACGTGGTTTTCATACCCCTATTTGGACAAATACCTCCCATACAGCTCCATAAAGGCTATTGTGAACCCCAGTGCCCAGTCAGCTTTGTTGACAGCAAACATGTCTTTAATTTCTTTTGGGCGAGGTTTGTGAAGGATGAGGATATTTTCAACTAACTTCTTTTTGGATCTGTTTGCGCTTCCCGTGCTTTCCAAGACATCTCTAATTTCTTCTAAGGTGGGAGTTATCTCTATTTCTCCAAATCTGAACATCATTTTGTCATTATCCCAATAACCAGTAATAATCTCTAGCAAACCCAGATCCCCAGTCATACTCATCAACGAAGGTAGATGCCCTATGCAACCCTTTATCTCTTTTTTTCTGATCATTAGTCAAACCTTTCCACCACATTACTAAACCCGGTGGTGGACCCACAATCATCTCAAACTTCAAATTAGGAGACATCTATAAGACAGACCACTGTTAGTTCCCTGCCCCCAGGAATAATAATTTATTTAACATAAGGTACAATGATGCTTCCAAATAACAAGTAGTGGGATGCAGTGCTTTCGGGCTTTTACACCGTCTGAACACAGTAAGGTATTTATCCTGTCCGATTCAGGTAGGTCTGAGATACCTAAACCGGTTTATAGTCAGTATGCGCTATATCAGTAAGGATTTGGATCCGCTTTACGCTAGTCATTCTAGAGTGATTTTTTCAAGCAAATGACACAGGTTATCCAAGCGGACAAGCTGGGGGTGTCACGACCCAGCTAGGGGCCGCGACGGGTACCCGGGGCTAGCCACCGAGCACCACTCACTCTACCACTCATCTTACTCACTTAAGGCCCTTTTTATCAACTTCATACACGAATTATAGGGAAAACATATTTTAGATAGAAATATAAATGCTTTATATACATTTGCCTCTCGACCATCAAAATAATATACACATATAATAACATCTTGTGAGACCATCTAACCCACACTACGTATCTACGAGCCTCTACTGACAGACTGTATATATATAGACGGAACAAGACTCCGTCGTGCCCAAAATATGCATATATACCAAAAGAGGAATCATAAGCACCTCCGAACAATGGAGTGCTCTCAATCAGCTGGCAGCTACTAAGGATCTGGATCAAGCTCACCTCCCTGTCTACCTGTGGGCATAAACACAGCGTCCAAAGAAAACGGACGTCAGTACGAATATTGTACTGAGTATGAGAGGCATAAACAATGAAGAAAGGCAACAATAATATAATGAGAACATCAATATGAAACATCTGGATCTGAATGACCATCATAAAAGAAGTAATGCATGCTATCTTACTCATACTCATCATCATATCACATATGCATAATATGTAAGCTGCCCGTCCATGTCGAAACGGTGTAATAATCAATAACATTAGCCCGCGTCCAGGCCTCCCGCGTCCGAGGTACCATCTCATGCCGCCCACTAGTGGTGTCTGCCTATGCCAACTGGCCATGGTGTATCGTATAGCTGCCCGCTTTCGCGGTGACTGCCCGGCCAACTAGGCCCGGTGTGATGCAATCATGACATGATCATCATAAAATACTTATAATAATATGCTTATCAAAATATACTTGTCATCGTACATGCATAAATACTCTAGAACAACTGCATTCTATCGAGGTGACGTAAGGTCGTGAACCCTCGATTCCATTATGAACATATACGAACATTTTGTCTCACCTTGAAAGGATTAGTATATAAGGTGAGTGTATACAAGGAACAACATCATTTACTTTATAAGAACGTCATATCATATCTCTTGACTCATATAGCTATTCATGATCTTAGGCTCTTGGCTTTCCGGGATATAGGAGAATCATGGAAAGGGAGAAGAATCATATTATGGGATTTATGCCATAGAAAGAAAAGGACTAGCCTCACATACCTTTGTCGCTTAGTTAAGCTATTGTTCACTTGATCCCCTTCAATATCACGTTGCTACCTTCACGAGAGAATGCACATTACGTTAGTTAACCGACTATAGGAACGCATAGTTATTTCTAGGAAAAATTGAGCAGCATTTCCTTTGTTTGTACTACTTTTCCCGTGTCCAATATCAATTCCCAAACTCTCACAACAACACTCACAATATTGTAATCAACAATCGTCATTTATATACATTGAGCAAAATCCACCATTTTTCTCCAAATTTCCACATTCATGGGTTCTAGCTTATTATCGTGTTTTCTCATACCACACAAACATTTCATGGTCTACACGTCATTTATAACATCTTTATACTCACAACACATCAACATTCATGATTCAATCCCACTATCATTCAATTATAACACTATTCACATTTTATGACCCATTTATTACACCCTCTCATAATCCAAGTGTTTCATCATATAAATACTTTAGTCATCATGGAAAATTCATCAAACTTACCTTAGAGGTTGGTGGAACAAGCCTGGAGTGAAGCCTCTCCTCTTTCACCAAAACCCTACTTCACCTCCTTTGGGATCTCTTGGTTTGGATGAACTTCACTTGAATTTCATAGACTTTGATTCATGAATTTGATGTTGTTGATCTTAATTTCCCTTGGTCCTTCTTGTAGATGAAGTGTTTGGAGAATTCTCTAGAAATCTCTTGAGTTGTGTAGATGAGAAAATGAAATAAAATGAGGCTTGGGTCCCTTTTAATAACTCAAAGTCTGATTTTTAATGATCAACAGTCGGGGTGTACAGTGGTCGTGAACCACAGTTTACGGGCCGTATTTCGATTTACGGTCCGTATTCTGGGTCGTGTTTTACCATTTCAACATTTAACATAAAGTTGAATTTCTTGGAGTGTTGGAGGACGATCGCGCTTTACGGTCCGTAAATCACTTTACGGGTCGTATTGTGCTTTACGACCACTGGACTGAAATGAATTTCTGCAACTTTATTATTTCCAAAAATTCATGAATCGTCATTCCCTACTTAGTAAAACACCGCACACTCATAACCTTCGTTGATCTATTCATTGTAGACTCACGAAAAATTTTCCGAGGTGTAACAGGGGGTGGGTTCCCTGAGGCTGTGGGGCGACCGCGTGCCTACTCGACCTTCAGAGACCGCCAAAGAAAGATAGCAAAAGGGTTTTTTTAGTGAAGGTATGACCGCAGCTCATCCCGCGTCGTCACCCTCGAAAAAAAGTGTAAAATATATGCCAGGAGTGGCGGAGTATGCATGCATGAATGACAGTTATTTTTTGCGGGAATTTGAACACATAAGAAGTTTATATCACTTAAACAATTTATATCACACAAAACAAATAAATTATTGGAACCCTTATTGCTAGAACCTTGAATTATCCCCAACAGAGTCGCCATCTATAACGGTTCTATTTTTTCTGATTCGGATTTGCACTTGCCTCATTTAAAAAGGAAAGTGTCCCGGGAAAGTACGGGTTTAATCGTATCGGTAAAAAGGAAAAAATATACTTCTACGTGGATGGTGCTCTAAATGGATATTATTTTAGAATCGCCACCTAACTTATATGTAAGTTAGGAAAACCAGTTCGAAAGGGTTCATTTAAAACGGTTAAATTTTAAAAGAAACCAATCTAAACCAAAGTATGGGTAAGGGTTCTGGTGATCCCTCGGGGAAGGTGTTAGGCACCCCGGTATCAAAGATCCGTAAAATACGGTTGACCTACGGGTTCTAATAGTATGCCTTATGAATATAAATTGTTTTTGATAAAAACTGATTTTGTTTTAGATTCCCGCAACAAAAAGGTTAGTCATTTATGTAAAATTACAACACTTTCAAGAAATAAGAGTGGTAAATTTTTGCCCAAAATTGGACGTTTTGAGTTTCGGACTAGAATACCTAAGATAATACCCGAAGGCATTTAACCTAAGTAGAACACAACGTAAGCCCACCGGAGGTTAAAAAGATTTTAGTTAAGTTAAATTTTTGAGAAAAAATCGTTTTTGGCATACTATTATTATCCATATTTTATATTCTAGTTTTTTAGTCATTTTTTAGTCTAAGATAGTCAAAAAATAGTCCAAATCTTGTCCAAACGGTCCGATAGTCCACGGGTCTATGGTCATATTTGTGTTTAAAAAATTGGTTAAGTTCGTCAATATTTGTCCCAAAAAATCATTATTTTCAAATTTAAAGATGCCTCAAAATTATGAAGGTATAATTAGTCCAAAAAAGCCGTTTTTCACAAGAATTCTTCAAATTCAGTTTTTGAGTTTTCAAAAAATGGTTTTTACGACTCTAAATATGTGATAATTTTAAAGGTTCCAATAAATCATACACAAACAGAATTGAAATACAAACATAAATAGGATAGGGAGTTGGGCCGACCAAACCCAACGAAAAATGCACAAATTAATATTTTCCGCTCCAATAATACGTTCCAATGCTAATGCAATTCATGATAGGGGTAGACTCGATCTAGAAATGTTAGTGGACTTCGATGGACCCACCAACGTGTAGGGGTAATCACAACAAATAGGTATACATAATATTAGTAAAATAGCCGAGGATGATAATTAAATTTACAAAGCCAAAAAATGAATTACAATGCTATAGAGCCAAGCCCATAATTATTATACTCGTAAAATAGCGGACAATTTATGCAAAAGGCCCTCAATTGCAAAATAACACTTATCAGATCACCAAGACTAAGAAAGAACAGACCCAGAATTGTGGCCCAAAATTATCTTCTTTTTAAAATTTTCTAAGTGTCAGACGGTAATATACCACTGATATACCCACTAAAAATAGAGAGTAAAACCCATGAAGGGCATACCCACTATACACCTCAATATACACTATATACTCAGCTTATATCAACTCCCAAATACCACAATTAGATCACACAGAAAACATCAAGTCTACTAAACAAATGCCACAATTCCAAACTTAAGTATTTAGTTACCAATTAGGACTAAACAAACAATCATAAGTTCTCTATAATGCACAGTTTCAAGGCCAGTTGTCAACAAATTTAAAAAACAAGAGTGTCACAGAGTAGTTCCACTAGCACAGGAGGGAAAACCAAGCAATTTCAAGCAAACAAGTTGTACATGAGCCAAGTTCAAAACTTTTTTGAAGAGGTGTTAATGCTGGAAAGTGGCATAGTGATGAATTGTCACCTAAAACTAAAACCAGCACATCCCAGATTCAAGCAAAAGTGAAACAGTGCCAATTTAGCCTCAATATGCTTCTCAGTTTCCAGGGTTTTTTTCAAATTACACTCAACAGGTTTTTAAAAATTCATTTTTAGACAGTCAACAAGTCTTAAACCAAGTCTCAAAACAAAGGTTCCAACTTGCATTTTTCCCCAGAAATACCAAGAGGTGGACAGGTTTAAAATGATGCATAGATAGGGTCTCCAAACATAGGTTAAGACAAGTCATAAGCAACCCAACAATGCCAAATTCTGTGAGGTATTCAAAGACCTTTAGATAATGCTTCAAATCTCAACTTGTTTTCAAATTATCTTATTAAACTAGTGGGAGCAAATGATAGTTACACACATAGTCCTAGAGATCAATTTTTAGACAAGGGCATTTATACAGATTTCAAATAATTTTCATTATGAATCAAGTAAACATGGGCAGTAGTTTCAAATGTAAGTTTAAACCTAAATGATCATGGAGGGGTTACACTCGTAGACACAGCAATATCCATCAAGAAAAGAGACAAGAGGGCCAAAATTATAACAGTTTCCTATTCATTTACCTAACCAGTTAAGTGTGCTAAATCAGACAAGGTTCAAAAGAAGGATTTTCAGCAATATTATTGAAGTTCAATATGGGATCATACATCAGTCAAGAAAAGAGAAAACAACCAAGTTAGAAAACAAGCCGATGCAGTTTGGCTTTTCAAAATATTTTACAACTTTCTTTTAAATTTCTATAATCAACACAACATATTTCAGAAAAAACAAGTTCACAATCTTTGTACTTAATACCTCTCCAATCATATTTCAAGCAAGTTTAAAATTCCAACTGTCACAAAGGCAATCAAGAAGGAAGAAACAAGATGGGCAACCAAACAAGTAATCCAGTTCAGCTTTGGAAATTTTTAAAAGATCAGTTCACATGAAGCACCAATACAAGATTTCTTCTTCCTTATAAATCAGTTTTTGGTCTCAAAATTAAATTGTAATGTACACTTAAACTAACAGAAATGCCATATGGCTTCAGGTAAAGGGAATTCAAGTAAACAGAAAGAGTTGAACTTTTTCATAATCCTATTTTTTATCCTAGACTTCCCTCAACACCAAGTATTATGTCAAAAGGCTTTACTTGTCAAGACCAGCTTTATAGACTAAGTTTTGCACTATTAGAAGGGTTTATCTAGGTGTAGAGTCAAAATAATTATTCAAATGAATCATGGAACACACAGTCTATAGGCAATAGGTTCATATCTCCCACTTTTACAACTTCTAGCCTATTAGTCAACAGAAAATTATGATCACTGGTAAGCAGAGGTGAGATTCTCAAGTTTTGAGTACAAATATCTTATACTAGGTTCAATGTGCACCCTAATCACTTAGCAAGAATCACAAAAGTAACTTTGCACAGGAAACAATTTTACTCAACTTTACCTTTCAGATTTGGAAACAATGAACAAAATGCAAACTACAGCACAATTGTCAATCATAGTCTACTGGTTTCAAGTCAAAACAGGTTTTCACCCTTTAGAAAAAAAGAAAAAAAACGTCAGTCTTAAAGATTCCAGCTATTTAAAAAGTTCAATCTTCTTCCAAAATAGTAAGATTACTCTAAACAGTGTTCAGGTTACAAATACTATTACACATAGAGATATTCCAAACTAGGTTGGTTTCAAGAGGTCTAACAGTGTTAAATAAGGCTAATAAGAGACATGGTCTAGCCTAGGAGAGGTTTTAAGCTAAATTTCTCACATTGCAAGTCACAAAACAAAGGCAGTTACAAAACAAGAAATTCAACAGTTCAAAAGAAACTAGAAGGAACTCATAGAGCGTACATGGTACTTATCCTAGGATCATCAAGGCAGATGGAGATTAACACAGTTAAGACAACACAAAACAAGATGAACAATGCACATCTTTGAGACTTATTTTGAAACAAAAGAGGATAAACTGAACTTGTAGGAGTGTCACATGGTTTTAAGTCATTTTCTACTTAATTCCCAAGCCTTTAACTGTTAAAACTCTGAAAGCTGAGTGATTTAAAACCTGTGATCAAGCCAAGTTGGTTTTTTGAAAACTCACGCCATAAATCAAATAGTTTTGCACAAATTGTGACATACAAGGAAAGGAAAAACAACTTCTATAGATTCAGGAATTACATTCAACTTTAAAACTGGTTTGAACCTCTTACACTTATTTCTTGAAAAACACAATTCAATTTTCAACTTCTTTATAACATAAATGACATCAAACAAAACAAATATTAAAACAAATGGTATTTCTGGCCTACTTTATTTTTTAAACTTCCAAAGTTTCCAAACAAGAACAAATATGAAACTACACAGGCTTATAAGACTATAGTTTTGCAAAACAGGTTGCAAAATTTAAGCTTAGCATCACTTAGCTAAGTTCAAAACCTCAACAACTCCATAATCCACACACAAGACTAACCTACAACCTTTTCTTTTACTTATTTTGACAGTGTTAAAAGCTAATAAGGGATCCAAATTTCATTTTAAACTATAATTCATACTTAGCCAGTTTTAAACTTCAAATCTCTAAACTACATCCCAGAGATAACCTTTACCTCTTTAAAATCATTTCTGACAAAACAAGAAGCTAACAGACTACAAATCAAGTTATAAGTCCTTCTACTTTCCTAGATTATCAAGTTTAACAGTTTGAGGTCAAGAGTGACTTGCAAATCCTGTTTTTCACAATCAAACTCATACAAGACATTCCAATCTTCACAAATTGCAATTAAACTTCAAACAAGCCTCTAGGATCTATTTTTTTTAGAAAAAAACTTGCTTATTTGAAACAGTTTTAACATTTTGGAAGCAGTCATATTGTTCTAAAGTGAATCAAACTATTGAAATAAATAAACATTCACTCAATAATGAAGGAAAGAAGTCCTTTTTTAATACTTGAGGCTAAAACAGGTTCAAAGAGGCACATTTTTAGACTTAGAGGTGTTTTCAACTTAATCATATCTACCTGTCAAGACATTCAAGAAATTTCTCCGATCTAAATTATGCTTTTAAAACATCAAACAAAGTTAAGAAGGTACAAGGTTATAAACTCGGATAGATTTTCAACCAACTAATGTTACTTAACAAGAACTATCAAAAGATGCTAACTTAGATTAAAACTATCGACTTTACTAACTTAGTATCAAGAATCCTAACTTAAACTATCTTTTTCTTCATTTTTATCAACTTAACCAATTCAAAATTACTTAACAGTGGCTAATTTTAAACTTCCTAACTCAATCTTCAATTTCAAATAACAACAAAGGAAATAGAATACTTACTTAATCACTAAAACAGAATCAAACTAATATGTAATCATTTTTTCTAACTAACAAGTATCACAAACAATAGATAATCATAGCTTGAAATGAAAACAAGGATTGAAATGAGAATTTACCTTTTGTTGGGGCAACCTAAAGATCAAAGGGGGATTGGTTCAACACTCCAAGCAACAAAAACCCTTCACAAATCCTCAAATCACCTTTTCTTCTTATATTTTTATATTTTCCTCTATATATTGTATTTTTTGTATATCCTTATCAACTGTATAGCTAGTATATATGAAACATTGTTTTGTTTTTAGAGAGTAAAAATCTGGACCATTTTATTGTTCTTCGACTTACTATTTATAGCCTCCTCATATAGGAATCCTTAGGATGAAAATAAAGAACACCTGTCCTCCCATTTCCCCCCAAAAATTCCCCAAATTGTACCTTAACATAATTTCAAAAAATAAAATAGATAGGACAAAACGAAAATCTGACAAACTTGTACTCTAAAATCAATAAAATCCACAAAAAATCAGATAAATACAAGGATAGTATGCTTGCCAGCACAAATCGCCACATTATACAATTCCAACGGTACAATTGACCAAAATTGTTTATGAGATAAAATCCCCAAAATTCGTACCCAACCGATGAACCTTCTTGGAAATTACCCTAGGTTCCCTCACAAATTCGTGTGGTGCAAAAGATGGCTAAGGGCTCAAGGTCCTGCCCATGGCAACCATCAGGCGTAGGAACCCGAGCAACATCCACGAGAAATATGGCTCAAATGGTGTAAATAACTAAAATTTAAACGAAATTAAACCTGGTAATCATAAGAACAGGTGAAAGGACATAAAAGCCCTCTCAATTTGGGTCAAAATGACCTGCAATCCGCCGTGAAACACCACCAGAGGCGGCGTAACCCTAAATCGCCATATTGCCTCTTTTGAGTGGTAAAGGGGTCGGGTAGATCAAAATAAAATCGGGGGGGGGGGGGGGGGGGGGGAGTTTGTTTCAACAAATTTCCACTCCCTTTTTTTTAAAAGAAATTCCCCCTCCTATTTATTAAAATGTCAAAAAGAACCCCTCTCTATTTAATTAAAAAATAAACCATATATTATAAATGCATATATTGCTAAATATAAAAATTATTTTGGTTAACTAAAAATTAAAACTTGTAAAGTTAAAATGTGAGCTTTAAAATGAGCCCAATATTGACATAATTCTGAGCAATATTTAAAATATGAAAAAAATGCGGTAAAAAATGAGAAGTAATTTATACGTTGTTTTAATTAACAATTTTTCCGAAATAGACGGAGCGGGATGAAAGTAAATAACTCGTATATCTAGTAGTTGTCAGTTTTTTTTCCAGGAAATAATAATTAAGCATCATTTTTTCATTTTCTCGGGATTATGAAATTTTAATTTTTTAAGGGTGTATCCTTACTCCGTCTTTGACTCGAGAAACTTGAAAACTAAAATACGCATCTTATGAGGTGAAAATTAGGTGTCAACACTCGATGCATTCGAAGTTAGGCCTTGGAGTGCAGAATTTTTGAGGGATTCTTTGGACAAGGTCAAATTGATTCGAGAAAAGCTTCTCACATCTCAGAATAGGCAAAAGAGTTACGCAGATCAGAAGGACCTTGGTTTGGATTTCATGGTTGGCAAGCGGGTTTTGTTGAGGTGTCACTGATAGGGGGTCTGATGGGGTTCGAGAAAAAGGACAAGTTGAGCCCGAGGTATATTGGTGCCTTTGAGATTGTTCAGCATATTGGCGAGGTGGCCTATGAGTTAGCTTTACCACCTGGTTGGTCAGGTGTTCAATGCGTATTTCATATTTCAATGCTCAAGAAGTACCATTCGGATGGTGCACATGTGATTCAAGGGGTTTTAGTGTTGCTTGATCTGAATTTGACTTTTGAGGAAGAGCCGGTAACCATTTTGGATAGGCAGATTCGGAAGTTGAGATCTAAAGAGATTGCTTAAGTGAAGGTTCAATAGAGGCATCGATCGGTCAAGGAGGCTATTTGGAAGACCGAGTCAATATACGGTGTGGATATTAGCTTTTCGATATTTCAGATACCTTCTTCCTCTTTACATTCGAGGGTGAACATGTGTTTAAGTGGTGGATGATGTAACGATCCAATCGGTCGTTTTGAGAATCGATGCTCTGTTTTGTGCTCCAGAAGCTCCGTGATAATTATTTTGACTTTCTTGCAAAATTTAAAGTCAAATGAATGTCACTTGATTCACTTTGGGAGAAGGTTTCATTTTGAAAATCCCGGTATATAATTATTTGGATTAATTGATCATTAGGGGAAAACGTGTTCTGATTGGCGATATGAAGATTTCGTTTGATTGGTAATATTATTTATGACTTGTAGAAATTGACGGAGCTAATTATAGAGTTCATTTGGTTGGTTTTGACAATTAAATCGAATTTTGTATTTAATATGTCTATTTATGGTGAAAAGATGATCGCGGGAAGAAATAAGACCTGGATTAGAAATTTGTTGGTTCCATTAGCTTCATATTGACGTTTATGACTTGCGGGGATGGGTGGCGCGATTCTCAAGGCTTTCGGATGAGTTTTGGGTAAGGAAGAGGATATTTTGGAAATCCTTAAGTTAAAAAAATGAAGAAGTTTGACCAAAGTCAACACCGGAGGTAAATGAGTCTTTTTTGAAGTTCCGTCGATTTCATTAGGTCCAGAATGTGACTTTTTCAAGTCGTTAGTTCGGTTCCCAAGAGGTTCGGGTGTGATTTAGGCAGTTGGTTGAGAAACTAGATTTTCGGATGATTTGGAGTTGATCACGGTCAAAATCGGGTCAAGACGGTCCCATTTTGATGTTTTGAGTGTTGGAGCAGGTTCGTATGATAAATTTTTTTGGAGTTGTCCACAAATTTGGTTAGATTCCGACGAGTTTCGGATGTGTTTGGGTTGTATGTTGTATGTTTTTTGGTTTTGATATCGTTTTGAGCAAAAAGGGTACCATATTGAGCAAACGACTTTTGTTTTGTGTGTCGATTGAACCGTTAGATCTATATCATAATTTTGAAACTATAGCAACAAGAATCGTCACATTTCGTCGTCGTATGAGTGAGATATGGCCTTTTTTTTCTAAATTTTGTTGTTGCTGATTTTCTGGTTTTCTAAATTAAATTAAAACTTGGCCTTCGTGATCGCGACACGTGGTGTCGAGATCGCGATGAAGGAAATGTCTGGATAGTGTATAAAATTGATTTCACGACCCTAATTATCGATCGTGCGGGCACCTACCTTATTATCATTAGTAGGCGAACCCTTACCCGTTAACCCATTAATCATTAGCCAATTTCAACTTCTTTAATCATTTATTAACAGTCAATAGATAAGTGAATGAATGAATAAATAAAACAAGTCATAATTAATAGATAATATAAGTGCAGAAGTCTAACTATTACACCCCCAAAATCTGAAAGTCATCGTACAAGAACTCTAACCAACAATGTCTTAAGAATGAAGTATATCTCGAATATAATAACAAATAATGTCTGGAATGAAAGTAGACATCTGGAAAGAGAGATCTTCAGGTGGCATGGCATAGATAGAAGCTCACTCTCGGATCTGATCGAGAAAACTAACTTCAAGCTAGAGATTTAGTGTGGATGAAATCTCTGTAACACAATCTGCACTCAAAAAGGGTGCAGCAAGGTAATATCAGTACAAACACTATGTACCGGTAAGCATCATAGGCCGACTAAGATTAGTTCACGCATATAAGTATAAAATCAACAAGATAAACAGATAGGCACTTACCACTCAAATCCAAGTCACAGAATATCCCATAACGGAGTCACAGCCTAAGATGAAGCTTCTAAACCACAAGTCTGTCAAGTTTCAATGATCTCACCTGATAATCACAAGTCCAATTTCCTTCCCTAGGTAGAGTTACTAATCAACAATTTAACTCAGTCAATGGTCATATTTATATCATAATAGGCATTCAACATCCATACCAAAATCAGAAACAACGAGCATATAATAATGCAGAATAAAATGTAATGATGTGCAATGCAAAATATGATGACATGCAATGCAATGCCATGCACTGGCCAATCACTCGAACTGTACACACATGCTAACTAATGTCATTGCTCAGTAGTCATGACCTGCAGGGAATCCATGGTGTCCATGTACCACTCGTTTCAGATACTCATTGGACCCGAGCCATAAATCCTCCGCTCCGGAAAGAACCTCGAACGCGGATCCACATTATGTACCACTCGTTTTCGGAACAAACCTTGGACCACAAGCTCACAACTATGCCACATCCTCAACCCCTATCAAATGTGCCTTTTCATAGGTATAGTAACACTGTCACATCACTCTCAATAATCAATTCATCAAGTATCATGTATCAAATAGTATCACAAGTTCAACAAGAAAATTATATTACCTTCTTCACTAATTTCACATCACAATGTATGTCTCAACGTATTCCAGTTCATTAGTATGTATGGACTATGAACAATTAGCAATATCAATGTCAACACAAAGCATCATGCCACAAGTCTTCATGAATCGTTTCCGAACCATTTCCATCATGTGTGAGTGTATGAATGCATAAATGAGTGTAAACATGGTAAATCAATGCAAACCAATAAAGCAACAATGAAGGTAGAAGTCACAAAGCCACAAGTCATATCAAGTCTTGGATCAACTCAACCATGAAATGAATCATACAAGCCGTCTCAACCAATATAAGAGTCTATGTCCCCTTTTACTTCCTCATATAGCAAGTACGCCTCACAACTAAGTCTTGTATCACCAGAAGCTCCACATTTCTATATATTATCATCAACGGTAAATCATACATCAAGTTTTCATGTAAGTACCGTCATAAGTTTATGTCACAATTCAAGTCTAAACTCATTATCCTTCCTTCCTCCGATGATATGTGTCACAATAAGAGAGAACTAAGTAAAAAATGACAGTTTAGGTAATAAGTTTAATCACAATAACAGGACAACAACCCACCATTCAACAACAATCAACATAATAGAAATTCATCCCGAATCACAACAGTATGAATACAACTACACCTAACATTTCAGTACATAAAGTAATGGCGACAAGCCCACAAAATTCGAAGTCATACCAACCTAGCTAATATCCAACCAAACACCATGTATGAAGACCTAATCATTCTTTCTCCCGTCAATTCTACACAATACATACGTTTCGCTAATCAAAGTCTAACTTAAGTAAGCCGTAACCTACCTAGAAGGCCGAGCAACAGTCCGGAATCTTCAAACCTTAGCCTTTCCTTCCTCTTTGGAGAATGTCAAAATTATTAACATCTATCAAATATGAATTCTATGTCAGAATACGAATCTAAGGATTCCTATATTGCCATAGTTTTACCCAAAATCCAAAAATGGACCCAAAATAGCCAAACTCGAGCCACAAGGCCAAAACTATAATTTTATTGAAAATTTAGATACAATATAGTCAAAATAGTACTATACGGGTCTAAACGAGTCCAACATACCCATATTGCTATATTTTTAGAAAAATACCCAAAATACCCCTACAATGTGAATCCGGGTTTATGAGGGTAAAACGGGAAACTTAGTGTACAATTATGTTACTTATCATCTATTTAACCTTCAATCTTAATTTCATGAAATTCTATTCATCACAAGATATCCAAATTTATCTTTTCTATTTTTAGCCCTAGGGTTCTTAACCCATTAATTCTTCACAATTTGTGTGTAGGATGACTATGAGATGATGATAATCAACAAATAAATAATAAATATTAGGTTAGAATCTTACCCTAAAGTGCTTGTGAATGCTTTCCCATTGTTATCTCCCAACCCTTCAACTATTGAAGGTTTCATCAATTCTTGGGTTCTAATCTTGCACCCACCACTAATGGAGCTTAAGTTTGTCATGGGATTTGAAGAAGGGAAGATAATGAATCATGTAAGTGTTTGCACTTATCTTTAAGGAGGAACTCCACCCTAGCCCTAGGAAAATAGCCCCTTATGTTCTAGGGAAGTGTTTTTGGGTTTATGAGGGAAAAGACTTGAAAAAGACCGCTTAAAAATGGACTTTCTGCCCAGTGGTTCGCTGCAACGGGTGTACCCTTCGCTATAGCGGGTGCCCAAAATTCTGATTTGTTCAGAACTTCGTTTTTGCCCTCGAAACTCATCCGAAACCTCCCGAACGCAAACCGTATATGCGTTTTGATTGTAAACCATGTTACGGACTCAACCGTGACCTCGAAATTCTTAAAAGAGATCATCTTAACCCGGTGTTGACTAAGTTAACCCTAACACTATAAAATTAAGCCTTCACTCAAGACTCAAAACACCCCCGAAAACCTTAGGACCCAAACCAATGGTTGCACTAAGTCATAGGTTGTACTAACGAGACTCGGGGAAAGGGTCAACAAGGTTAAATGGGTCAAAACACTATAACGACTAAACGGGTCGTTACAATTGAGCAGTCATTTAGTATTTTGAGCATATTTTGAGTTCTAGAGCTCCGTTTGAGGTGATTTTTGCGGTGTTGTTTTCGTCTCAATAAGAGGCTAAGTATCTAATCTTTATTTTGATGTTTTCTCAAGATTATTTTCGTTGGTTAACGTTTTTATCTATTTTTGGTTGGGGAAAATTGGGATTTTGAATCCGAAAGTTGAAAAGTGGTAAACCATGGATTTGAGGATCAAGATGAAGGCTTTTTGAATGGATTTTCTGGATTTAGACTAATTAAGCTATGGGTAAATCAATATAAGAATGGGTCTATGAAGTTCTATTAGCAAGTACTTTACGGTGCAACTTTTACACATGGTGTCATTGATTCTTATAGTGTGAACTTTGGCGAGTATTTATGGAGAATGGAAAACCAATAAATAAAGATTTGTTCTTTTTTTGTAATTGATTTTTCCAAAGAATCAATAACAAAGGACAACTAAAGTGATTTTTTTTTCTTTTCAAAATGACAACAATTTTTTTTAACAGTGTTTACCCCAAATTCGGATAATCAATTAAATTTATGAGTGAGGTATAGGATATGTGGTTGAGCCTTGATCTATTTGATAGAGAAAATGAATGTACGAATATGCTATGAAGAAGCAACTAATAATCAGTGATTTGCTATAGATTTTGTATCTAGTAATAGATGAATATTGTTTGATTGAGCAGATTTAAAGGATGAACGCGATAATCCAGACCAAAATCAGATATTAGAGAGAGAGATTTTATATATTTTGCTATTACAAAAGTTCTTGATCTGAGAAGCCAAGCCCTCAAAAGTGGGGCAATGACCCCTATTTATAGTATTGCTCCACGGGCTTCATACAACAAGTGTGTCTAAAAAATAAAGAAAAACTCTGAAAAGGATTAGGTTGGTCGTACGGTCTGACACCCGTACGATTGGCAGTTAAACATGACAGGACGTTATCGACGTGTGGCAACCGCGTAACGGATCTCTCGGATCAACGACCACGATCACACGGACTAACGGCCACGACCAAATGGACTACCGGCCACGATCAACTCGGCTATGGAGAAATCGGACCAAATAATGTTCTTCCCTCTATTCCTTCGGTCTCTGGTCTCACCGGTTTAACATATATCTGGTTTTTATCGTATACAGATAGTCCGCACACTTTTCGGACCGTAGTTTTATCGGAGTAACGGGAAGTGGATGAATCAAAACCCGGTGGTTCCGAATGCTCGTTCTTATCTTTTCATTTTGGCAGGAACAGTTATGTAACGTCCCGTCTGTCATTAGCCAAGTGTCTCGCACCGGAAGGCCAGCTCTAACAACCGCCGTAATGCACGTCGTTTCAAGCCCCTTCTCATTAATTATGGGACACGTGGCTCTCTCCGGTTGGCTGGGATCTGTAACCGCCTCGATCCCATGCCTATATAACGTCCTTTACCTCTTCATTTGAACATTTTCACCTCTTCTAACTTACTTCTTCTCTTTTTTCAGTTCTTCACTTATCTTTCAACCCACATTTCTTGTTGATTCGCTGCTTACAGTACGTGAAAAGAAACGATTCTGCCAACATCCCCTCTAATTATTCTCGTGTGTTGCTGCTCCTTCTCTTTACTTTTTTACCACTTCGAGTCCTCATTGGACTGTTCCCTCACTTCTGTTCTTAACTCCCCTTCGAATTTTGCCAAATCTTTCTTCGTAATCTCCGAATGTCTGCTAACACCGAAACCACTTCCCACAATATTCCCTCGGTTTCGTCTCAAGGAACCGAGCTAACTTCACCACCTAAGGCAAAAATTGCCTTCGAGCCTACTGCTTCGGACATTGTACCGGCCAAACCTAATTTCAACAAAGATTTTGAGGTTGAAAAACCTTCTCCAGTATCCGATAGAGGGTTTGCTGTGAGATGATATCCCTCATCCATTACCGAGGATAAACTCGACTTAGTTCGGGCTAATTGTGGATGGGACAACCCCTCAGTCCAAGTTTTTTCCCCCGGGCCAGACGAATCAGTCACAGTCCATTGGGAGGGCTTCCTATATGTTTATACTTATCATTTCACTCTCAAGCTCGACCCCCCGGTCGACCCGGTCATCTTAGACATGTGCCGGACTTACAACGTAATCTTGGCGCAGATTGGTCCGATTGTTTGGAGGGCCGTGGCCTGCCTCCGGCTGTTGGCCAATAATACAGGAAAGGAATTCACGCTGGCCCACTTAATATGGTTATACTCCCCGAGGTTGTTCCGGGGTGGTGTAATAAAACTCGCAAAGCGTAGCCGGAATCCAATTTTCTCGAAAATGGACGAAGATAGAGACCGGGGCTGGTTGGAGAGATATGTCCGGGTTCGGACCTCGGACATTATTCCGGACAACTACATGCCTTTTCCGGAAAGGTGGAATAATAATCGTAAGTCTGAACTCTTTTAATAATTGCTTTGGTATGTTTTGTCGAACTTCAGTTCTTCCACCTTCTCACTACTTTTCTAATTTATGTTAGACGTGGGTTGGACTCCTCCGGTCATCCGGGATCTCAACGAATGGGCTACTGCTCTCCTCAGCCAACATGCCCACGACGATCGGACGTGGGGACACCTATCACATGTCCGATGGGTTGCCCAGAACCACGGTAATACTTTGCTTCCATCCGTATTCATTGCATCTTCTACCCTTCTATAACATCTTCAATTTTCAGGCTTACCCAAACGCTCGGTGGATCCAAGGCCAGAGTCAGCAGCTGAACCTGCAACGTCGGCACCCGAGTTTGATTCAGCGGGTGCATCTCGTATCCTTGCTGCCGCCACCAAGAGAAAAAGGCCCTCGGACAAAGGGAAGAAACCGAAGAAAAGGGCGAAGAGCGTCGTTAGAACCTTAAGGGATGATGCAGAGCCCGAGCTCCTCTTTTGGAGGATCAGTGTGGCCCCTTCCGTGGCTCCCATTCCGGAGGAGGGCATCATCGTCCCACCATTTTCTTCAGCCGGGGAAGGACCTTCAGCTCCGGCCTTACACACAGGTGGGGAAGGAATTCATTACCCGATTCCTCTAAGGTCGATTGAATACGTTGATATTTCAGGTGACGATTCTTCCAAAGAAACCCCCCGGCAGCGGACAAGAAGACCCAGGAAGGCAACTGCTGCCGAAGCTGGTCGAAGAACTGAGCCGGTTCCCGAGACCGAAGTCCCCACAAATGTTGGTCCACTGCCCGACTATGAGACTGCCGCACCTTCGAAGATCCCTGCCTTTGCCAAAGCTGCTGAGGTCCGGTCCCTCCAAGTTCTCCAACTCCTGCCTCAAGACCAGATGAGTTTGATGAAATGTTCGCGGACACTCCTCCTGCTACCAGCGAAGCTGCTGGTTTCAGACATCTTACGATCCCTAGAGCCACGAGGGCGGCTAGTCAGACCACCGAGTCCGGTGCCAGGGATAGCTTGGTGCGCACCTTTTCGGCCCCCAGTGTGGAACCGAGGAGGATAAGATCGGTTGTGATCACCGTTCCCGAGGATTGCAGCTTTCTTTCTCGCCCGGTGGGTGTGGCAAGCTACCTGAGGCCCCTGTTCTCGGACTCGGACAAGCGAAAGATGAACGGGGTCCCTTGGCAGTGCCTCATTAACGAGGGTATGCACGCGGACAATCGGGTAAATTTATCAGCCATCCTTGCATAATTTCATTGAGAATTTTAGTCTCGTTTGTTCAAGTTTTTAACTTGCTTCATTTGCAGAGCGTGGTGCTCGTCAACGAGGCTTTCGTCCGTGCCCAGCAAGAGGTGGACGATCTCAAGGGCCAGCTGGACGCTCAAAGCCGAAAGACGGAGAAATTTCTGCACCTTCTACGGGTGAAGGAGGATGAGTTGAACCAAGCAGTTACTCTTTCCAACCTCCGACCCGAGCTCGATGCAACAAAGGCCAAAAATCATCAATTAAAGGGTGAGCTGGCCGAGATGGTCGAATATAACCGGCGTCTCGAAGCGGACAAGATCGGCCTTAGCCGAGCCAACGCTCATTTATCCTCAAGGCTTGGTGAGCTTGAAACCACCGTCACTCAACTCCGGGAGGAGCTGGACTCTGTCAAGTCCGATGCTACGAGCATGGCCGAGAGGCATTGGCTGCTCGAATCTGAGAATACCCGGTACAAAGAGCGTATGAGGGTGCTCGAGGAGAAGGCGGAGAAGAGGGCCCAGCTATGTGATGATCTAAAAATCGAGCTCACGGAGATGGTTGATGCTAATGACTCTCTCAAGGCCGAGCTCGAGTCATACATTCAAATGCATAAGGTCCTCGAAGAAGATCGGGACGTACGGGAGGCAAAGTTAGTCCAGGCCGAAGCCGATTTAGAAGAAGCTCTAAAGAGTGTGGAGGCCGAGTATAGCTTTACGGATCACCCTTGAGCAAGCCGAGCATGGCTTTACGGATCTTCCGGCCTTGATACTCGAGGCTAAAAGAGTCGAGGAAGAGGATAAGGGTGCCCAAGGGGCTGACTCCGACGACTCCGAGCGGACAGTGTCCGAACACTCCCGATCCAGCCATACCGGATAGATTAGGGCCTGTACTTAGACTTTATTTTTTTACCTTTGTAGGAGTCTCCGATGTAAAATATTTTGTATAAATAGAACATGCATTTTTCTTTACTTTGTTTGAATGTTCGTTATGACTTTTGTCCAAATTGTCGGTCCGTTTTAAGGAGTCATTATTTCTGACTTGCCCGAATATCGGCTTTTCTCTTCATCCGGTAATTTTTGTCCGGGAATTTGATGGAGTTTTTGCCCGTGGGACTTATCTTATGTTTTGTGGATTCAGACGTCTTCGAATCACGATGGGCATTTTTAGGGGCCGGTATTTTTCGGACACCTGAATCTCAGCCTTAGCTAAATTTTGATGTAAAAGTCCCCGTTTGTGGGATTAACTATTTTGGCTCGGTTCCTTATGACCTTGTTGCCTTTATCGAATTTCGACCATAGTGCCCGGAATAGGGTATATGAATGAAGTAATGCCGAAATACGGCGATAATCATCGGGGTAAAGTGTTTTAATAGGAAGACATTTGAGATATCGTTATCCAAACTTTCGATAATTTTTGCATTGCAAGTATTTATATACATGAAAAAAAATTCCTTCTGTTTTTGCCGTAGCAAATACTAAATGGACACGATTCATTCTGATTGTTTGGTCCTTACATCGAAACCTAATGCAGAAGGTCCGATTTTTGGTTTTGCCGTAGAAAATATTGAATGGACACGATTCATTCTGATCGTTTAGTCCTTACATCGAACCTAATAGAAAAGGTCCGATTTTGATTTGTTGAGCTTCTCCGTTTTCCGTTGACCGGAGTAAACTTTGATATGGGCGTAATAGTCCCCTAGCGCTTATCCGAGCTACAAGATCGGGTAAGCGCTATTAAGTCCCCATTCGTAGGGGGTGACCTCGATTTTCTGGGCGTTTTTCCCTGTCTTCGTCGAATAACACGTTGTACTTGTTGCCTCATTAAAAACCTTGTCGGAAAACCCATTTTGGGACAAAACAGTACTAAGGAAAAGAGTACAACACGTGTTTTTCGACCTAGATTCTAACTTTATCCGGTACTTGACCTCCTGCAAAAGAGAGAGGTTAAAAGAAAAAACACGGGCAGTCCATACCTTAGCAGTAGTATATTTTTAGATGAGCCACATTCCAGTTATTTCACAACCGTTGCCCGTCCATGGATTCCAACTGGTACGGTCCTTTGCCGTTATCTCGGTTATCTTGTACGGTCCTTCCCAGTTCGGACCAAGTTTTTCTTCGTTGGGATTCTTGGTGTTCAAGGTAACTTTCCGAAGCACCAAGTCCCCAACTTGGAAATGCCGAAAATTGGCTCTCCGATTGTAATACCTTTCCATTCTCTGTTTCTGGGCAGCAATACGGACCAGCGCGTTTTCGTGTAGTTCGTCCATGAGGTCGAGTTTTATGGCCATGGCCTCCTAGTTTGACTCCTCGGTGGTATAGCTGAACCGGAGCGTCGGTTCACCAACTTCTACGGGAATAAGGGCTTCGGCCCCGTAGACTAACGAGAAAGGAGTTTCCCCCGTGCTAGATTTCGATGTGGTTCTGTAAGCCCACAATACCTCCGGTAATATTTCCCTCCAGTGATGCTTTGATGCTTCGAGTCTTTTCCTCAGATTTTGGATTATTGTTTTGTTCGTGGATTCCGCCTGTCCGTTCGCACACGGGTGGTATGGAGTTGATACAATTTTCTTGATGTTCAACCCTTCGAGGAAATCGTTGACTTTACCGCCCACGAACTGGGGACCGTTATCACAAGTTATCTCGGCAGGGATGCCGAAACGACAAATGATGTGGTCCCATATGAAGTCAATGACCTCCTTTTCTCTAATTTTTTCGAAGGCCTATGCTTCAACCCATTTGGAGAAATAGTCAATCATAAACAAAATAAATCGGGCTTTACCTGGTGCCCATGGCAATGGACCAACAATGTCCATTCCCCACTTCATGAAAGGCCATGGCGACACCACCGAATGCAACAACTCTCCGGGCTGATGAATAATCGGTGCATGTCTCTAACACCCGTCACATTTCCGGATAAAATTCTTTGAATATTCCTCCATCCGGTTTCAATAATAACCGGCCCTGATAATCTTTCGGACCAGAGCTTCAGCACCGGAGTGGTTGCCGCAGGTTCCTTCGTGCACTTCTCTCATCACATACTCCGTTTCCCCGGGACCCAAACACTTGGCCAGGGGTCCGAAGAAAGACTGTCGATACAATTGGCCGTCTACCAAGTAGAAACGCGCAGCTTTCGTCCTTAATGACCGTGATTCTTTTGGGTCGTTCGGGAGCTTTCCCTCACGCAAGTAATCGATGTACTTGTTGGGCCAATCCCAAGTTAAACCCATTGTGTTTATTTCGGCATGTCCGTTTTCTATCGTTGTATTCATCAAGTGTACCGTAGTCCCGGGGTTGATTTCTTCCCCTTCGATCGAAGATCCCAAATTGGCCAATGCATCGGCTTCACTGTTCTGCTCCCTCGGTACATGTTGTATGGTCCATTCTTTAAATCGGTGTAGTATCACTTGGATTTTTTCCAGATACATCTTCATCCGTTCGTCCTTGACCTCGAAGACGCCGTTCACCTGGTTTACGACCAAGAGCGAATCGCACTTCGCCTCAATTATTTCGGCCCCCATACTCCGGGCTAATTCCAAACCTGCAATCATAGCCTCTTACTCGGCTTCATTATTAGCCAATTTAACAGTTCTAATGGATTGCTGAACGGCATCCCCGGCCGAGGTTTTAAGGACGATTCCTAGCCCGGAACCTTTGAGGTTCGAGGCTCCGTCCGTATGTAGCGACCAAATACCCGAGGCTTTCCCCGAGGTTAGCAGAAGTTCTTTCTCAACCTCGGGGACCATAGCCGGGGTGAAATCCGCCACAAAATCGGCCAAGATCTGGGACTTGATGGCCATTCGAGGTTTGTATTCGATATCATATCCGCTAATTTCTACGGCCCATTTAGTTAGTCTACCCGATAATTTCGGTTTATACATGATGTTTTCTAGGGGGTAAGTAGTCCCTACACATATCGGATGGCATTGGAAGTAGGGCTTGAGTTTTCTAGAAGCACTTACCAATGCCAATGCCAATGCCAATTTTTCCAAGTGGGGATAACGGGTCTCCGCATCCCCTAAAGTTCTACTCACATAATAAATAGGGAATTGCGTACCTGATTCTTCTCGGACCAAAACGCCACTTACCGCTACCTCAGAGACAGCAAGGTAGAGAAAAAGTTGCTCGTCCGCTTTTGGTGTGTGCAACAGCAATGGGCTGGACAAGTATCGCTTTAATTCTTGTAAAGCTTTTTGACGCTCCGGCGTCCAAACGAAATCGTTCTTTTTCCTCAGTAAGGAGAAGAAACGATGACTCTTATCCGAGAACCTTGATATGAAGCGACTCAACGCCGTTATCCTTCCGGTGAGCCTCTGCACCCTTTTGACGTTATTCACTACCTCGATGTCCTCAATGGCCTTGATCTTGTCCGAGTTGATTTCAATCCCCCGGTTTGACACCATGAAACCTAAAAATTTGCCAGACCGGACACCGAAAGCACATTTTTCTGACATGCCAATGGTCCTCTGTTTCCAAGGACTTGACCACCATGTCGTCAATATAAACTTCTATCGTTTTCCCTATTTGTTCTTCGAATATCCCATTAACTAGGCGTTGGTAAGTTGCACCGGCATTTTTTAGTCCAAAAGGCATGACATTATAACAGTAAGTCCCATATCGGATAATAAAGAATGTTTTCTCTTGATCCTCCGGATGCATCCGAATTTGGTTATACCCGGAGTAGGCATCGAGAAAACTTAATATCTCATGCCCGGCCGACGCATCGATCATTCTATCGATGTGAGGCAACGGAAATGAATCCTTCGGGCATGCTTTGTTTAGATCCTTGTAATCAACACACATTCGAAATTTATTACTTTTCTTCGGCACCACTACTACGTTAGCTAGCCAGTCCGGGTACTTTACCTCCCGGATAGAGCCTATGTTCAAAAGCTTTGTTACCTTGTCTTTTACGAAGGCGTGTTTCGCTTCTGCCATAGGCCTCCTCTTCTGCTTTACCGGGGGAAACCTTCCGTCCAAACTGAGCTTGTGAGTTGTTACTTCCAGTGGTATACCTGTCATATCTATATGGGACCATGCAAAGCAATCGGCATTAGCTCGAAGAAATTCAATTAACTTGTTCCTGAGCTCCGAGGTTAACCCTGTGCCCAGGTATACCTTTCTGTCCGATAATTATTCGAACAAGATGATCTGCTCCAGCTCCTCTACTGTTGACTTGGTTGCATCCGAGTCATCTGGCATGACGAATGATCTGGGTACACCAAAATCATCCTCTTCATACCTCGGATCTAACCCTGACTATTTTGATTGCTATTTGGTGTCCTTTTCCCCGGTTGAATCTTTTCCCATTTGACCCGATTTTTCGAGCTTATGTGTCGCTTCCTCGACCGCGAACATCTCCCTTGCAGCGGGTTGTTCACCTCGGATGGTTTTTATACCCTCCGGAGTCAGGAATTTTAGCAGTTGATGCAATGTCGATGGCACGGCCCTCATACTATGTATCTAGGGTCTACCCAATAATGCATTATACTTCATATCTCCTTCGATTACATAGAACACCGTTTGCTGGATAGTGCCATCAATGTTTACCGGCAATGAGATCTCCCCCTTTGTGGTTTTGCTCGCCATATTGAACCCGCTGAGTACTCGGGCTACCGGTACGATCTGATCGAGCAGTCTTAGCTATTCGACCACTCTTCACCGGATGATGTTGGCCGAGCTACCTGGGTCAATCAAAATACGTTTAATTTGAGTTTTAAAGATAATAATAGAGATTACCAATGCATCATTGTGTGGTTGAATGATTCCTTCTGCGTCCTCGTTGCTGAAAGAGATGGAACCCTCGGGTATGTAATCCCGGCCGCGCTTTTCACGCACAGCAGAGACCTTGGTTCGTTTCATCACCGGCCCTCGTGGGGTGTCGGTGCCCCCAATTATCATGTTGATTATATGCTGGGGTTCTACTGGCTCGGCCCTTTTATGGGTCTCCCTTTCCTTGTAGTGACCTTTGGCTCTTTCACTTAGCAATTCTCGGAGATGGCCATTCTTCAGTAACCGGGCTACCTAATCTCTTAACTGGCGACAATCCTCAGTTCTGTGTCCATGGGTTCCATGGTATTCACACATCATGTTCGGGTCCCGCTGGCCCGGATCTGACCTTAAAGGTCTCGGCCATCTTACATCCGGAATACGGCCAATGGCCGATACGAGGTCCGAGGTGTTGACGTTGAAGTTGTACTCCGATATCCTCGGTGAATCTTTGTTGCCGGCAGAGCTTCCGGCATCACTCCTGAATGAGAGACCTCGACTGTTCGACGGGCGCTCGACCCGTTTATCACCCCGACCGGAGAAATGGCTCGGGCCAACCCTGGATTTCTCCGACCTGAAGCTTGGTTTCTCCGAATGAGAGTATGGCCGATATCTTTCCCTCGATGACCTCGCCTCCGGTTCAAAAATTTTCCTTGTCTCTCAAAACTTTTGTTCATGTTTACTGGCCCCGGGGGAAGCTCGAGTTGGTCATCCTCCACCCGAATCTTCGACTCGTATCGGTTATGGACATCTGCCCATGTCACAGCCTCGTATTCCAGCAAGCTTTCCTTTAATTTGAACGAAGCCATCGAGCTCCGAACATTGAGCCCCTTTGTGAAAGCTTGTGCAGCCCATTCCTCCGGAACCGGGGGAAGCTCCATTCGTTCCCTTTGGAACCGGTTGACAAATTCACGCAATAACTCATCGTCTCTTTGGGCTATATGGAAAATATCCGTCTTCCGAGCCTGCACCTTTTTGGCTCCGGCGTGTGCTTTTATGAACGCATCGGCAAGAATTTCGAAAGAAGTGATTGAACGCTCGGGCAGATGGTCGTACCAAGTCAATGCCCCTTTTGACAGAGTTTCCCCGAACTTTTTCAGCAACACGGATTCGATTTCATCTTCTTCCATATCATTGCCTTTTATAGTGCAGGCGTATGAGGTCGCGTGTTCGTGAGGGTCTGTTGTGCCGTCATATTTTTGGATATCCGGCATTTTGAACCTCTTCGGGATCAATTTCGGAGCCGCACTCGGAGGAAAGGCCTTTGGATGTACCTCTTTGAATCCGGCCCTTTCAAAATAGGCGGAGCCCCCGAGATTTGATCCACCCGAGAGTTGTATGTTTCCACCCTTTTTTCGGTCAAGTCTACCCGTTTCACCAACGTTTCGAGCATTTTCAGAACCTCAGTGGATGAACCAGCTCCGGACCCATTGCTTTCAACCATCCGTGCCTCATCTCTTCTGGGTTCAGCAACACCCTTCGCCTTCTCCGGGGTCGTTTTATCTCTTCCGTTTTGCAACTGGGCTATTGCGATTCCCTGTTCGGCAATCGTCGTTCTCTATTCCTGCAACATTTCAAAAATTAAACGTAAGTCAATATTATCATTCGGGGTATCCGGTTCTTTCCGGCCCTGCGTCCGGGACAAAGTAATTGAATTGTGAGTATTTAAAGGGTCAATGACCGGCTGGGCGGCATTCTCCTGGTCCACGGTGTTTTGTCGGTTGAGGCCCTCCCTCGAATTAACGGGGTTAGGATCAGCGGGGCTTGGAAATCCTCGTGGCCCGCTGCCTTCATTTTCGGCCACGATCTCGTTGTTATTGACGTGACCAGATTGCCCACTGTTAGCCATTTGGTCCCTTTTTTCAGAGACGAACAGAAGATGTTTTTGATTTTGATGGGTAAGATAGAGATCAAGATCAAAGACCACTATTATCCTCGCCCCACAGTGGGCGCCAAACTGTTTATCCCAAATTTGGATAATCAATTAAATTTATGAGTGAGGTATAGGATATGTGGTTGAGCCTTGATCTATTTGATAGAGAAAATGAATGTACGAATATGCTATGAAGAAGCAACTGATAATCAGTGATTTGCTATAGATTTTGTATCTAGTAAATAGATGAATATTGTTTGATCGAGCAGATTTAAAGGATGAACGCGATAATCCGGACCAAAATCAGATATTAGAGAGAGAGATTTTATATATTTTGCTATTACAAAAGTTCTTGATCTGAGAAGTCAACCCCCCAAAAGTGGGGCAATGACCCCTATTTATAGTATTGCTCCATGGGCTTCATACAACAAGTGTGTCTAAAAAATAAAGAAAAACTCTAAAAAGGATTACGTTGGATTAGGTTGGTCATACGGTCTGACACCCGTACGATTGGCAGTTCAACATGGCAGGACGTTATCGACGCGTGGCAACCGCGTAACGGATCTCCCGGATCAACGACCACGATCACATGGACTAACGGCCACGACCAAACGGACTACCGGCCACGATCAACTCGGCTATGGAGAAACCGGACCAAATAATGTTCTTCCCTCTCTTCCTTCGGTCTCTGGTCTCACCGATTTAACATATATCCGGTTTTTACCGTATACAAACAGAAGTCACAATGTGGCATTGAAAGCAGTTCTCAAACTTATAATGCTGGATGCATCACTAAATAATATTTTATACTTGCACATAAACAATTGCACTAGTTAAGTGCATTATGAGTTTTCTTTAATATATATATATATATATATATATATATATATATATATATATATATATATATGAATTTTGCTAACCGACAACCTTCAGGTTGTAGGTTAGCAATCTACTCACTTTTCACTTCACTTAAATACCCTTATTATTTTCTACCATAGCATTAAAGTTGAGGACATTTTCGTCATTTCCTCAAAAACCCCACTTCGTCCTCCTCTCTCTATCCAACTAGACGGCCTATGCTCGTGCTGCGCACGGGCCCAACATTTTAGATTATAGTGCATTTATGTGTATGTAGTTATTTTTTAATAGTGATAATATATATATATATATATATATATATATATATATATATATATGTCTATCATGTTCAAAACATGATTAATATAACATTATAGTTTGTGCTCCATATCTAAAATTTTATTATATTAATTTTTGCTATGAACATAAAATCGGCAAATTTATTAATATTTTTTAAAAGAGAAGACTTGTTTAAAAGGAAACTATTTTCTTCTCTTTGAGATAAAACAATAGCAATATTTAAGCATCAGTTGATACTTTCAATTTTAATTCGATTAATTTAAAGGTGTAAAATACTTATTATTTTTTATCAAATTTTGATTTGGACAATTTTAATTCAAATTATTAAATTAATTTTACATGTTTAAAACGAAACAAAGTAGAAATTGATTTTTTATTTAAATGAAGAAATATTATTTTTTAATTTTTGGTAAATATTATCGGTTTAGCTCATTTTAATTGTCATGTTGTCTTTTGCATGGTTTTTTAAGAAAACGTCGATTAGAATTATAATTTGACTAATTTACCTTATTCATTATTTGATCTCCATTTGATAATTTTTTTTAATGACATTAATTTCTTTTCGCATTTATTAAAGTATATTTATTTTAGTAAACATAACAAATAAATGACATGGCGGAATATCAAAAACAATAGTTTAATATGTAGATTAGATTTCAGGCTAATATAAAATAAAATAAAAAAAAGTCAGGCTATATGGGCCCACAATTTTTTTTTTCAAAAATTGGAAAACAGATTTAATATATAAGTATTTTAGTATGTTGTTGTACAATAATTTAATTTGCTCCCACTAATGGGTTGATACGCATGTGACAATAAATCCATCATTATTGATTTAATTGTTTGATTTTCTAAGCACTTTTGTTTTAACATTATTTATTTTTTTAATATGGGATTCACTTTTTTTTTAATATTGCTTGATTTTGTTAATATGAGATCAACTTTTTTTCCCGTGAGTTTGGATGTGGTGAGTTCCACCTTTTTTTTCTTTTTCTTATTATTACTGATTGGTGTTTAATATGGGGCCCATAATTTTTTAAAAAAATATTAGTAGTTGTTTAAAATATGTGGGCCCATAATTTTTTTTTAAAATATTAGTAGTTGTTTAAAATATGTGGGCCCACAATATTTTTTGGGCCCACAAACGGTTTAAGTATGTTGCTGTACAATAATTTCATTTGCTCCCACTAATGGGTTGATACGCATGTGTCAATAAATCCATCATTATTGATTCAATTGTTTGATTTTCTAAGCACTTTTTTTTATAACATTGTTTATTTTTTTAATATGGGATTCACGTTTTTTTTTTAAATATTGCTTGATTTTGTTAATATGGGATACACTTTTTTTTTCCGTGAGTTTGGATGTGGTGGGTTCCACTTTTTTTTTTATTACTGGTTAGTGTTTAATATGGGGTATGCATGTGGCAATGAATCCATCAGGCTATATGGGCCCACAATTTTTTTTCTTTCAAAAATTGGAAAATGGATTTAATATATAAGTATTTTAAGTATGTTGCTGTATAATAATTTCATTTGCTCGCACTAATGGGTTGATACGCATGTGGCAATAAATCCATCATTATTGATTTAATTGTTTGATTTTCTAAGCACTTTTATATTTTAGGTATGTTGCTGCACAATAATTTCATTTGCTCCCTCTAATGGGTTGATACGCATGTGGCAATGAACCCATCATTATTGATTTAATTGTTTGATTTTCTAAGCACTTTTTTTTAACATTATTTGTTTTTTTAATATGGGATTCACTTTTCTTTTTAATATTGCTTGATTTTGTTAATATGGAATCTACTTTTTTTTCTCGTGAGTTTGGATGTGGTGAGTTTCACTTTTTTTCCTTCTTTTTGTAATATTACTGATTGGTGTTTAATATGGGGCCCACAATTTTTTTCATTAATATTGCTTGATTTTGTTAATATGGGATTTACTTTTTTTTTCCTATCTTATTTTAATATATAAGTATTTTAAGTATGTTGCTGTACAATAATTTCATTTGATTCCACTAATGGGTTGATACGCATGTGGCAATAAATCCATCATTATTGATTTAATTGTTTGATTTTCTAAGCACTTTTGTATTTTAAGCATATTGTTGTACAATAATTTCATTTGTTCCCTCTAATGGGTTGATACGCATGAGGCAATGAATCCATCATTATTAATTTAATTATTTGATTTTCTAAGCACTTTTTTTTTATAACATTGTTTATTTTTTTAATATGGGATTCACTTTTTTTTTTTTTTTAATATTGCTTGATTTTATTAATATGGGATACACTTTTTTTTCCGTGAGTTTGGATGTGGTGGGTTCCACTTTTTTTTTTGTTTAATTTTTATTACTGGTTGGTGTTTAATATGGGGTACGCATGTGGCAATGAATCCATCAGGCTATATGGGCCCACAATTTATTTTTTTCAAAAATTGGAAAACGGATTTAATATATAAGTATTTTAAGTATGTTGTTGTACAATAATTTCATTTGCTCCCACTAATGGGTTGATACGCATGTGGCAATAAATCCATCATTATTGATTTAATTGTTTGATTTTCTAAGCACTTTTGTATTTTAAGTATGTTGCTGTATAATAATTTCATTTGCTCCCTCTAATGGGTTGATACGCATGTGGCAATGAACCCATCATTATTGATTTAATTGTTTGATTTTCTAAGGACTTTTTTTTTAACATTATTTATTTTTTTAATATGGGATTCACTTTTTTTTTAATATTACTTGATTTTGTTAATATGAGATCTACTTTTTTTTCCCGTGAGTTTGGATGTGATGAATTCTACTTTATTTTCTTTTTTTATTATTATTACTAGTTGGTGTTTAATATGGGGTCCACATTTAAAAAAAAATATTAGTAGTTGTTTGCTCCACTAATGGGTTGATACGCATGTGGCAATAAATCTATCATTATTGATTTAATTGTTTGATTTTCTAAGCACTTTTGTATTTTAAGTATGTTGTTGTATAATAATTTCATTTGCTCCCTCTAATGAGTTGATACGCATGTGGCAATGAGCCCATCATTATTGATTTAATTGTTTGATTTTCTAAGCACTTTTGTATTTTAAGTATGTTGCTGTATAATAATTTCATTTGCTCTCTCTAATGGGTTGATACGCATGTGGCAATGAACCCATCATTATTGATTTAATTGTTTGATTTTCTAAGTACGTTTTTTTTAACATTATTTGTTTTTTTTAATATGAGATTGACTTTTTTTTTAATATTGCTTGATTTTGTTAATATGAGATCTACTTTTTTTCCCGTGAGTTTGGATGTGGTGAGTTGTACTTTATTTTTTTTTATTATTATTATTACTGATTGATATTTAATGTGGAGCTCATAATTTTGCTTTTTAAATATTAGTAGTTGTTTAAAATATGTGGGCTCATAATTTTTTTGGGCCCACAAACGGAAACGTGAAGAGGACTGACGACGAATTTTGGAAGAGGACTGACGACGAAAGCTTTGCTACTGTATATAGTAGTAAAACTGCAGCCATCGATTATTGCAATTGTGGAGATGTGAATTTAACCGGGATTTTTTCATTGCCCTCTCTGTTTTTTCCTCTTCCCCAATTCCTTTCAATTTCATTATCCTGCAAACCTTCTTGTCAATCTCTTTAGAAAACTTTTTTATTCATTTAACTTTTTCCTTCACTTGTTTTCCAGCGAACCTCACCCTCTCTTTTTCCACTGCCATTTTTTTTTTTCCTTCCCTTTTTCTTTTGGGTATATTTTTACCCCTTTAAATCTGTAGTTTCAGAATTTGTAACACCATGATCGTTTGACGAGAATTTATTAGAACCCCACAGTTGACTTCAATTTCAGATTAATAGTTTTACCCCATGAACTTCTTGCTCTGTACATTTTTCAGAAATTTATTATTCCAAGATTTTCTTCTATTTGTTTTTTCTGAAATATTTTTATCCAGCATTCTTATTGCAATAAACTGTGTTGCATAATGGTGGACTGGTCAGAAATGTCGAACACGTTTAACTATTCTGTGAAAAAAAAAAAAAACTTATGTCTTCTTCTTCATCCACTTTCTCAATCTGCCGTCTCTCTCTCTATTAACTTTTTCTTCTCTCCATGGCATATCAGTCGTCCTTTGGTGTAACTGTAATTGGGTCTCGATAAGTAAGACTAAGTGGTCGTTTGGTAGGTAGCCAAAATTATTCAGGATTAATTTATCTCATCTCTTGGATTATTTTATATCATCTTTTAGATGGTATAAAATAGTGCCGGGATAACTGGAATAAGAAGGATATCCCACCCTTGGGATTATGCTTCATTTTGTACCGTGTTTGGTAAGAGGTGGGATAAATTTATACCTCTTATCAAACACGGTACAAAAAATTAGTAATGGATATCCCAACCTATACCATGCACCAAACGACGCCTAAGAGGTATATGACTGGGTTGTTTAAACAGAACATAAATTAACTGAGTATTAAAATTACAGTTGTTAAAAATTCTAATTTGTAAGACTTTTGAAAGAAGAAGAAAAAACTGAATGTGCAGTTCTTGAAAACAATTAAGAAAACCAAAAAGAGCAAAGAACGTGATTGCTGATGTTAATCAGCCAAATAAAACGAAAAAATGGATGATGTTAAGAGGAGAAGAGATCCAAGAGATCCGGGAAAGGGAATTAAGATGCGGATAAAATTTCTAAAAAGAAGAAAACAAAAGATATTAAGTGTTTCAAAGGAATTGTTATTAAATTACTTAAAGACCCTTTAATTATTAAAATGACCAAAGAAGTAGTAGGGATATTTTGGTCAACTAAAAAGTGGATACATTGCTATTCTACGACCTTCATGTTGTAGGTTAGCAAAACCATATATATATATATATATATATATATATATATATATATATATATATATATATATATATATGTGTGTGTGTGTGAGACATTAGTTTTCTATAAGTATGTGTACTTGCATGATAAGTATGTGTTTATGTGGCATTGAAAGCGGTTCTCAAACTTAACTTGCAATTGTTTATGTGACATTAAATTTCTATAAGTATGTGTACTTGCATGATAGAACCGTTGGTTTTATATGTCACTATTATTATTGAAAGTTTCTATATTTGTTATAGAATTCTTACTGTTAATTTTGAATTTAAGTAATTTAAGATAAGTATTCCTTATATAATTGATTATGTTATATTTATGACATATTAGAATTCGGATGATGATTGGGAATATAGTGAACTTTTGATTCCAGATCTAATGTGAAATAAACTTTAATATAGTTGATTATTTTAAGGATCAATATGAATATGAATTTTAGGCTTCAAAATGTACATAGATGTCTCAAATAGTTTATACTTTGTATATCAATATATCAACTGCTACGAGAATATTATCGTCGAGCTTAACATAAGTGAAAAGCTGAACGGTGACGTAATATATAATATGTCCTAGAACAGAGCAAAAGGTTTTTAAGGCTTTAGATGTGTCTATGATGCCTCATAATGTATCTTGTTTGTATTTTGTCATAAACAAGATATATTGGTTATTCATATGATGGTTTAGTATACGGGATATTATTTGTAATTCCAGTAAGAATATTTATTTGTACTTATTTGCGTCAAGTGTTGATTAAAATACACGGCATGCTAGAATTAACCTTAGTGGTTGACAACAAAAGAATTGCTTAGCCAAACAAGGTTTACTTGGTGCTATAGATAAAGTAGATTTGTCTACTTATTAATATTGTCTAGCTAGAAAATAAATATAAAACCATTTGGAAACGTTAATGCGCCGATGCTCCATTGCAATTTATTCCATCTGGAATCAATGATTCAAACAAATGCAATTTCGTTTAAGTTATTGTTATTCCATATGAATTGTGGAAAGAAAAAACCTGAGTTGGGTTTGTGCAACTTTTATTCATAATCCATTTTCCCTGCATGGAACTAGTTTCAAGGGTAAGGAAGTTTATCTTCTACGATACTCTAAATAGTCCAAGGGTTATGTTGTTCATATGTGAACAAAAAGTGGCATTAAACTGAATTTGAATCACTTGATGTTGTATTCTAAGTGAATAGTTCTTTTTAAGTAAATACTTATCTCTTTATGAAATTAAGGAATGAATTGCTTCCGCTATATATATATATATATATATATATATATATATATATATATATATATATATATACTCGAATAGATTTGGATGAATTCAATTGGTGATAATAAATATGTTCCTATCACACCAATATACCATAAAAAGTAAATATATTTAATAGTGTTGGTCCCAGTGGGAGTAACCAATTAATTGATAATCAGTTTGTCAATCTCAATTCGATGCATGAGTCGTCATTGAATTCCCCATCATCGATTTGAGATTGAAGGGGAAGCATATATAGTTACTCCACACGAAGAAAAAAGCCACATAGTGTAACGTAGGCTCTTACATACCTTACTAAAGAAATAAATTTTAAACAATATATATTACATGAATTCGATGAATCAAACCAAGCGTTGGTATTGATTGATCTAGATGTAGGCCCTAAAGCTAGTGGGAGCAAGTGGTTCTCAAACTCTAGCACAAGGCTTATGGTATATCGAAAGATATAGTTGAAGTATCACATATTCTTGAGAGGATGTGTTCTTAGACTCAACCGGATAATAATACTGGAAAGCAGTTAAGATGATATAGAGGTACATCTAAAAGGCACAATAGGATATTCCTTGTCTTGTTAAGGAATAGAGAAGAAGATTTAGATGAGAGAAAATCTAAACCTGAGTATATTCTTCTTGCTGTTGAGAATATAAAATATATTGATATTAAGTTTAGTTTTGTGCCAGAGACATAGTTGTACGTAGAGAAGTGAACATGAAGTACATCTCTACGCATCACTAGGCAATGAACATATTAATAAAACCCATAGCATTTATTGCTTATGATATCATTGGGTTCGCGTAGTGCAGATGTATTTATATTTTCTTATACTTCCTGCTCATATTCACGTTAAAACTACAATTTTGAGGTAAATGTTAGTTGATGCCTAAATTGTTCATTATTGTTGTTTCATATACATAAGATGGATTTATGTTTAGAACATATATTCCAAGTGTAAGTATGTCGGACAGACATAAAGATTGGCCTACTCACACATGCAATCGCCTCTATCGTCTAGGCGACAAATAGTGATAAGAGAATTATAAACTTATTATTGTCTGATGTGATAATAATAGAGAGCTTGAAGTTTATAATAAGAATGTCGTTTATTTTTCTTAATTTAATCATATGTATTAAAATGTAATAGTTTGTCTTACTGCCAGACGTGAGTTCTGATGGATAAAATGTATGAGTAGATTTGTGAACTCAAAGTTAGACATGAGTTGTCTGAACTATCATCTGCACAGTATTTTAATTTGTCAAAAGACATACGCTCCATGAGGAAGGAGTAAAAACTGTGGTACGTGATTTATACCACGTATGTATTAGTGACCTATAAGGGCTATACAAGTTTAATCTCTACTTTTTATCGTGTGAAGCCCTGAAAATTATGAGTAATTTTCTCTTTATACCGTCATGACTTTGACCAGTTTCTTGAGATTCAATTTGGTGTTTGCTATCTTAGGGTATTGCCAAAAGATCATGAATAATTCGGTCTAGCAGAATATTTCTAGAAAAGCATATCAGATTGAGATTGAGAGTTTCATGAGATGAGGAAGATCATTGAATATTATCACATTAATTGTGTTCATTTGTCGACCCTTTTATGTATGTCTTCGAGACAAGAACATAATGATAAACTCAAGTTACGATAAAAGAGATGTTGAGATGTGAATGTGATAAATGACCTAGGGTACTTCATATGACAATCTACTCCAAGCTCCATTAATCGATATACTATATATTCCTAACAAATGTATAGCAACTGAGCTCTCGATGTATGCACTGGTCACACGGTCTAGTCGTTATATATGAAAGTTACAGAATGAGAATAAGAGCTGACCCACCATTTGTGAGTGGGAGATGTTGAAAATTTGGATTTGGGTCAACCTAGATCCATATCCAAATAAGTAAATATATATAATATGTTTTATATATATTATATTATTAAATAAAATGGGAAAAGAAAAAAGACACAACTTTTGGGAAAGCCCCTAAAAGTTGTATCCCTTCAGCAAAATAAAAAGACTTAATTCTGCAGAAGAAAAAAAAGGTTGTAACTTTTTCTTCTGCCTCTTTCTCCCAACAAATAGAAAACTCTCTCCTTCCTTGTGTGAAGAACTTCCATGGAGGATCCATGAAGACGTAATTAAGCGGTCTTCTATGATGTTCGTTGAAGCAACCTATGTAATTTAGGTACGACTTAGACTGTGGTCTTTTTTGATATGGTTCATGTTTGTTTAACATGTGATTATGTCGTCGACTAGTGAAACAAAATTAGATGGATCTTGGGGGAACTGTGTGTTCTACGTTGGATTATTTTTCCTTCAATTACATTAAAATAAAGGATTATTTGACAATACCATCCTTTTATTTTCCTCAATTTTTTTCTAAACGTAGAGATAGTAAATATTGATATTTGAAAAACTCGTTTGAAAGAAAGGTAACTTTGAAAAATAATAATTATTATTTCTTTGTGTTTAGAAAAAATTATTTACTTTGGACAAAAAATTTCTAGAAATTCATTTATTTTGGAAAGGAGGGAATAACTTTTTTCTCCCTGTGCTACGCATAAGTAAAATGATAATGCATAATTTATTTATTTTTCTTAAAGCAAAGTCAAAGTTTAGCTTCAAATACAATTATTTCCTATTTAAATCTTAATCAAGTTATATTCAAATGCCTACTCATTCATGACAGCTGTTAATGGACCAGATCAATTTGTCTTTATCACTTCCAATTTGACTGATTAATTAGGCATTATAAATCATGACCCGTATAACACGTGACTTAAAATTAAAATGAGAAGACATTTGAAGTTTGAACCGAACTATTAATGAAGAGCATGAATAAATCATTTTGTACAATATAAGAGTATATTTAAAAGTTTTTTCTTTATCTAAAAGACGTCTATACCAGTAATACAAGCTTATTGATTATAACTAGTGAATTTGATCGCGGTTTGCACAGTACAATAATAAATTTAGAATGTTTTTTTATAAATTAAATGGAAATAGAAATATTAATTTTCTTTGCTTAGTGCTGAGACTTTTTTTTACTAATAGTACAATTACAAAAGGAAGTCCTCAAAATATATAAGTTTGACACCCTAGAAATTGATCAAAAGAAAAAGCAATTATTCCCATCTTTTTGGATTGAGGAAGCATAGAAACTTATGTACAAGTATTAGCATCAGTTCATACGCAGATGTAACTCATTCATGAGAAGAGACTCATTATTATTCAAAAAATAAATTGAATCATTGGATAGGCAATATGATTTTAATTAAATTCCATACATATGTAAGGAAATTACGAATAATTTAACTCCTATACCTTTATTATGATATACAAAAATTTCATAATCAATAACTAAAATTCATGGAGGAAGATCCTAGTTTTCCAAGAGCATCTGTAATAATTCTTAATTTTACTTCTTATAATATCAAATGGCAAATAAAATGTTAGACCTGAAGGATAATTCGAGAAAACAACGACACGTTCCTTTTCAAAGAAGGAAATATTTAATAGAGAGATATGCTCTGTCCAGTGTAATTGACTGGGTTTTATCATAAACACTTGGATTCATGTCCTGCTGTGGCTTCTGATGTATGAAACAACCTACAGATATTCAATTCCAGAAGAATAGAAACTTGTACCATGACCATTGCCAAAAATATGAGATATCCTTGCCAAAAATATGAGATATCCTTGGACACTCCAAAAAAAAAAAAAAAAAAAAAAAGAGGAAGTCAACCTACCGAAAACAACACATTTAACCATAAACATTCTGCAAAACTAACAGAAAACATCAAACATAGATCCAACTAATGATTGGTTGATTTTAATTATTATATACGGTAAAAACCGGGTCAATGTATGACCGGTGAGTCCGGGGCCGAGGGTAAGTCCAAATGAGCACGAGCATGTTCGATCTTTTCTTCACCGAGGTATCGTACCGGACAGGGGCGGACCCACATGCAATCTACTGGTGCTCGAGCACCCATTAACCCCGATGTAAATTATGTATATTTGTATAGAAACTTTTCAAATGATAGATATATTAAACCAAAAGCACCCAATGAACGAAAATCCTGATGGGTGCTTTGGTTAGATGGCTGGCGTGAAAGCCTACCTTGGGAAGACGTTTGGGGGTTCGAACTTGGCATGATACAAATTGTTTTGTAACTCAAGTCATCTTTTTCTGCTTTAAAGTCAAACTTTTTCCATCTTTTTCTATTTTTTTTCTTCCAACAGACCTTCTTTCTCCCCATACAGATTCTTCAATTCCTTTACTTATACTTTATTTATGGCTTTTCATTTTAACTCAGTTTCAACTTAGTGATTTCTCCTCCTCCTCCTCCGTTATACTTACTTTAGCATTTGATTTTCTTTTATATTCATGTAATTTCCTTTAAGAAAGAAAACGAAAAAAAACACTATTTCTTTTTAGAAAGTCTGGCTATTTGGTTAAAAAATCCTTCAAGCGAATTCATTTTTTCCTAAGAAGCGAAGATTTTTTTTTTTTTAATGTCAATTGTGTTTTCTTCATTAACTTTTTAAACAACTGTGTTTAAATATTTGTGCACCTATACTATGTGATTTATAGTAACTTTATATGAAAAGAAGAGCACCCACGAGCTTAAAATTATGGGTCCGCCACTGGTACCGGATGCAATTGACCCGAGACAAGAACAGCGTGTCCGTTGATCCAGGTACGCTGAGCCAAAGTCAACGTGTCCGTTGGTCCGGTTAACCGGTTGGGATGTTTCCACGCGTTAGGAAACCGTTTTACCATTTGCACTGACGATCGTACGGGTGTCAGACCGTACGATCCTACCTTATCTTTTTTAGAGTTTCTTTATTCATAAGGGCTTTGTGTTGTATTCATGGCCCATAAGGCATACCTATAAATAGAGGACATTCTTCCCCTTTTGGCGTTTAGCTTCTTTTTCAGATCTCAATATTGTAATCATCAACCATATTAAAACTCTCTCTCAAAGATATTGGTCCGGATTTTGTGGTGTTCTTCCTTAGCTTTACTTATCCATTCAATATATTACTTAATGTATATATTTGGCATAAACCACCAGTCGTAATACACATTCTCACAGTACTAACACACACAAACACAGACACACACACACACACACACATATATATATATATATATGTTATTACAAACAAATCTATAGATATTTCATACTAACCAAATAGATTAAGGTTCATCCACATATCCTATACCTCACTTGCAAATTTAATTGTTACCGAAATTCTGGATAAACAGTTTGGCGCCCACCGTGGGGCTTGGATAATAGTGGTTTTTAATCTTTTCTTCTTCCTTCTTTTACCCGTTGATTGAGGAATCTGCTAATTTCCGCAAAAAACGGACAAAATGGCAAGCAGCGGACAGTTCGGTCATGTGAACAACAACGAAATTGTGGCTGAAAACGAGAACAACAGTGGGTTACGGAACCTACCTGCAGATCCAATCAACCCAAACTCTGTTGATTCGAGAGAAGGCCTCAACCGGCAGAATACCGTGAATCAGGAGAATGCCGCCTTTCCAGCCATTGCTCCCTTGAATACTTATAACTCAATTACTTTGTCCCCGGCTTAGAACCGGAAAACACCGGATACTCTGGATGAGATTAACTTACGTTTAATATTTGAAATGTTGCAGGAACAGGGGACCGCCATAGTCAAACAGGGAATTGCTATAGCTCAGCTTCAGGGCAAAAACAACAAGACAACTCCGGTAAGGTCAAAAGGGGTCACCGAGCCAAGGAGGAACGAACCACGGATAGTCGAAAGCAATGGATCCAGAGCTGGTTCGTCTACTGAAGTTCTGAAGATGCTCGAGACCTTGGCAATACGGGTCGATTCAACGGAGAAGAGGGTGGAAACGTATAACTCTCGGGCGGATCAGATCCCGGGAGCTCCACCGATCCTGAAAGGGCCGAATTCTAAGAGGTACATTCAAAGGACTTTCCCTCCTAGTGCGGCTTTGAAGTTAATACCGAAGAGGTTCAAGATGCCGGATATCTCGAAATACGCTGGTAGAACGGACCCGCAGGAACACGTGACTTCGTATACCTGTGCCATAAAAGGAAATGATATTGAAGAGGATGAAATTGAGTCTGTGTTGTTGAAAAAATTTGGCGAAACACTATCGAAAGGAGCGTTGACCTGGTATGACCATCTGCCCGAGCATTCCATCACTTTCTTCAAAATGCTCGCAGATGCGTACATCAAAGCCAATGCTGGAGCCAAAAAGATACAGGCCCGAAAGGCAGACATCTTCCGAATATCCCAAAGGGACGATGAGTTGTTACGAGAATTTGTGAACCGCTTCCAAAGGGAACGGATGGAGCTCCCTCCGGTTCCGGAAGAATGGGCTGCATAAGCTTTCACCAAAAGGCTTAACCCTCGAAGCTCGACTGCTTCATTCAAACTGAAGGAAAACTTGTTGGAGTATGAGGCTGTGACCTGGGTAGATGTTCATAACAGGTACAAATAAAAAATTTGGGTGGAGGATGACCAGCTCGAACTTCCCTCGGGACCTATAAATATGAGCAAAGGCTCTGAGAGGTCGAGGGAAAATTATGAGCCGGAGACGTGACCATCGAGGGAAAGTTATCGGCCATATTCTCATTCAGAAAAACTGAGCTTCAGGTCAGAAAAATCGAGGATCGGCCCCAGTTACTTCTCGAGTTGGGGCGATAAACGGGTCGAACGTCCGTCAAACAGTCGAGGCCTATCATTTAGAAGTGATGCCGGGAGTTCGGATAGCAACAAAGACGTACCGAGATATCGGAATACAACTTCAACATCAACACCTCGGATCTCGTCTCAGCTATCGGCCGTATCACGGAGGCTAGATGGCCAAGGCCATTGAGGTCAAACCCAGGTCAACGGGATCCAAACATGGTGTGTGAGTATCATGAGACCCATAGGCACAGAACTGAAGATTGTCGTCAATTAAGGGAGGAGGTGGCTCGTTTATTGAAGAATGGCCACCTTAGAGAATTCTTGAGTGAACGAGCCAAAAACCACTACAAAGAAAGAGAGGGTCACAAATGAGCCGAACCGGTGGAACCTCAACATGTAATCAATATGATAATTGGGGAACGGATGCTCCACGAGGGCCGGTGATGAAAAGAACAAAGGTTTCAATTGTACGAGAGAAACACAACCAGTACTATGTACCCAAGGGTTCCATCTCCTTCAGTAACGAGGATGCGGAAGGCATCATTCAACCGCACAATGATGCATTGGTAATTTCTATCCTTATTTTCAAATCACAAGTTAAACGTATTTTGATTGACCCAAGTAGTTCGACCAACATCATCTGGTGGAGAGTGGTAGAATAGCTGAGGCTACTCGACCAAATTGAACCGGTAGCCCGAGTACCCAGCGAGTTCAATATGGCAAGCGAAACCACGAAAGGTGAAATTTCTTTGACGGTCAACATTGATGGCACCATACAGCAGACGGTATTCTACATCATCGAGGGAGATATGAAGTATAGTGCTTTGCTCGGCAGACCTTGGATTCATAGCATGAGAGCGATACCATCAACACTACACCAGTTGCTGAAGTTCCCAACTCCGGAGGGGATAAAAACTATCCGAGGCGAACAGCCCGCAGCAAGGGAAATGTTCGCGATCGAGGAAGCGCCCCTTTTTCCAAAAAAGCTGGAACAAAGAGATGATGAATCAATTAGAGGCAAGGACACCAAATAGTAATTAAAAAATATGGGTTCGAAAGCGGAGCAGAAAGGATCGGACCCGGCTGGTGAAGAGGACGATTTCGGCATGCCTAGGTCGTTTGTATTATAGATGACTCAGATGCAACCAAATCTACCGTGGAGGAACTGAAACAAGTCATTTTTTTCGAACATCAACCGGACAGAAAGGTATACCTGGGCACGGGGTTAACCTCGGAGGTCAGGAACAAGTTAATTAAATTTCTTCAAGCTAATGGCGATTGTTTTGCATGGTCCCATATAGACATGACAGGTGTGCCACCAGAAGTCACGACTCATAAGCTCAGCCTCAATAGGAAATTACCCCTTGTGAAGTAGAAAAGGCAATAGGAAATTCCCCCCTGTGAAGTAGAAAAAGAGACCAACGGCCGAGCCAAAACATGACTTCGTAAAAGATGAGGTAACAAAGCTTTTAAAAATAGGCTCTATCCGGGAGGTAAAATACCTGGACTGGCTAGCTAATGTAGTGGTGGTGCCAAAGAAAGGTAATAAATTTAGAATGTGCATTGACTATAAGGATCTGAACAAAGCATGCCCGAAGGATTCATTTCCGATGCCTCACATCGATCGAATGATCGATTCAACGGCCAGGCATGAGATGTTAAGTTTTCTCGATGCTTACTCCGGGTACAACCAAATCCGGATGCACCTGGAGAATCAAGAGAAAACCTCCTTTATTACCCGATATGGGACTTACTGTTATAATGTCATGCCATTCGGGTTAAAAAATGCTGGAGCAACTTACCAATGCCTAGTTAATGGAATGTTCGAAGAACAGATAGCGAAAACATTGGAAGTTTATATTGATGACATGCTAGTCAAGTCCCTGAAAACAGAGGACCATTTAAAACATTTGCAGGATACCTTTGATATAATTCGCAAATACAACATGAAGCTTAACCCGGAGAAATGTGCCTTCGATGTCCGATCAGACAAATTTTTGGGCTTCATGGTGTCGAACCGGGAAATTAAAATTAAACCGGACAAGCTCAAAGCCATTGAGGATATTGAGGTGGTAAATAACGTCAAGAACGTGCAAAGGCTCACCGAAAGGATAGCAGCACTGATTCGTTTCATTTCGAGGTCTTCGGATAAAAGTCACCGTTTCTTCTCACTACTGAGAAAGAAGAATGACTTCGTCTAGACACCGGAGTGTCAAAAGGCTTTGCAGGAATTAAAAAGGTACTTATCGAGCCCGCCTCTGCTACATACACCGAAGACAGACAAACAATTGTTTCTATACCTTTCCTTGTCAGAGGTAGCGGTAAGCGGTGTTTTGGTCCGAGAAGAAGTAGGTACGCAATTCCCAATATATTATGTGAGTAGGACTTTAGGGGATACGGAGACTCGTTATCCACACCTCGAAAAGTTAGCCTTGGCATTGGTAAGTGCGTCAAGAAAGTTGAAACCTTACTTTCAATGTCATCCGATATGTGTAGTAACTACTTACCCACTAAAAAATATCATGCATAAACCGGAGTTATCAGGTAGACTGACCAAATGGGCCGTAGAGGTTAGCGGATATGATATCGTGTATAAGCCTAGAATAACTATTAAGTCCCAAATCTTAGCTGATTTTATGGCAGACTTTACCCCCGCCTTGATTCCTGAGGTCGAGAAAAAACTTTTGCTAACCTCGGGAAAGGCTTCGGGTATCTGGTCTCTATATGTTACACCTCAGAAAATTTCCCGTTAGTACGCAAGTAAATGAACTAATGATGTGTGCGAGGAGTGCGAGTGTATAATGTTCATGGGAAATGTAAGTAAAGGGATGTGGATGATTAGAATGAAAAGTCGAGAAATGAGAAAAATTGAAAGTTGGCAAAACTGCCCAGTGGTCGTATATTTCAAAATACGGACCGTAAAGTGCAACACGGTCCGTAAACTGGCAGTCGTAAACTGCCATGCATAAGCTTCAGCCTTCTGCCAGTGGTCGTAAAGTGCAAATACGGACCGTAAACTGGTATACGGTCCGTAAACTGCCAGGTCGTAAACTGGCATGCCAAACTTCAACTTTCTGCCAGCTGAGGAAGAGGTATAATACGACCTGGTGGATGGACCATAAAGTGATTTACGGCCCGTAAACCATGGTCGTAAATCACCATGCATGCAGGCCAAAGTCTCTGGTCCTGCTTAAGCTTAAAGACGACCACGAGGGACGGTCCGTAAAGTGGAATACGGACTGTAAATCTCCATGGACGACCACTGTTCACCCAGCACAGATTTTTCAATTCATTAAATATGAGGATCAAGACTTATTTTATTTCATTACAACATTACACCACTTCTCTCTATAACTTCTCTCTACATTTATTATATGAGTTTTCAAGGATTATAAACCATCAATAACATTAAGACAAGTGAATCAAGGATAAGGGAATCATCAAGGACCATCCAAGTCAAGAAATCCAAATGGAGAAAAAGTAGGGTTTTGCTCAAAGAAGAGTATTATCAACCAAAGCTTGTTCCTACAACTTCTAAGGTAAGATTCATGATTTTTTTACAAGATGTTTAAGGTATTGGAGAATTAAAATACATGGATTGTAGAAAATGTGGTCAACTAGGTCATGAATGATGAATAGTGACATTTTGAGAAATAGTTTGAATTGAGTTATGAATGTTGTTGTGTTGTGATATGAATGTGTTATAAATGGTATTAAGATCATGAACTAAACACTTTAGACGAATGGACGAAGTTGGGTGTTATGACCATGAATGTGGGTGAATTAGAGGCAAATTGAGGAATCTAGATAATGTGGATAATGTGAATGACTAATGGCCATTGTTATGATATTAATGAAGGTATAAACGCTAGCATTGGAAGGGAACGTGCAAGTGTAGAATAGTTCGACGGAAAGGTATGTAAGGCCAACCCTTCTTTCATAAGGCATGGTTCTTGGCCAAATTCCTAATTCCTCTATATGAGTATGTTGTCTTCACATGGTTGACATTCCGAGCTCATAAGCTCACGACCCTTGATATGTACTATGATTATACTATGTTCCTCGTATGACGAGTAAGTCCATAATGTAGATGTAACGATAGTAATGATGATGAGAGTAAAATGAGATTATAGATGCTTACGAGCTATGATATATGTATATGTATGCCTATGAAGGGCTATGATAAGACCCCGAGCTTATGATGCCGGGTAAGACTATATGTATATGAATATGTATGAAGTATGTATACGATTACGAAACGCGCGCACACCTCTGCAGATAGTACGGATAACCCTGATGCCTTGGTAGGGCCAGATATGTATGACCTTGAGCCTTGGTTGGCCAAGCATGTATAAGACACCGATCCTATGAGGTTGGGTATGCTATGTAAAGGCTATGTATATGAAATGACTATGTATATAATATGAATATGAATGTGAAAAGACTATGTATAGGAATACAAATAAGGACATGTATACGAATATGAGCACAAGTATGGTACGAGTATTATTATGGGATACGAACGACGATGTATGCTAGTAAGCGACATAATGATGATATTACTGTCTCCCCTCTTATGCTATTTTCATATGATATCTATTATGCTTCTATATTGATGTCGATCATGCTTTACATACTCAGTACATTCTTTGTACTGACGTCCTTTTGTTTGTGGACGCTGCGTCATGCCCGCAGGTGCACAGGGAGACAGACTTGATCCATAGCTGCTTATTCAGAGATTGCATAGCAGAGCTCCATTTCTTTCGGAGTCGTAGCTTTTGGGTACTTATTCTTTTGTGTATATAATTATGGGCATAGCGGGGTCCTGTCCCGCTCATACGATATGTCATACTCTTAGAGGCTCGTAGTCATGTGTATGTGGGTAGAGATGTTCGGCCATGTCGGCCCATGTTTTGTATATCTTTTGTTGGCCTCGTCGGCCTTGTACTTGTGATGTGGCATAGATGCCTATGATATGTTAAATGATGATGGTCGTCTAATGGTATCAATATGATTAACGATAAGAAAAGCATGAATTGACTTATGGTTCAGCATGAATTGACTTATGGTTCACCTAGATGTTAGGTTATGTACGATAAGGGGGTGCTCGGTTGGGGTAGCACCGGGTGCTCGTCGCGGCCCCTAAGCCGGGTTGTGACAAAAGTGGTATCAGAGCAGTTCAGTCCTAGGATGTGTCTACGAGCCGTGTCTAGTAGAGTCTCGGTTATGGGTGTGTTGCGCGCCACACTTATAAACGAGAAGCTGCGGACATTTTAGGAATATATGACCTTCTTTCTTCATAAGGATCGTGCGATAGAGCTATGATGTAAGAAATTCTTGTTCCTAAATCGTGTGTTGTGTATTTCAGAGATGCCTAAAAAGAAAAAGGCTACAGCAGCCCAAAAGGGCAAGACGGTGGCAGAAAAGCGGGCTGAAAGAGCACCGCCACCGGTAGTAGAGGAAGATGAGTCCCAAAGTGCGGCTCAATCTCAGTCCTCCCTGACAGTGCCTATTACTGAGGAGCACGTGGGAGCCTCAGCCCCAACTCCAGCTTCTCCACCTAACGCTTCGGGCCAAGACGTGAGAGAGGCCATTAATTTATTGACTCAATTGGTTGCGGCCCAGACTCAGAGGCCAAGCGCAGGATAAGGTGACAGGGCTGTTAGTACAAGGGCCCGTGACTTCATTGCTTTGAAACCCCCGGAATTCTTTGGGTCGAAACCGGAGGAGGATCCCCAGTACTTTATTGATGGTATGCTAAGGACGCTTCGGTTGATACATGCTTCAGACACTGAGTCGGTAGAGCTAGCGTCCTATAGATTGAGAGATATCTCGATCCAGTGGTATACAGTATAGATGGCTTCACGGGGAGCCAATGCACCTCCACCGGTATGGCAAGAGTTTGTTGATGCTTTTCTCCGTCACTACATGCCTCCAGAAGTTCGGCGAGCTAGGGCCGATAAATTCTTGAATTTGAGGCAAGGTAACATGAGTGCTACAGAGTATAGTCTCCGCTTCAATTCCTTGGCTAGGTATGCTTCGGCCATGGTAGCGGATATGGGCGATCGGGTGCACCAGTTTGTGAAAGGCCTAGGGCCGCACTTGATGGATAAATTCTTGACTGCGTCCCTTCAGGATGGCATGGATATTGCACGCATTCAGGCACATGCTCAGGAATTAGAGGAACACCTACAGCAGCAGAGAAATGAACGTGAGCAAGATAGGGGACATAGCAAGAGAACTAGACCTTCAGGTTCGAGGAGCGAGTCCAGGGGTGGACACAGACAGCAGCTTCCCAGCCATTCAGGCTATTCTATGACCAGTCCACCTCCACGGTTTTCAGGCCAGGGCCTTGATAGATCTGCCCGTTCAGGGCGGAGTCCGAGTTATACAGGACCTCAGTTCAGAGGTGATTTGGGCCAGTCAAGGCCACCCGCAACACCGTGTTCCCAGTGTGGGAAGATGCATTGGGGTCGATGCCGATTTGGTTCAGATGATTGCTATTCATGTGGTCGGCCAGGCCATATTATGTATGATTGCCCCTCAGTACATGGTAGAGGTAGGACCCATCCATTAGGGTCGATAGCCGGATCTTCGGCATCTGTACGCCCTACGGGGCCAGGTTCATATGCGCCAGCTGGCCATGGTAGAGGTAGAGGCAGAACTCCCAGTACTAGCAGTCCTCAGCACCGTATTTATGCTTTGGCTGGACGCCAAGATCTTGAGTCTTCTCCTGATGTGGTCACAGGTATATTATCGGTATTCTCTCACGATGTATATGCTTTGATTGATCCGGGCTCCACATTATCATATGTTACTCCATATATTGCGGGTCGATTTATAATTGAGCCGGAGTCTATCAAACCTTTTGTGGTGTCTACACCCGTGGGTGACTCGGTAATAGCTAGCCGAGTATATAGGAATTGTGTGATTGTGATTTGTGATCGTCGTACCATGATTGATTTGCATGAGCTAGAGATGGTAGATTTTGATGTCATTATGGGCATGGATTGGTTGGCTTCTTGCTACGCCAACGTTGATTGTAGAATGAAAATGGTTCGCTTCCAGTTATCGGGAGAACTAGTCTTAGAATGGAAAGGAAATACGGCGTCACCAAAAGGTAAGTTTTTTTCCTATCTAAAGGCAAGGAAGATGATCACGAAAGGGTGCATTTATCACCTAGTGCGAGTTCAAGACGTAGAAGCTGAGTCGCCGACTCTTCAGTCAGTTCCGGTAGTGAATGAATTTCCGGATGTGTTCCCAGAAGAGCTTCCAGGCCTTCCTCCCGAGCGGGAGATTGATTTATCGATGAAAGAACATGAAACCATTCTGTTTCAATAGAGGCAAGAGGGCCCCTACTGATATTGACTGACCTGTTGATAGGCTATAAGTAGGCCGTTCTTCTATCTACAGGTGCTTTCATTATGGATCGGTCGACTTGTCACGATTGATTGCTCACACACAATTAGGTTAGGCAGGCTACCCGAAATTTGCAGCTATTGATGTAGCCTCTTGTCGATACTACTAGTCTTCTCCCGAAATTGGTTCTATACATATGACCAGCAACGAGAAACCGATTATAGAGTAGCATTCTTCTCCTTCACATCGTCGGTCAACTCTGGGACGTGTTGCCAGACACTAAACCCATATCTATTCCTCCCTATAGGATGGCACCCGCAGAGTTGAAAGAGTTGAAGGAGCAATTAAAAGACTTGCTTGAAAAAGGCTTCATTAGGCCTAGTTCATCCCCGTGGGGAGCACCCGTATTGTTCGTCCGGAAGAAGGATGGCTCCTTGAGAATGTGCATTGATTATCGGCAATTGAATAAAGTGACAATTAAGAACAAGTATCCCCTCCCGAGGATTGATGATTTATTTGATCAATTTCAAGGTGCCAAATGGTTTTCAAAGATTGATTTGAGGTCCGGGTATCACCAAGTAAGAGTTAGGGAGAAAGATATCCCTAAGATAGCTTTCAGAACAAGATATGGCCATTTCGAGTTCCGAGTAATGTCGTTTGGGCTAACTAATGCACCGGCAGTGTTTATGGACTTAATGAACAATGTATTCAGTCCTTTTCTGGATCTATTCGTGATTGTATTCATCGATGATATCCTAGTGTATTCCAGATCCGAGGCAGAACATGCGGATCACTTGCGTATTGTCCTTGGAGTTCTTCGAACCCGAGAGTTATTCGCGAAGTTTTCCAAATGCGAGTTTTAGATGAACTCAGTGGCATTTCTGGGCCACATTGTTGCAGCTGACGGTATTCGAGTGGATAGCCAAACGATTGGGGCAGTGAAGACTTGGCCAAGGCCCACGACCCCTACGGAGGTTCGTAGATTTTTGGGCTTAGCAGGTTATTACAGAAGATTTGTTGAGGATTTCTCTTTTATTTCTGCACCGCTCACAAAGTTGACTCAGAAGTCAGCTAAGTTTCAATGGACAGATGCTTGCGAGCGTAGTTTCCAAGAGTTGAAAGACCGACTGACTTCAGCCCCAGTCTTGACACTTCCAGAGGGATTGGAAGGATATGTTATTTATTGTGATGCTTCAGGCGTCGGGCTAGGCTGTGTATTGATGCAAAACGGTAAGGTGATTGCGTATGCTTCTAGACAATTACGGAAACATGAGCAGAATTATCCTACCCATGACTTAGAATTGGCCGCGGTGGTCCATGCTTTAAAGATATGGAGACACTACTTATATGGTGTCCACGTGGATATTTATACAGATCATAAGAGTCTCCAGTACTTCTTCAAGCATAAAGAGTTGAATTTGTGGCAACGACGATGGCTAGAGTTGCTAAAAGACTATGATGTTGAAATCCTGTACCACCCCGGAAAGGCAAATGTTGTGGCTGATGCTCTTAGTCGTAAGTCGATGGGAAGTCTAAGTGATGTACGACTAGAAAAGAAAGAGATGGCCCGTGATCTTCAGTAGTTAGCTAGCCTAGGAGTCCGAGTGGTGGACTCAGGTAGCAGCGGAACTACTATTCAGAATTCAACAGTTTCATCGTTAGTAGCGGAAGTAAAAGAGCGACAATATGAGGATCTCATACTAATGCAGTACAGAGGTACACTCCCTCAGAAGGAGGAGTCATCATTTGACGTTTCGGAAGACGGAGTTCTCCGATGTCGAGGCAGGTTATGTGTTCCCGATGTGGCAGGTCTACGCCATCAGATTTTGAGAGAAGCTCATTGTTCCCGTTACTCCGTTCACCCCGGAGCGACGAAAATGTATCATGATCTTAAGACTATATATTGGTGGAATGGGATGAAGAAAGACGTAGCGGAATTCGTAGCTCAGTGTCCTAATTGCCAACAAGTGAAGATAGAACACCAAAAGCCGGGTGGCTTATTGCAAGCTATAGAAATTCCAACTTGGAAGTGGGAAGTGATTAATATGGATTTCATTACAGGGTTACCCCGTTCTCGATGTAAATATGATTCCATATGGGTGATCGTGGATAGACTCACTAAATCAGCTCATTTCTTACCGGTCAGGACGACCTATGTGGCTGAAGATTACGCAAAGCTTTATCTTAAAGAGATAGTGAGACTCCACGGTGTTCCAGTATCTATTATCTCCGATAGAGGAACTCAGTTTACAGCCAAGTTTTGGGGATTGTTCCAAGAGGGTCTAGGGACCCAAGTGCGCCTTAGCACGGCATTTCACCCCCAGACTGATGGGCAAACTGAACGTACTATTTAGACTCTCGAAGATATGTTACGGGCATGTATGATAGATTTTGGAGGAAATGGGGATGACTATTTGCCACTCATTGAGTTTGCTTACAATAACAGTTACCATTCTAGCATTCAAATGGCACCGTATGAAGCTCTATATGGGCGAAAGTGTAGATCCCCAATTGGGTGGTTTGAAACCGGAGAAGCCAAGTTGATAGGGCCAGATTTGGTCCAACAAGCAATAGAGAAAGTCAAGCTTATACAAGATCGATTGTTAGCGACTCAAAGTCGCCAGAAGTCTTATGCAGATAATCGTCGAAGGGACTTAGAGTTCCAAGTTAAGGATTGGGTATTCTTGAAAGTGTAGCCAATGAAAGGCGTTATGAGATTTGGCAAAAAGGGGAAGCTCAGTCCCCGGTATATCGGACCCTATGAGATTATACGCAAAATAGGCAAAGTGGCCTATGAGCTAGATCTACCTCCAGATTTGGAGTCAGTCCATCCAATATTTCATGTCTCGATGCTTCGGAAGTGTGTTGGAGATCCTACAAGGATCGTCCCAGTGAATGATGTTCAAGTGACAGAAAAGTTAACTTATGATGAAATACCCATTGCCATATTAGATAGACAAGTATGGAGGCTTAGAAACAAAGAAGTGGCCTCAATTAAAGTTCTGTGGAGAAATAACAATCAAGAGGAAATGACATGGGAAGCGGAAGAGAATATGCGATCCAAATACCCACATTTATTTCAGCCATTGGAAGAAGTCCAAGATGAGACGTCAAAATCATAAGGTATGCATGTTTTCCCTTTTATACGTTCAGGTCGTGTGTGGCCAAATTTCTAGTGTTGTTGTATTATTTCCCTGTGAGGCATTGTTATTGTGGGTTGTTGTGACAGGGTGGTAGCGCCACATCACAGAGGAAACTCGGGCGAAACTTTTATAGAATCCCCCAAGCCTTTAACATTCGAGGACGAAGGTTCCTAAGGGGGGTAGAATGTTACACCTCGGAAAATTTCCCGTTGGTACGCAAGTAAATGAACTAATGATGTGTGCGAGGAGTGCGAGTGTATAATGTTCATGGGAAATGTATGTAAAGGGATGTGGATGATTAGACTGAAAAGTCGAGAAATGAGAAAAATTGAAAATTGGCAAAACTACCCAGTGGTCGTATATTGCAAAATACGGACCATAGAGTGCAACACGGTCCGTAAACTGGCAGTCGTAAACTGCCATGCATAAGCTTCAGCCTTCTGCCAGTGGTCGTAAAGTGCAAATACGGACCGTAAGCTGGTTTACGGTCCATAAACTGCCAGCTCGTAAACTGGCATGCCAAACTTCAACTTTCTGCCAGCTGAGGAAGAGGTATAATACGACCTGGTGGACGGACCGTAAAGTGATTTAAGGCCCGTAAACCATGGTCGTAAATCACCATGCATGCAGGACAAAGTCTCTGGTCCTGCTTAAGCTTAAAGACGACCACGAGGGACGGTCCGTAAAGTGGAATACGGACCGTAAACCTCCATGGACGACCACTGTTCACCCAGCACAGATTTTCCAATTCATTAAATATGAGGATCAAGACTTATTTTATTTCATTACAACATTACACCACTTCTCTCTATAACTTCTCTCTACATTTATTATATAAGTTTTCAAGGATTATAAGCCATCGATAACATTAAGACAAGTGAATCAAGGATAAGGGAATCATCAAGGACCATCCAAGTCAAGAAATCCAAATGGGGAAAAAGTAGGGTTTTGCTCAAAGAAGAGTATTATCAACCAAAGCTTGTTCCTACAACTTCTAAGGTAAGATTCATGATTTTTTTACAAGATGTTTAAGGTATTGGAGAATTAAAATACATGGATTGTAGAAAATGTGGTCAACTAGGTCATGAATGATGAATAGTGACATTTTGAGAAATAGTTTGAATTGAGTTATGAATGTTGTTGTGTTGTGATATGAATGTGTTATAAATGGTATTAAGATCATGAACTAAACACTTTAGACGAATGGACGAAGTTGGGTGTTATGACCATGAATGTGGGTGAATTAGAGGCAAATTGAGGAATCTAGATAATGTGGATAATGTGAATGACTAATGGCCATTGTTATGATATTAATGAAGGTATAAATGCTAGCATTGGAAGGGAACGTGCAAGTGTAGAATAGTTCGACGGAAAGGTATGTAAAGCTAACCCTTCTTTCATAAGGCATGGTTCTTGGCCAAATTCCTAATTCCTCTATATGAGTATGTTGTCTTCACATGGTTGACATTCCGAGCTCATAAGTGTCACGACCCAACCCCGTAGGCCGTTACTAGTGTCCGTGCTGGACACCCAAACGTACTCAAACCCCAAACCAGTATTATAGCAGAAAATGTCAATATGAAAGTTAGTTAGCGACACTAAATAGCGCAGGTGAACAGATATAGCACGTGGAAGCCGATAAGGCCATCACAGAACATAATAACCAAAAGCATATACAGAACCCACACAAGTATATCTACAGACCTCTACAGAGCATAACAGAATCATAAGACGGGACAGGGCCCCGTCGTACCCCTGAATAGCGTACATATATACAATAGCAACAGACTGTACCAAAAGATGGGCCCTGGATAAAAGAGCGCTCCAAAAAAAACAGAATAGATGTCCTAGGCGGGAGGGTCAGCAAACCTGTCGTCAGTACCTGCGCGGCATGAAAACGCAGCCCCCGTAGAAAGGGGGTCTGTACGAAATATGTACTGAATATGTAAAGCCTGAATCACAGAAACAAAATCATAACCGGAAATAGGTCGAACAGAAAAGGAATGCAAAATCCAGAATATCAAATGCATATTTTCAAAACGTAAGAAGTGTATACAGAAACATATGCCATATCATATCCGGCCCCCGCCAAGAGACTCGGTAGACAGAACGTGGTCACCCTCCCGACACTGGTGCCACAATACATAAGGATCAGAATAGGGGATAACCCCGTAACATAGCATGTCATATCAGATGGCCATATCAGATCATATCATATCATATCAGAATAGTGTACATGGCACAGCATACTCCACAACCCATGTACATGTATACCTGCCCCCTCACATCGAGGCACGGCGAACAATGCAGTGGAAGACGCTTGAAAACATATCCTGGCCCAAGCTCAGTGTGGGAAACATTGAGGCATGCACGAATGGAGTAGTGAGAAACTAAATGCAATAAAAATACCATATATATTTCCAGAGATTCAATGAGGCATATCGAATGACAAATCAAATCAATGAAATCGGACGGAATCATAGTAAGTGAATCTCGCATGTCATAATGGGTTACGAAAGCATAATCTTTCTGAGATCGTTTCCAAGTTCCAAAACAATTCATAAGGCTTAATGAAATATTTAAAACAATTTTTATTTAGTAGTTAAAAGAGTAGTTAGAATATTTTAAAAGAAAACACTAGAAGACAAGTCATAAACGCGTAAAGGGTAAAATCGGAAATAGTGGGCCCACCTCGGGACAAGCAAAGCTGTGGGCTCAAATTACGCCTATTAAGCTTATGAGGTCACCTACAAAGGTCCTAGGGCATTCCATAACTTCCTAAGCAATTTGGGAAAAATATGCATAATTTTTCAACAAAGCATACTTAAAGGGTTCAATTCTATTGAACGAAAATGTGAGAAATTCAGATGCGGATTCCAATGGACAGAATATTTTTCGAGGCTCAAATCCAATCCTAGTACATCTAGGACATGCCAAGAGAAGAATTGGGATAGCTTTACATACCTTTTCCACGTCCTATTAGCTATGCTTATATGTCCGAGCTCGTAAATCTACATTTAAGATGATTCACACTAATGTTAGTCTTTTCATCGTACAATTACACCACACTTCAAATTTTACTATTTTATGTTCTGCCGAAAATCGGGCAGCATCTCCCCTGTTTATATGCCTAGCCCGAATTCTCAATTCAACAACCAGCACAACAATAACAATACCAGAATCAATAGTATTATTTCCCACATCAAATTATTCCATAAAACATCCCATAGGGTGTTTGTACCATATTTCCACCAACCAAATTAATTTACAGCAATTAAACAACTCCTTCTCCGTAAATCAACCAAGATTAATGTTAATAATGAAAGATTCATACCTATATCGCGATAATATTTCTGTATCTTCACTTCTTCACCCTGACCTTGAGCCACAACACATTACTACACAATTTTGTAGTTGCAACTGTGCGCTGTCTGGACCGGAATTTGAAAATTATATTTTGATTTGCGTGAAAATTGATGGGTGGAAGTTGGTGGAAGTTTTCAGAGGTTTTGGGGAGGCTTAGAGGGTGTTTTGTTGTTGTTTGGGGGCTAAAGCCCCGTTATATAACATTTTAGAATCTGCCAGAACCATCTGGAAGAGTGTTCAGCGCGTTCGCGCCGCCTTCTGGCGCGTTCGCGCTGATTTTCGTTCTGCGCGTTCGCAACCCTCCCAGGCGCGTTCGCGCAGACTTTTTTTCTGCCTGGACCTTCGTTCAGTAAAACAGTCATAACTCTTGATCCCGATATCGTGAGAGGGCCCACGACCTATGGTTGGAAAGCTAATTCAATTATCTACAACTTCTATTTCTTAATATTTTTCCAAATTCCAAACTTATAATACCGTTTTTCCCCTAAAAGTCAGGCCACCCGAAAACGTTTTCTTAAAAATATTCGTTTGGAGGACTTCTACTTTGATTTGGCCCAAGGGTCCTTGTTGACTTGTGTTTAACTTCACATATGTGACTTATATTATTTGTCACATGTCCCAAAAAAAAATCTTGACGTGTGGGCCCCACCTCAACTTACAATTAATCCGACGTTCAAAAATACGGGATATAACATCCTCCCCCCCTTTAAAACATTCGTCCTCGAATGTTAGATTAGTCTTATAGTGTTTGTAAGCGCTTCGGGGGAGTTTCTTTTTATGAGTAGCACACATGAATTATCTACCAATTAATATAACAAGTTTAGAGATTTAGATCACCTGTAGGTGCAGAGAACAAGTGAGGGTACTTTTTCTTCATTTCGTCCTCTGCTTCCCAGGTCATTCCTTCTTCATTATTGTTCCGCCACAACACCTTAACGGAAGCTACATCTTTATTCCGCAATCTCCTTACCCGGCGATCCAGAATGGCTACAGGTTGCTTTTCGTACGATAGTTCCTCCGTCACCTGAATATCATTTGTTGGAAATATTCTGGAAGGATCACCGACACATTTGCGGAGCATGGATACTTGAAATACCGGATGTACCGCTTCCAAATCAGATGGTAGATCTAGCTCATAGGCGACATTCCCAATCTTTCGAACAATCTGATAAGGTCCGATATATCGCGGACTGAGCTTACCCTTTTTGCCGAATCGTATTACGCCTTTTATAGGCGATATTTTCAAAAATACACAATCAACAACCTGGAACTCCAAGGGTCGACGTCGTTTATCAGCGCATGACTTCTGTCGACTCTGAGCTGCTAATAGTCTCTCTCGGATAAGTTTCACCTTATCAACCGCCTGTTGGATCATATCTGGGCCTATTAGTTCTGTTTCGCCAATATCAAACCAGCCGATCGGTGACCTGCATTTTCTGCCAAACAAAGCCTTGTACGGAGCCATCTGGATGCTAGAATGGTAGATGTTATTATACGCAAACTCAATCAACGGCAGATTATTATCCCAGCTGCCTCTGAAATCAATAACACAGGCCCGCAACATATCTTCTAGCGTCTATATAGTGCGCTCAGCCTGTCCGTCGCTCTGGGGATGGAACGCTGTGCTCAGACTCACCTGAGTCCCTAATCCTTTCTGAAAAGATTTCCAGAAATTAGACGTAAAATGGCACCTCTGTCAGTGATAATAGATATAGGAACTCCGTGAAGTCTCACTATTTCTTTAATATATAGCCTGGCATAATTCTCAGCTGAATAAGTGGTTCTGACGGGGAGAAAATGGGCTGATTTTGTTAGCTTACCGACCATACCCCATAAGGAAATCATACTTCCGTGGGGTGCGAGTCAAACCTGTAATGAAATCCATATTAATTATCTCCCACTTCCAAGTCGGGATTTCCATTTCCTGGAACAGTCCACCCGGTTTCTGATGCTCGATTTTGACCTGGTGACAATTTGGGCATTGGTCAACGAGATCTGCGATGTCCCGTTTCATGCCATCCTACCAGTATAGACATCTGAGATCATGGTACATTTTAGTGGATTCAGGATACACAGAATACCGAACATTATGCGTCTCGGCCATAATTGGCCGTCGCAGTCCTACAACGTCAGGCACACATAATCTATCTCTGTATAACAATACCCCATCAGGTGGGACCTCAAACTGGGTCCTTTCCTTATCAAGGGTTGTATCTCTGTACCATACCGGAATAGAATCCTCGAACTGGCGCTGTTTTACCTCTTCCGTAATCGATGATTCAGCAACTTCTCGGACAAAAAATTCAATATCTTCAGAACCGACCAACGGATTCCAAGGCTAGCTAACTGATCAATTTTACAAACCAATTCTTTGCTCCTGGATGTACACCGGTCAAACCACCCATAGATTTGCGACTAAGTGCGCCTGCCACAACGTCAGCCTTTCTAGGGTGGTACAAAATATCAACGTCATAACTTTCAATAATTCAAGCCAACTTCTCTGCCTCAAATTCAACTCCTTTTGCTTAAAATATACTGGAGGCTCTTATGGTCCGTATAAGTATCGACGTGGACCCCATGTAAGTAATGCCGCCATATCTTTAGAACATAAATCACTGCAGCTAATTCCAGATCATAAGCGAAATAATTTCTCTCGTGCGGTCTGAGCTGCCGGGGGACATAGACTATAATCCGACCATGCTGTATTAATGCAAAACCTGTACCAATACCAGAAGCATCATAATAAATAACATGCCCGTCTGGCCCTTTAGGAAGAGCTAGAACTGGAGCTATAATCAATTTTTCCTTTAGCAACTGGAAGCTACATTCACAAGTACCGGTTCACTGAGATTTCACTGTTTTCTGAGTTAGCTTCATTAATAGTGCCGTAGTAGAAATAAAGTTCTCCACAAATATTCTGTGTGTCAATTGTTTCCATTTATACTCACTTTACTCTACTTTCATCCGCTCCCCCCCCCCCCTTTGGGGTTATACTTATACCATATCCACGTCTTTTCTTTCCAACCTATAACTTGATTATCTTCGTACGAGACCTTAACAGAATCACAATTATATAGTACAAAGTCTTATCCGATAGCTGGCACTCAAGTAATTTAATTAAGGTAGCAGTTTATCCTTTGGTAATCACATTCTTCCTTCATACCCATTCCTTATCTGTCGTTCTGTTTTCCCGATAATCAAATTATTTGATATTCACATGATTCATCATTTCATGCCATAAGTTTTCCTTTGGCCTGCACTACTTCATTTTAGTTCGTTTTCGCAATTAACTTCGTGCTTTGCCCGTCGACTCTTTTAGAGGCTCTGCTTAATTACGTTTCTTACGGTTCACTTTTCGTGACATTTTTGATCTCCTTACCTTCCACTCAATTATTCTCTTTTCTTTCCAAACATCGTTGTATTAGAGTCTTCCAACCTCAATCGGTAACAAAATGAATATCAGTTTATTTCGTAACATCAGTACCCTACCTTTTCCTTCTTCCTCGTAAATTCCGTCCAGTTAATGTTTCCCATATATTACAACGCTGGCTATTAGGGTTCACCAATCGATGGACCTAGTCATAAATAGGGGGCCCTACACATACATATATATATCACTGCCATTTCTTTTACAATACATCTTATATCACTTGTTCAAATTTGCTTTAATTCCAGCGTTGCGCTGCTTTTTCTTCTTTTTAACCAATCTACTTCGTCTCAGCTCGTGTGACCCCTATAAAGTTTCTAACCATTCCACATATTCTAATTCCCTTTAGGTTACCCCGAATTTCCTATTCGTCTCTTATATCTATGTTTGTGAAAATTCTGGTACATTTCCCGGGGGGTCACCCATCCCAAAATTGCTCTGGCCCTAGCACGCTTAACCTTAAAACTTCACTGCATTTAGGTGCGTTAAGGCCGGTATAATCACGTCAACTGCCCCGCGCGACCTTTATTACGTAATTTAAGGCAAATTGGGGTCTTAACAACTTTCAAAACGCTATCGTAGCGGGTCCCACCCCGATCTAGCGAGGATTCTTTTACTTTTCTGACTACATAGTTACCGTGTCGCCCCCTGTAAATCCTCAATATTTACCTCCACGTATATATATATATATATAATTCTAGACAGCCCACGAGTTTAAGTTTTTATTCCACAAATTCCATCTCCAATCAGCCGATGAAAACTGATAAAATGTTACTATAAGGCATCTTCCGACCACCAGCAAAAGAAAACTGGAGTCTGACGAACTTCGCAGAATCTTTTAGTACTTAATCCACATAATTACCTCCATATTTTTATATATATATATATATATATATATATATATATATATATATTTTCGAGTCGTGAACGAACCACTCAATTCTCAACTGCCTGTCATACACTTTGTATTTTGTTTTTCTCCCAATTAGAGGAAACTTAATCGTTGGACATTTTTGCCCTTCCACATATTTTTGCCCTTCACATGGGTTGTGCTAAAGCAAAATAGGGTTGGAACATATTTCTGGTCCATTTAAATAAATTGCGAATTTGCTACTCGTATATGCTTTCTCGAGATAAAATTTCCAAACAAGGATAATGCTTCTTACGAATGCCATGAAGGGTATCTCTTAAACTTTAATCCAACATAATGGGTTTGCCCTATCGGTATCGACCCTCAAGACATGTTAAGAAGTTATATCTCATTTTCCTCTTTATATTCCTAGAAAAATTTGGGCAGAGGTTCCTCTGTATTTCTTACTATCCCAAAACCTGTACACAGGAAATACCAACCATGCCTCACAGGGCCAACACATATACGTATATACATATCATATCATATCGCCTCATAGCCACACGAGGCTAACAATTTCAAATAAAAGTATAAAGATGCCGAGGCTTACCTCACATGCCCAACTCAAACTGCACCTGCTACACTTTCATGTTTATTTTTCTTTTCAATCTTCAACTTTATGTTTCAATCGTATTTCAAACACCTTACCCAGCATACATCTTTCATACCATTACTTACCTGTGTACTGTGTAGCTTCCAATATCATCAGTCGTTGTCTTACGTCGATACCGTTCTCCAGCTGCAATCAAGGGTTAGTAAAAAAAAAGGAATTCATTTCCTACAGCTGACTCTATCGCACGATCTAAGATTCAAAGAAAAGTAACACCCTAAATGTCCTGTAGCCTCCTGTTTATAGATGTGGTGCACAACACACCGATAAACAAGACTCTACTAGACACGGTCTGTAGACACTCCGAGGACGAACCGCTCTGATACCACTTTTGTCACGACCCAACCCCGTAGGCCGTGACTAGTGTCCGTGCTGGACACCCAAACGTACTCAAACCCCAAACCAGTATTATAGCAGAAAATGTCAATATGAAAGTTAGTTAGCGACACTAAATAGCGCAGGTGAACAGATATAGCACGTGGAAGCCGATAAGGCCATCACAGAACATAATAACCAAAAGCATATACAGAACCCACACAAGTATATCTACAGACCTCTACAGAGCATAACAGAATCATAAGACGGGACAGGGCCCCGTCGTACCCCTGAATAGCGTACATATATACAATAACAACAGACTGTACCAAAAGATGGGCCCTGGATAAAAGAGCGCTCCAAAAAAAAAACAGAATAGATGTCCTAGGCGGGCGGGTCAGCAAACCTGTCGTCAGTACCTGCGCGGCATGAAAACGCAGCCCCCGTAGAAAGGGGGTCAGTACGAAATATGTACTGAATATGTAAAGCCTGAATCACAGAAACAAAATCATAACCGGAAACAGGACGAACAGAAAAGGAATGCAAAATCCAGAATATCAAATGCATATTTTCAAAACGTAAGAAGTGTATACAGAAACATATGCCATATCATATCCGGCCCCCGCCAAGGGACTCGGTAGACAGAACGTGGTCACCCTCCCGACACTGGTGCCACAATACATAAGGATCAGAATAGGGGATAACCCCGTAACATAGCATGTCATATCAGATCATATCATATCATATCAGAATAGTGTACATGGCACAGCATACTCCACAACCCATGTACATGTATACCTGCCCCCTCACATCGAGGCACGGCGAACAATGCAGTGGAAGACGCTTGAAAACATATCCTGGCCCGGGCTCAGTGTGGGAAACATTGAGGTATGCACGAATGGTGTTTGTACCATATTTCCACCAACCAAATTAATTTACAGCAATTAAACAACTTCTTCTCCGTAAATCAACCAAGATTAATGTTAATAATGAAAGATTCATACCTATATCGCGATAATATTTCTGTATCTTCACTTCTTCACCCTGACCTTGAGCCACAACACATTACTACACAATTTTGTAGTTGCAACTGTGCGCTGTCTGGACCGAAATTTGAAAATTATATTTTGATTTGTGTGAAAATTGATGGGTGGAAGTTGGTGGAAGTTTTCAGAGGTTTTGGGGAGGCTTAGAGGGTGTTTTGTTGCTGTTTGGGGGCTAAAGCCCCGTTATATAACATTTTAGAATCTTCCAGAACCATCTGGAAGAGTGTTCAGCGCGTTCGCGCCGCCTTCTGGCGCGTTCGCGCTGTGTTACTGATTTTCGTTCTTCGCGTTCGCAACCCTCCCAGGCGTGTTCGCGCAGACTTTTTTTCTGCCTGGACCTTCGTACAGTAAAACGGTCATAACTCTTGATCCCGATATCGTGAGAGGGCCCACGACCTATGGTTGGAAAGCTAATTCAATTATCTACAACTTCGTTTTCTTCGTATTTTTCCAAATTCCAAACTTATAATACCGTTTTTTCCCCTAAAAGTCAGGCCACCCGAAAACGTTTTCTTAAACATATTCGTTTGGAGGACTTCCACTTTGATTTGGCCCAAGGGTCCTTCTTGAGTTGTGTTTAACTTCACATATGTGACTTATATAATTTTTCACATGTCCAAAAAAAAATCTTGACGTGTGGGCCCCACCTCAGCTTACAATTAATCCGACGTTCAAAAATACGGGATATAACAATAAGCTCACGACCCTTGATATGTACTATGATTATACTATGTTCCTCGTATGACGAGTAAGTCCATAATGTAGATGTAACGATAGTGATGAGGATAGTAATGATGATGAGAGTAAAATGAGATTAGAGATGCTTACGAGCTATGATATATGTATATGTATGCCTATGAAGGGCTATGATAATACCCCGAGCTTATGATGCTGGGTAAGACTATATGTATATGAATATGTATGAAGTATGTTTACGATTACGAAACGCGCGTACACCTCTGCAGATGGTACAGATAACCCTGATGCCTTGGTAGGGCCAGGTATGTATGACCTTGAGCCTTGGTTGGCCAAGCATGTATAAGACACCGATCCTATGAGGTCGGGTATGCTATGTAAAGGCTATGTATATGAAATGACTATGTATATAATATGAATATGAATGTGAAAAGACTATGTATAGGAATACAAATAAGGACATGTATACGATTATGAGCACAAGTATTGTACGAGTATTATTATGGGATACGAACGACGATGTATGCAAGTAAGAGACATGATGATGATATTACTGTCTCCCCTCCTATGCGCTTTTCATATGATATCTATTATGCTTCTATATTGATGTCGATCATGCTTTACATACTCAGTACATTCTCCGTACTGACGTCCTTTTGTTTGTGGACGCTGCGTCTTGCCCGCAGGTGCACAGGGAGACAGACTTGATCCATAGCTGCTTATTCAGAGATTGCATAGCAAAGCTCCATTTCTTTCGGAGTCGTAGCTTTTGGGTACTTATTCTTTTGTGTATATAATTATGGGCATAGCGGGGTCCTGTCCCGCTCATACAATATGTCATACTCTTAGAGGCTCGTAGTCATGTGTATGTGGGTAGAGATGTTCGGCCATGTCGGCCCATGTTTTGTTTATCTTTTGTTGGCCTCGTCGGCCTTGTACTTGTGATGTGGCATAAATGCCTATGATATGTTAAATGATGATGGTCGTCTAATGGGATCAATATGATTAACGATAAGAAAAGCACGAATTGACTTATGGTTCACCTAGATGTTAGGTTATGTACGATAAGGGGGTGCTCGGGTGGGGTAGCACCGGGTGCTCGTCGCGGCCCCCTAGCCGGGTCATGACACTATACACACACAGGGCTTCGAACCTAAAAGGTTTTGGGTTGGGCATTGTTCTTAAGACCCCCGTCGGTGATGCCATTAGACAGTCGATTAGAACTATAAACTTGACTAACAATGAAGCCGAGTCTGAGGCTATGATTGCAGGTTTGGAATTAGCTCGGAGTCTGGGAGCTGAAATAGTTGAAGCAAAATGCGACTCTGTCTTGGTCGTTAACCAGGTGAATGGCGTTTTCGAGGTCAAGGATGAGCGTATGCAAAGATACTTGGATAAACCTCAGGTGATACTACACCGGTTTAAAGAATGGACCATGCAACATGTACCCAAGGAGCAGAATAACGAAGTCGATGCATTGACCAATTTGGGCTCTTCAGTCGAAGTGGAGGAAATCAACCCCGGTACCGTAGTACTATTGATGAATTCGGCGGTAGAAAACGGGCAGGCCGAGATAAACACAATTGGTCTAACTTGGGATTGGCGTAACAGATACATCGACTACTTGCAAGATAGGAAGCTCCCGAGCGACCCTAAAGAATCACGATCACTCCGGACCAAAGCAGCTCGGTTATGCTTAATAGACGGTCAATTGTATCGCCGGTCTTTCTTCGGACCTCTGGCCAAGTGTTTGGGTCTCGGAGAAACAGACTATGGGATGAGAGAAGTCCACGAGGGTACCTGCGGTAATCACTCTGGTGCGAAAGCCTTGGTTTGAAAAATTATCAGAGTCAGTTATTATTAGAATCGGATGGAGGATGATGCGAAGAATTTTGTCCGGAAATGAGACGGGTGTCAAAGGCATGCCCCGATGATTCATCAACCCGGGGAGTTGCTGCACCCGGTGATATCACCTTGGCCGTTCGTGAAGTGGGCAATGGATATCGGCGGTCCTCTGCCATGGGCACCAGGTAAGACTCGTTTCATTCTGTTTATGACTGACTACTTCTCAAAACGGGTTGAAGCGCAGGCCTTCGAAAAAATTATAGAAAAGGAGGTTATTGACTTCATATGGGACCATATTATCTGTTATTTCGGCATCCCGACCGAAATAACTTGTGATTGCTGCCCTCAGTTCGTTGGCAGCAAGGTCAATAATTTTCTCGAAGGGTTGAAGATCAAGAAGATAGTATCGACTCCGTATCACCCGAGTGCAAATGTACAAGCGGAATCCACGAACAAAACAATAATTCAAAATCTAAGGAAAATACTTGAAACATCAAAACATAAATGGAGGGAAGTGCTGCCGGAGGTATTATGGGCTTACAGAACTACGTCAAAATCGAGCACGGGAGAAACACCTTTCTCGTAGGTCTACAAGGCCGAAGCTCTGATTCCCGTAGAAGTTGGCGAACCGAGCCTCCGATTCAAATACGTCACCAACAGGTCAAACGAGGAGGCTATGGCCGTAAAACTCGACCTGGCAGATGAACTACGTGAAAATGCGCTGGTCCGTTTAGCGGCTCAAAAAAAAAAGAATGGAGGGGTACTACAACCGGAGGGCCAATCTTTGACATTTCCAAGTTGGGGACTTGGTACCTTGGAAAGTTACTTTGAACACTAAGAATCCCAATGACGGGAAGTTGGGTCCGAATTGGGAAGGGTCGTACATAATAACCGGAGTAACGAGCAAAGGATCATACCAACTGGATTCCATGGATAGACGATGGTTGCGCAATAACTAAAATGTGGCTCATTTGAAGAAATACTATTGCTAAGGTATGGATGCCTACCGTTCTGATCATCTTTTATTAACCTATCCTTTTTTGCAGAAGTGGTACCGAAATAAGCCCCGAGGGAATGGAGTTAGGTCTAAAAACACGTGTTGCACTCTTTTTCTTAGTACGGTTTTGTCCCGAAGTGGGTTTTCCGACAAGGTTTTTAACGAGGAAACAAGTACAACGTGTTACTTTATGAAAACAAGGCAAAGTACCCAGAAACGGAGGGTCTGTGTCACGACCCAACCAGAGGGCCACGACGGGCACCCGGCGCTAGCCCACCCGGGCACCCCTTAACATACCTTTACATTCACATCTAGGTGAGCCACATATTAAATCATACATTTCTATTCATCAATCATACGAATCCTATTGGGCAACAATACCTTTAAATCAACATTAGCAACTAAGCCCATATCAATGTACATAAGCCGACGAGGCTAACAAAATGATATCCAAAATATAGGCCGACAAGGCCAAACACATCTAAATATATACACATGTCTACGAGCCTCTAAGGAGAGTATGTCATATCATACAGGCGGGACAGGACCCCGCTATTCCCATAAATATATATACACAAAAGAATAAGTACTAAAAGCTTTAGCTCCGAATGAAATGGAGCTCGCTATGTAGTCCCTGAGTAATGTAGCTATCAATCAAGTCTGTCTCCCTAGCCACCTGCGGGCATGACGCAGCGTCCACAAACAAAAGGACGTCAGTACGAAAAATGTACTGAGTATGTAAAGCAAGATCAATATCAATATAGAAGCATAATAAGCAGCATAAGAAATAGCATAAGATGGGAGATAGTAGTATCAACATCATAAGCACCTACTTGCTTTTCATAGGGACTTTCCATCTCTAATGCAAGGTTGTGTACATACATCCGTATCCGTATCCGTATTCATATCCGTACTTATTTACATTCGTATCCGTAATCGTATTCTTATACATATTCTTATTCGTATTTGTATCATGCCGTATTCATACTCATATCTATATCATATACATATCCATATCATTTACATATCATACCCGACCACGAAGGTTCGGTGTTTCACGTACCCGACCATGGTTAGGCTCGGTGATCATACATACCTAGCCAACCAAGGCTCAGTGTTACACATACCTGGCCCTACCAAGGCTCAGTATTATCTGTACCCAACTGCAGTGGTGCGCGCGCATCGTCATATACATATATATATACAACTATATATTCTACCCGACCATATAAGCTCGGGGTTTCATAATAGCCATACATAGGCACACATACATATAAGCTCATAGGCATCTTTAGCATTATCACTACTATCATCATCATCATTATCGTTATCGCTATTATCTCGTCATCATTATCATCATTACCATTATCGTCATTCATTACGTCTATCCTTATAGGATTATTCGTCATATGAGGAATTTAGTACAATCGTAATACATATCAAGGATTATAAGCTTTGTAGCTTTTGAAGATAGAATCATTTGGAGCGCATCATAGGCTCATAGAAGAATAGATATTTGGCCAAGGAACCATGCCTTATGAAAGAAGGGTTAGCCTTACATACCTTTCCGTTCAACTATTTTACCACTTGCCCGTTCTCCTTCAACGCTCACGTTTCTACCTTCATTAAAGTTATACTATCATTAGAAAACCGATAGCTAGTATACATGACTAAGGCTAGAGAAAATTGGACAACATCTCCTTTATTTATACGACATTCCTCCATATCGTAAATCTACTCCCAAACGTCAATAATACATTCACAATATCATAACAATAGTCTTTATTCATCCACATTATCTATATTTCTCAATTCACTTCCAATCACCCATATCCATGGTCATAACACACGACTACGTTCATTCATATACATTGCCTATCCCGTGTTCTTAACATCATTTATAACATATCCATGTCACAACACATCAAGAATCATGACTCAATTCAAGCTATTACTCAAAATGGCACTATTTCCACATCCATGACCCATTTTTCTATATCCTTCTAAAATCCAAGTGTTTCAACTTTAAAATACCTTAAAAAACATGGAAATACCATAAATATTACCTTAGATGTTGTAGTAACAAGCTTTGGGTGGAAATACTTCACTTGAGTTAAAACCCTAGTTCATCTCCAATGAGATTTCTTGACTTGGATGATCTTTAACGGGTTTCTTACACTTGATTCACTTAGTTTATGTTGTTGATCACTAATATCTCTTGAATTATTGTGGAACAAATGTAGAGAGATGTTTTAGAGAGAAAGGGTGTGATAGGGAAATGAAATGAAATGAAACTTGAATCCCCCATTAAATACACCAAATCTGTCCCGACCAGTTCTACGGACCAACATACGGTCCGTATAATTTATACTGACCGTATGTCTGGCCGTAGATTTGGTCCAGAGAGGGGTGCCAATCTGAGCTGATTGTACGATCCAACATACGGTCCATATGTTTTATACGGCCAGTATCTTTGGCTGTATAATTCCCAGTTTTTCGAGGTTCGTTTTCGTCGACTCGTTTGATCTCCAATCCTTATGGAACCTTCTTAGCACTTGTTTATCACCTCATTAACAATCTAAGGGACGTTATAAATCTTCTCCAAAGCATTATTAAATCCTCGTTAACTTGTTACTCATAATTCCTTTTCGATACCTATCGTATACCTTGCCTTCTCTTGGCAAACTTTCTTCCCCTACCTCTAACGTCTTTGAAATCTTAACTAGGGTCATCAAATATCATTCCTTACTTATCGAGATACCGTATACTTCGTGCTCTTCGTTAGTCTATTCACTGTGCATCAACGAAATTTTTTTCCGAGGTGTAACATTCTTCCCCCTTAAGAACATTCGTCCTCGAATGTTAAGTCCTCGGGGATTTTATAAAAAATTTGCCAGAGTTTCCCTTGTAATATGGCACTACCATATTGTCACAACAACCCATAATAACAATGCCTCACAGGGCCATAACATAATAGCAATAGAATTTGGCCACACACGACCTAAAAGCATAAAAGGAAACATACATACCTTATGATCTTTATGTCTCATCTTGGATCTCTTCTAGGGGCTGAAATAAATGCGGGTACTTGGATCTCATAATTTCTTCCGCTTCCCATGTCATTTCTTCTCGTTTATTGCTTCTCCATAAAACCTTAAGTGAGGCTACTTCTTTGTTTCTAAGCCTCCGTACTTGCATATCTAGTATGGCAATGAGTACTTTTTCATAAGTCAACTTTTCTGTCACTTGAACATCATTTATTGGCACGATCCTAGTAGGATCTCCAACACATTTATGAAGCATCAAGACATGAAAAACTGGGTGAACTGACTCTAAATCAGGAGGTAGATCTAGCTCATAGGCCACTTTGCCTATCTTGCGCACAATCTTATAAGGCCCAATGTATCGGGGGATAAGTTTCCCCTTTTTGCCAAATCTCATTACACCCCTCATTGGTGACACTTTTAAGAATACTTAATCTTTCACTTGGAACTCTAAGTCCCTTCGACGATTATACGCATAGGACTTTTGACGACTTTGAGCCGCTAATAACCGATCTTGTATGAGCTTGACTTACTCTATGGGTTGCTGGACCAAGTCTGGCCCGATCAATTTAGTCTCTCCTACCTCGAACCACCCAATTGGAGATCTGCACTTTCGCCCATATAAAGCCTCATACGGTGTCATTTGAATGTTAGAATGATAACTATTGTTATAAGCAAATTCAATTAGTGGCAAGTGATCATCCCAATTACCTCCAAAATCTATCATACATGCCCGTAACATATCCTCAAGAGTCTGAATGGTACGTTCAGCTTGTCCATCAGTCTGCGAATGAAATGCCGTGCTAAGGCTCACTTGGGTCCCTAAACCCTCTTGGAAGGACTTCCAAAATTTATCTGTAAACTGAGTCCCCCTATCAGAGATAATAGATGCTGGGACACCATGGAGTCGCACTATCTCTTTAACATAAAGCTTTGCATAATCTTCCGCCACATATGTCGTTCTGACTGGTAAGAAATGAGCTGACTTCGTGAGTCTATCCACAATCACCCATATATAATCATACTTATGTCGAGAACGGGGTAAGCCTATAATGGAGTCCATGTTAATTACTTCCCACTTCCAAGTTGGAATTTCTATAGCTTGTAGCAATCCGCCCGATTTTTGGTGCTCGATTTTCACTTGTTGACAGTTGGGACATTGAGCTATGAATTCCGCTATATCTTTCTTCATCCCATTCCACCAATATATAGACTTAAGATCATGGTACATTTTCGTTGCTCCGGAGTGGACAGAATAACGGGAACAATGAGCTTCTCTTAATATTTGGTGGCGTAAACCTGCCACATCGGGAACACATAATCTGCCTTGGCATCGAAGAACTCCGTCTTCTGAAATCTCAAATGATGACTCCTCCTTCTAAGGGAGTGTATCTTTGCAATACATTAGCATGGAATCTTCGTATTGTCGCTTTTTCACTTCCGCTACTAGCGACGAGACTGCTGAATTCTGAATGGTAGTTCCCCTGCTATCTGAGTCCACTACTCGAACTCCTAGGATAGCTAACTGCTGGAGCTCACGAGCCATTTCTCTCTTCTCTGATCGTACATCATACAAACTTCCCATAGATCTACGGCTAAGGGCATCAGCCACCACATTTGTCTTTCCGGGGTGATATAGGATATCAACATTATAATCTTTTAGCAATTCCAACTATCGTCGTTGCCGCAAATTCAACTCTTTCTGCTTGAAGATATACTGAAGGCTCTTATGATCTGTATAAATATCCACATGGACACCATATAAATAATGTCTCCATATCTTCAATGCATGAATCACCGCAGCCAATTCTAGATCATGGGTTGGATAATTTTTCTCATGTTTCCGTAATTGCCTTGAAGCATACGCAATCACTTTACCATGTTGCATCAATACACAACCTAGCCTAATGCCTGAAGCATCGCAATAAACAACATACCCTTCCAATCCCTCTGGAAGTGTCAGGACTGGGGCAGAAGTCAATCTATCTTTTAACTCTTGGAAACTACGTTCACAAACATCTGTCCATTGAAACTTAGCTGATTTCTGGGTCAGCTTTATGAGTGGTGCAAAAATAGAAGAAAAACCTTCAACAAATCTCCCGTAATAACCTGCTAAGCCCAGAAAGCTACGAACCTCCGTAGGAGTTGTGGGCCTTGGCTAAGTCTTAACGGCCTCAATCTTTTAGCTATCTACCCGAATACCATTGGCTGAAACGATGTGCCAAAAAAATGTCACTGAGTTTAACCAAAACTCACACTTAGAAAATTTGGCGAATAACTCTCGAGTTTGAAGAACTCTAAGGACAGTACGCAAATGTTCCGCATGTTCTGCCTCGGATCTAGAATACACCAAGATATCGTCGATGAATACAATCACAAATAGATCTAGGAAGGTCCTGAACACATTAAAAATCTAAGGGACGTTATAACTCTTCTCCAAAGCATTATTAAATCCTCGTTAACGTGTCACTCGTAATTCCTTTTCGATACTTATCGTATGCCTTGCCTTCTCTTGGCAAACTTTCTTCCCCTACCTCTAACGTCTTTGAAATCTTAACTAGGGTCATCAAATATCATTCCTTACTTATCGAGATACTGTATACTTCGTGCTCTTCGTTAGTATATTTACTGTGCATCAACGGAAAATTTTTCCGAGGTGTAACAGTCTGCCCATCGAGTGGGGACTTAATAGTTCTTGCCCGATCATGCTGCTCAGATAAACACTAGGGGACTATCATACCCACATCGAGGCCTATCCCAAAAAGGTAGAATGAGTTCAACTCACCGAAGCAGATGAAGAAACACTATTAAGTGCTATCCCGGAAAGGTCTTTGAAATTTTATGTCTCTTATTCTTGTGTAAACTCGGACCTTCTGTGTTAGGTTTCGATGTAAGGACCAAACGATAAAAAACGAATCGTGTCCAGTTAGTATTTGCTACAGCAAAAATAGAAGGAAACGGATGAAATCTTTATTTTATGTACAAACACTGGCTATATACAAAAGAGTTATGAAAGCATACGTCTCGGACATGCCTTTGTATTAAATACCCTACACCGAGAAGTATTATCAAAATTTGGCAAAGGCAGCAAGGTCGAAATAAATCGAGCCCAAAATCTTTTAACACCCTCGAGTGGGGACTGCCGTATCAAAACTTGACAAAGGCAGGGAGTCAGGTATCCGAACCTAATCTATTATAAGTAAATGGTCGAAAAAAGTTCAAATAATTTAAAAACCTCGACCCAAAATGCCCAACATGACTCGGAGACGTCTGAGTTCACGAAGCATAAATAAGCCCCTTGGGCAAACCATTCGATAAAATCCTAGGTCAAAAACGTACCGAACGAAATAAAAGCCAATACTCAAAGAGTTGAGATAGCCGCAATTCGGACAAAAGAGGTAGCTCCGAACCTTCGATTATTCCTTACGGGACAAACGATTAAGGCAAATGTCATAACGTACATTCGGATAAAAGAATGAAGAAAACAACAGCCAAAAGGGAAATATGAATTTCATATATAAACTAAGTATTTACACTTAGACTTTTCACACAAGTCAAAAACAAAAACAAAATAAAGGCTCGTACAGGCCCTGATCTACCCGGTATGGTTGGAACCGGAGTTCTCGAAAACCGTTTGCTCGGAATTTTCAGAATCAGCATCAAGGGCTTTCTTGGCCCTCTCCTCCACTTCTTTGTCTTCGAGTATTCTGGCCTGGAGGTCCCCTAACCCTTTTTCAACCTGTTCGAGGGTAACCCTCAAGGATTTCTACCGCTCATACTCGATTAGAATCGTAGAACGAGCCTTGGCAGTCTCCATGTCTTTAAGAGACTCTTCTAGGTCGGCCTCGGCCTTTTTAATTTAGCCTCTAGTTTGGATCTCTCTTCAAGAAGAGCTATTCGAATTTGATTAGCCAATTCAAACTCAGCTCGAAGCACATCATTGGCCACAGTAGCCTCCTTGAGCTTGCTCTTGAGCTCGTCACTAATCTGAGCTCGAGTCTCGGCTTTCTCCTCGGCCACCTTCAGTTTCTCCTTGTCATTAGCACTCTCGGATTCAAGCTGGTGATGTCTTTCTGCCATGCTCACGGCATCAGCCTTGACCGAGTCAAGTTCACTCCGAAGTTGGGAAATAGTGGCCTCGAGCTCACCAAGCCTCGTAACAAAATTGGCATTGTCTCGGTTAAGACCGACATTATCCACCTCAAGGAGCCGATTCTTTTCAATCGTATCAGCCAACTCGGCCTTCAAGCGAAGGTCTTTGGCCTTTGAGGCTTCGAGCTCGAATTGAAGGTTTGGAAGAGCAGCGGCTCGGCTCAGCTGATCTTTTTTCTCCTGCAGGAAGAGTTGGAACTTCTCCGTTTCTCGGCCCTAGGCATCCAGCTGACCCTTTAAGTCATCAACCTCGTGTTGGGCACAGACAAAGCCCTCATTAACGAGCACAACACTCTGCAGAAGAAGAAGCAAATTGAGTTAAGAAATTGAATAAACAAGAATTGAAAATTGCACATCAATATTATGGAAAGACGAGCATAAAGTTTACCCGGTTGCCTGTATGCATGCCTTCGTTTATAAGGCACTGCCAAGGAACCCCGACCATTTTCTTCTTATCCGAATCCGAGATAAGAGGCCTTAGATAACTTGCTACCCCCACAGGGCCGAATAAGAAACTACAATCCTCGGGGACGGTAATCACGGCTGACCTCGTCCTTCTAGGTTCTACACTGGGGGCCAGGAAAATACCTACAAGGGAGTCCCTCTCACTCGTTTCAGTGGACCGGCTAGCCGCCCTCGTGGACCGAGGAATAAGAAAGTGTCCAAACCCAGCAGCTTCCCCGGTTGCAGGAGGGATGTCACGACCCGTCTAGAGAGTCGCGACGAGCACCCGGTGCTAGCCCACTCGGGCACCCCTTAACTCACTTTTATGCTTACATCTAGGTGAGCCACACAATTAAAGATATAAATCTATTCGTTCATCATGCTAGTCCCATTGGACGACAAGGCCTTTATATAATGGTTGACATCTATGCCACATCAACATACATGAGCCAACAAGGCTATCAAAATGATATACAAAATATGGGCCGACAAGGCCAGACATATCTAACCATATACAAGTGACTACGAGCCTCTAAGAAAAGTATAACATAACACATAAGCGGGACAGGACCCCGCTATGCCCATAATATGTACACAAAAGAATAAGTACCCAAAGCTATGGCTCCGAATGAAATGGAGCTCCGCTATGTAATCACTGAGAATGTAGCTACGAATCAACTCTGTCTCCCTAGCCACCTGCGGGCATGACGCAGCGTCCACAACAAAAGGACGTCAGTACGAAAAATGTACTGAGTATGTAAAGCATAGTCAATATCAATATAGAAGCATAAATAGCAACATAAGAAATAGCATAGGATGGGAGATGGCAATATCATCGTCATATGCACTTACTTGCCTTTCATAGGAACTTTCCATTTCTAATACGTATTTGTGTACATACGTCACTATCCGTATTCCACCATAATACCCGTACCATATTTGTGCTCGTATTGGTATACATGCCCTTATTCACATTCATATACATGGTCATATCATATTCGTATTCATATCATATACATAATCATGTCATACACATAGCATTTACATAGCATACCCGACCACGTTGGATCGGTGTTTCATGTACCTGACCATATATAGGCTCGGTGATCATACATATCTGGCCAACCAAGGCTTAGTGTTACACGTACCTGGCCCTACCAAGGCTCAGTGTTATCCATACCCAACTGCAGTGGTGTGCGCGCGTTACGTAAATATACATACATATACATCTATACATATACTACCCGGCCATATAAGCTCGGTGTTCCATAATAGTCATACATATACACAATAGCTCATAAGCATCTTTACTTTTAACCCCATTATCATAGTCGTCATCGTTATTATCATTATAGCCATCATCAATACCATTATCACTATCATCATCATTCATTTCATCTACCTTAATAGGCCTACTCATCATGCGAGGAACTTAGTACAATCGTAGCGTATCAAGAATCATGAGCTTACAAGCTCGGAAGATCAAATCATTTGAAAGACAACATACTCGTATAGAGGATTTAGATGTTTGGCCAAAGAACCATGCCTTATGAAAGAAGGGTTAGCCTTACATACCTTTCCGTTCGACTATTTATCGCTTGTACGTTCCCCTTCAACGATCGCGTTTCTACCTTCATTAAAGTCATACTATCATTAGAATCGATAGCTAGCATCTATGACTAAAACTAGAGAGAATCAGACAGCATCTCCTCCATAACGTATCTCAACTCCCAAACGTCAATAATAAATTCACGATGCCATAACAATAGCCATTACTCATTCACATTATCCATATTTCTAGACTTACATTCAATTCATCCATAACCATGGCCATAACACACACGACGTCCATTTACATACATTGTTCATCTCATGTTCTCAACATCATTTATATCGTATTTACATCATAATACATCAAGACCCATAGCTCAATTCATACTATTTCTCAAAATGACATTATTCCATATTCATGACTCATTTTTCTATACCCTTCTACAATCCAAGTATTTCAACTCTTAACTACCTTAAACAACATAGAAATATCATGAATCTTACCTTAAATGTTGTAGGAACAACCTTTAGTTGATAATACTCCACTTTGAGCAAAACCCTAGTTTATCTCCATTTGGATTTCTTGACCTTGGATGATCTTGATGGTTTTCTTGCACTTAATTCCCTTGATTTATGTTGTTGATCACCAAATATCCTTGAATTCTTATGGAATTTATGTAGAGAGATGTTCTAGAGAGAAGGGGTGTGATGTAGAAGTGAAATGAAATAAGCCTTGGTCCCCTTATTTAATGACTTAAAAATCTGATTTGAAGTGCACAGTGGTCGTAAACTTGGTATAAGGTCCGTATTCCAGTTTACGGACAGTCCTTCGTGGTCGTATTTAATCATAACAGAACCAGAAACTCAGGCTGGGACATGGTGATTTACGATCATGGTTTACGGGCCGTAAACCACTTTACAGTCCGTATTCCAGGTCGTATTTAACCATTGATCATTTGGCAGAAAGTTTCAAGTTTTGGAAGCCACAATACGACATGGCAGTTTACGGACCTCGTATACCACTTTACGGTCCGTATTTCATTTTACGACCACTGGCCAGAATGCAAACTTGCAACTTTTTACATTTCCAAAACCTATAATTATTCATTATGGAGCATAACCTCTCTCTTATTGTGATTGCCTTCGTAATCTGACTTAGGGTCGCCAAATGTTATTTCTTACTCGCGGAAACATCGTACGCTCGTACTCATCACTAGTTCATTCACTTGCGTACCAACGGAAGATTTTTCTGAAGTGTAACAAGGGATATCCGAGAACATGTTGTCCAGGTTATCGGTCCTCTTTGCAGGAGTAGGAGAAATTGGAACTGCTCCAGCAGCCTCGGTAGATGCGGGTGCCTCGAATGTAGTAGCTTGGTCGCCACCGGGCAGTGGGCTGGTAACCATTATAGCCTCGTTGTCCGAAGCTGATTCATCCCTTTGATCAGCCTCGGTATCTGAAGATGGGCCAGATCTTCTAGGCCTCTTCACCAAGGGTGCCACTTCGGGTGAAGCATCACCTAAAATGTCGATGAATTCAATGGACCTTAGAGGAATCGGAAAAATAACATCTTCTTCCCCACATGTGTTCGGGGTTGGGATGGAAGTTCTTTCCTTAGCTGTAGACGAGGGCGGAATGGTAGTTTCTTCCTCCGGAACAGAGGCGACGAAGGGGGCCGCACCAACCTTGCGAATAATAATATCGGATTCGGATTCATCCCTCAGGATCCGAACGTCACTTCTCGGTCTCTTCTTTTTCTGCCCTTTGGCCGAGGGCTTTCTTTGTCTCTTTCCGGCTGCAGCAATGAGCCCCGATGCCCCTGCCGTATCAAATTCAGAAGCCGGTGTGGCAGGCTCAGCCTTTGGTTCAGGTCTTGGTTCCACCGAGCCCTTAGGCAAGCCTGAATACCAAAGGAGTTATAGATAGAAAAAGCAAAACGGGAGGACGCAATAAGTACTGAATCAAGGGGAAGATTACCATGATTTTGGGTAACCCACCGGCCAAGGGACAAGTCCGCCCATGTCCGTTCACCATGAGGGTGTTGGCTAATGATTGCCTCGACCCACTCAAGGAGGTTACGAACAGCTGAAGATATCCATGTCTCGGCTAAAAAAAAATTCACATATGCATGTAAAAGAGAAAATTTGGACAAAGTATAGAGGAAAGACGATTATAGAGGGAAGGCAACTGAGAAACTTACGTCTATTATTCCATTTTTCCGGAAAAGGCATGTGATCAGCCGGAATAATGTCTACGGTCCTTACCCGGACATAAGGTTCCAACCATCCTCAATCTCAATCCTCGTCGATTTTGGAAAGAATCAGGTTCCAGCCTCGTTTGGCGACCTTTATCACGCCTCCTCGGAAGATTCTCAGAGAATACAACCAGATGAAGTGTACCAGCGTAAATTCCTTTTTGGCATTATTGGCCAGTAGATGGAGGCAGGCCACGATCCTCCAGATAATCGGCCTAATTTGGGCCAAGGTCACGTTATCTGTCTGGTACATTTCAAGGATGACCGGATCAATTGGGGGGACGAGCTTCAGTGTGAATGGATACGTGTAAACGAACAGGAACCCTTCCTTACGATCGGTGATGGACTCTTCAGGACCGAGGGCGAACACCTCTACCGGACGATCTTCCCATCTGCATTCAGCCCGGACTCAAGGGAGGAGGTCCTCTGTAATAGACGAAAGGTATCGTCTCGCGTCGAAACCCCTCTCAGCCCGGACTCATGGTTGTAATTGGGTCTGGACGGTATTATGTCCAGGGCAATCGGTTCCACAAAGGTCTTACCTTTGGGTTTTGAAACAAGCTCGGCTCCCGGGGAAGAAACCGAGGGAACGTCCTGGGAAGCAGAATCGGTGTTGGCTGACATATTGAAGATGAAAGAGTGGGTATGAAAATTGAGGATTGGAAGAGGCAGATGAAAGATTCAAGACAAGAACGAAACAATAAAAGAAGAATATTAGAAAGATTGGAGACTCAATTTGAACCTCGATGCAAAAACCTTGAAGAATCAGAGCAAATGAAGAAGTTAACAAAGAGGCTTTACGATCAAAGAAGTAAGAAGTAAGAAGTAGAGAATGAGAAGTGAAATGTAAAGTGAAAAAATGAGCAGCTTTGGGCCTTATATAGACGTTCCACTGTAGCGGTTACAGAGAACGACCAATCGAGAGGCGACACGTGTCCCAAAATTAATGGGACGTGATTTGAAGCGACGTGGGTTAAGGCGGTTCCAGAGGCCGACCACTCGGGGCGAGACACGTGGCCGAAGTCAGAAGGACGTGATATAACTGTTCCCGCCAAATTTGAAGATAAGAACGAGCTTGTGGAACCACCGGTTTTTGGGACTTATCCATTTCCCGTTACTCCGGTAAAACTACGATCCGGAAAGTGTGGGGACTATCTGTATACGGTAAAAACCAGGTCAATGTGTGACCGGTAAGTCCGGAGCCGAGGGTAAGTCCAAATGAGCACGAGCATGTTCGATCTTTTCTTCACCGGGGTATCGTACCGGATGCAATTGACCCGAGACAAGAAAAGCGTGTCCGTTGGTCCGGTTAACCGGTTGCGATGTTGCCACGCGTCAGGAAACCGTTCTGCCATTTGCACTGACGATCGTACGGGTATCAGACCGTACGGTCCTACCTTATCTTTTTTAGGGTTTCTTTATTCATGAGGACTTTGTGTTGTATTCATGGCCCATAAGGCATACCTATAAATAGAGGACATTCTTCCCTTTTTTGGGATTAGCTTCTTTTTCAGATCTCAATATTGTAATCATCAAACTTATTAAAACTCTCTCTTAAAGATATTGGTCCGGATTTTGTGGTGTTCTTCCTTAGCTTTACTCATCCATTCAATATATTACTTAATATTTATATTTGGCATAAACCACCAGTCGTAATACACATTCTCACAGTACTAACACACACACACACACACACATATATATATATATTATTACAAACAAATCTATAGATATTTCATACCAATCAAATAGATTAAAGTTCATCCACATATCATATACCTCACTTGCAAATTTAATTGTTACCGAAATTCGGGGTAAACAATTATAAGCATTTGTAGTTGGAATTTGGAAAAGAGGAGGAACAAGTGGACTTCTCTAAAACCAAAGAAGCTTTTAAAGGATCCATTTCGTGGAATCACTGGAATAGATACGTGATTGTTATAGGGATATGAAAAGCTCATAAGTTATTATTACTCAATAAGTCCTAACCATGAAAATTCAAGGAAACGTTTCAGTTTTTTTTTTAATTTAAATGCAGATGAATGGTAAAAATGAGGATTTTTTTTTTTTTTGGTATAAAAGATGTTTCAGTTTTCTTAACACTAATAAACCTTTAATTAGATATTTAGATCAACTCCAATATCAATGATGTTATGAAGAGTTATTAATTATTTAGGGGGTGTGGTAATAAAAAGTTGTGAGAGTAATGAAAATAAATACCATTAAGTTTTTCATTAAAGAGTATGAATGAATGGATGAGTAATTGACATATTTATTTTTGAACAACAAAAATAGAAAAGTAGAGAAAATTGTCAAAAAAAAAAATAGGATCCTTGGCCAAAGAGAGGTGCTACATCACTCTTTTTTTGCCTATAGATTTTTGCAGCTTAACCGTTTATGTTTGTGATTAAAAGTAACACGCATTCGGCTATATTTCTACGAGTTCGCAACTTAAATGACCCACATTTTGGGCTTTTGAACAAAAATAACCCCCCCGCCACCAAAAAGGAACAATAGTACCTTTTGCACCATAGGGGTTTAATAAAGTGGCCGATCGTCTCTTCCCCACCATCGGTCCCCCCACCTGTTTTTTAAACTATTTTCGCTAATAACACCCAAAACCTGAGGTCCCACGTTCCAAAAGTGTCGTTTTCGTGTTATTTTTTAACCTGAAAGTCAATATTCTCGATATATTCAAGTCAAGGAACAAGTTTCGAAGCTTGGATTTCGAAATAAAGCGCCGTAGAACTCGATTTCAAAAACTCAAAAACAATCTTTGATCTAGATATTTTACTATGAATTATCTAATTACATTGTTAAATATATTATCATCCTAAGCATGATTAATGTTTAATAGTCGCGGATTTCGAAAAAAAATATGCGCAATAGGGGCTGTCCGCACACTGCCCAGTCCCTTTTTTCATTTTTTTAAATTAATTATTTGTTAATTGTTTGATTATAAGAAAATATACTAATCTCCTAATAATATTTTTATTTGTTAATTATCTAATTATTAATTTATTTATTTGTAAAAAAAATTAATCCATGTTAATTATTAATGTGCTTGTTACGGTTCACTTTTACGCGGGCACATAAAAGCTACTAAGAGGTTGTTGGTGCTCTAATTGGATTTTAGTATTTTAGAATCGTCACCTAATTTATTTAAGAAAAACTAGGAAAACCGGGTTAAAAAGGGTTTATTAAGCAAGAGAAAAATCCCTTTTGGACCAAAGTTCGAAATAAGGATTCTGGTGATCCCCTAGGGAAGGTTTTAAGCACCTTAGTATTAAGGATGCGTAGATTAGGGTTGACCTACGAGCTTCAATGTGTGATTAATGTATTTATTTGCTTAAGTGTTTAACTTTTCGCAAAGTTGTCATTCATTTATCATAAAATTTAAAATTTCGGCAAAATATCCCCCTTAGAATAAAGGGGGTTTTGGTTTCAAAATCCGTATAAGTGTTCTGTCGGACTAAGATACACTCAGGATTTCTCCCAAGTAGAGTCACTACTATTTTAGTCCTAATAAAATGAGTTTAGTACTTGTAGGTTTTATATATATATATAAGAAAATATGGAGTATATCTCCTATTTTTATACATATATATACATAAGAAAAAATGAAAGTTTTTATTAAGTCCAATTTTATTCATTTGAAGCTCCATAAGTCAACTTATATTCAGCCCAAATCCCGTCTTACTCCATCTCTGACCCAAATGAATTTTCCTTTGTTCCGTACACCAAGTTTTGGGCCTTTGGCCCAAAAGTCTCCTCTTTCTTTTCCGAAATATATTTCCAAGTCCAAACAAGTCTCATAGGAATCTGATTTCTTGGTACTAAATCATATCCTAAGCCCAATAAGCTCTAAATCTTCACAAATTAATTCAGATCACTTTTGAAAAAAACCAATTCAGTCCATTTTTACAATACGGCCCAAAGGGCAAATCAATTATGCATCTTTTATTTTAAAACAAGTCCGAAAAAAGGGTTTAAGGCCCAAAGTTGATTTTTATCCATTTATTACCAAATTTTTACAAAGGGCGGAGGGCTCAAATTATACTTAGTATTAATTTAGAAATAATTTGAGTTTAAAACATAACCAACCAATTTTATACTTTAAAAATTGGTTAAATACCGATTTCATGCAAGGTTGGAATTTAGCCGAGTTTAAAAATGATTTTTATTTCGACGAATTTCCTAATAATACTACATCTTTTCCTAGATTCTAAGCATGTAAAGGGTTTCACTATATACGTGAGCTTTTACAAATTACGTTACATACAATATAAAGAAAAAATGAGGAAGAGTTAGGCTGGTGGGCCTAGGTAGGCCCACCAGTTAACTATATTTACCCATTGCTGGGCCTTCAACCATGTTCACCCATGGTTGGGTCTTCAATACATTAACTTCCCTTAATCGGACTCAATCAAAGATGAGGGTTGGGCCTTTGGCCCAACATGTTTAAATGCAGAGAATGGCCCGAGTGGCCCAGTGTTTGTTTTACATGAGACACATAAAAAAGGATAAGGATCAGAGGCTATTTATGCTAAACACAAACTCATTAAGTGCGTATAATTCATATACATAAACAAACAAAGTATAAAATGAAGTATGGATCTTGAACTAAACCAAACAATACGAAACAAAAAGGCTCAATTTTAGGTTAGTCCTTTACAGCAAACAAACTGGCCCAATTGCATAGGAGAGGAATATCAAAGGAAGCCCAAACATAGAAAGATATATGATTAAACATAAAAAAAACCCTAACATGAATATTCAAATAGGACCAGGCCCAAAGTATACTTTCATAGTACACAGAACCTAAAGTTCAGGATTTTTTCTAAGTGGTATACCGTATATATATACTAGATATACAAGTTCATACATCCATTAGGTATGCAAAGCTTGTATAGATTTGGTATACATTGGTATACCATCTATACACACAACTTATATTCAACAGACAACCATTAGGACTTCACAAAAGGACTCAGTCTCATTAATCTTCATACCATGATATATCATAAAAAGACACAAAAGTGATTTTAGAAGAAGATAATAGCAAGTTACAAGTGATCTATGCTATATTCAGGATCAAGACTTAATTAGGCATGAGGACATGTGGATACTAGCTTATTAACATGGTTTATATGAAGCATTTAAATCATCCCAGTTGGGAAATTACCAAACCAAGACAAAGATGCATTTTAGTCATGTTCTGATAATGTTTGAAGGCAGAAACTATATGCGAGAGATGGTGAATAGACTCAGACTCCCATAAAGGATAGCATAGAAGCATACACCTGACGATTATATCATCCAATAAAACACCAAGCCTTAGGGTCCTTATGCAAATGTCACTCCTCATGTAATACGGTCAAGAAGCAGATAACCATGTTCACTAAGATCACAGAATTACCCTCTTTGGACTCAATAAACTTCATATAGAGCAATATCACATAAAAAGACTTTCACATTAACAAAGGGGACATGTAGGCAGACACAGAAGCAAGAAGACATTGTATCAAGCACAGAGGACTGACTTACTACATCATACTCAACACAGTTTGCACATATACACCATATTCTCAAGTTAACAACATTCATATTGATCCTAAAACATGTTCATGAATCTGAGTCTGAGCCTTATTTGAACATTCAATGAGGGACACTTAATGATATATCAATCCTAATCTAGGTGATTCAGTCCTCATTTTAAATTAATCTCTTATGTATACATGAGCATATCATTACCAGTTAACAGGTCCTTTAGTTTCAAAAACTCATCTTAAGTAGAAACACAACACATTTGTCAAAAACCAACTGATCTTCCAACCAAATAAACCCTATACTAAGCACACGCTGACTCACAGTTCTTTTTTAAACATCATAAACCCCATCAAGATGAATAAGTAACCAGGAATACATCACTATTGATCATTCATCATGATATAGCAGTCTTTACTGATGGATGGAGGGCACAGAGTTTAATAAGAGAGGCATTACCACTGCTAACATATTCCCAGTATAATAGGAATTGAGTAAAATGCAACCAGAAATGATTATACTCAAACAGAAGATTAAACATGCATGGTATCAAATTAAAACAACTAACACATGTTGAATCTTGACTAAGTAAACCTTAAACTGACAAGTATTATATAGAATCCATAGCTAAATGTTTGTTATACATGATTAATCTTATCAAATAAGAACACATAATCTAAACAAGGCTACCCTCAACACACATACATTAACAACACCTTCATTACACTACTCAACTTATATAATCAAGTTTAAAGCAGTAAACTAACTAGCAAGATCATAAACTAAACATAACCACACTATGTACTTAAAATAAGACAGGAAAATAAACTAACAATGTCTACTAACCATACAATCAACAACAAACTAAGCATATAATCAACAGAAAAACAACTGAAACAGCACCAAATGCTACAAAAATAAAGAGGAAAGAAGATTACCTTTCTTAAGTGTAGCCTTGGAGGAGATTTGAACTTGAAAGCTCCAATCCTCCACTCCAACACCCAGCCACACACCAGAAAAACAATTTAAACTTTAAAAACTTTAGACTAATCGAATAATTAAAGGTCTTAAAAGTAGAAACCCTAGGTAATTCAATTTTTTGTGAGTATATTGATATTTCAGTATGCTCAAGTTGTTCAACAATGTGAATTGGGGGTTCTTTATATAGAACCCCAAAAATCCTCAAAACCCTAACTTAGCCGATGTGGGACAAATGCCAATTTCTCACAATTAGTTCCTCATATCTCACTCAAGGGCTGACATTTGACCAAGAAATGGGTTAATCCCCCCCCCCCCCCCTCCCCGTTCTTCACGAACCAATGGGGGTTGAGGATTTCAAATTAATAACAACAAAAAACAACTAAGGATTTCAGTCCATAAACGTTGTGAAATGCAGAAAAAGTAAAAAGGAGACGAAGTAATACCGTGTTTGGGTCGAGATTCGGTGGTTTTGGTAAAGAAATGGCAGAGCAATAAATGCTCTTGCATTCTCAGCCTTACAAAGGACCGTATCATCCATGCTGGCCTACGAGGTTGCCATTTCCGGCAAATATAACGCCATGAAGGAGAGAGGAGAGAGGTGCGGCTAGGGTTTAGGAAGAGGAAACCTTTCCTCTTTCCTCTTAGGGGTCGTTTGGTATGAAATGAGAAGAGATGGGGCACTACCCCTTTAATTGCCGACTTGGGCAGGGTCTTGGTCCTGTTGGACTGTGCCTGGCCAGTTTAAAAGGGGAGGGGGGATTTAATTTTTGGTATACATGATATACACACACACATATATATATATATATATATATATATATATATATATATATATATATATATATATATATATATATGTATACGTGTGTATACTCAGGGACCAAAAATCACAAATGTAGTCACTCTTGCAAATGTCTATTAATTAAACCGCTTAATTATGACCAAGATTTAACTAATTAACTTGCTTAGTTAAATTAAGGAATAATTATTTATACAAAACGACTTAAATTACAATTACGGCCTTAATTGACTTAAACCATGAAATTGGTCATTTCAATTATGGCCACATCTAATCTAATCAACCAATTTACAACTAATTTTGCACAAATGGCCTTAATTGATTTAAACCATGAAATTGGTTATTTGAATCAGGGCCAGAATTAAACTAATCAAGAAATTTAAAGGCTAATCTTGCAATAATGACCTCAATTGACTTAAACCATGAAAATTAGTTGTTTCAATTAAGGCCAGAATTGCCCAACAAATTGATTATTTCAATTGTAGCCTTCATTAATCATACGGTAAGCAGTTTATGAATTTAACCACAATTAAACACTTTATTAATCATGATTAACTTCAAAACAATTGCACAAATGCATATTGAATATGCACAATTATGAATTGAGGAGTAAAAAGGATTAATTCATTTAATTAATCAGATTTCTTGAGTTTAACGGAGTAAAATGTTTCTTAATTGATTTTTCTGACAATTTTAACAATTAGATAAGTAATTGTTTTGAATTTTCTTTTTGATTAATATTTGACAAATGCTCCGTATTAATTATACAAAAATGTAAATTTATTTCTATATGATTTATAATATTATCAAAGTTATTTTGCCAAATGAAATGGAAAAATATGATTTAAATAATATTATAAAATCATTTCGACTAGTAGAAAATACCCGTTTGATATCCAAGAACTCTGTTAATTAAAATAAATTATGGGAGGTCAAAAATTATGTGTCAACAGTGCTAATTAGTTATCTAATTTTATGTGCTAATCAGTTATCTAATTTATATGTTAATGTGCTAATTAGTTATCTAATTAATTATCAATTGCTAATTAGAAATAGTTAATTCTTAATATTGTATTTGTTAGTTAATTGTAGTTAGTATAATAATTAATTAACAATTATTAATTAGAAATTGAACATCTTTAGTTTAGGATTAAACATCATTAGTTTAGGATTAAAATATCATTAATACATTAGTTAATTGTAGTTTGTATAATAATTAATTAACAACTATTAATCCTTAGTTTAGGATTGAACATCCTTAGTTGAAGATTAAAAATATTATTAATATAATATTAGTTAGTTAATTGTAGTTAGTATAATAATTAATTAACAATTATTAATTAGAAATAGTTAATCCTTAGTTGAGGATTGAACATCCATATTTTAGGATTAAAAATATCATTAATATAGTATTAGTTAGATAATTGTAGCTAGTATAATAATTAATTATCAATTATTAATTAGAAATAGTTAATCCTTAGTTTAGGATTAAAAATATCATTAATATAATATTAGTTAGTTAATTGTAGTTAGTATAATAATTAATTAACCATTATTAATTCGCAAATTTAGATAGTTAACATAATTTCCCGTTAAAGGATTAGTTAGTTAGTATAATTTTTCGATAAAGGATTACATAATTAATATTAAATGTTAATGATTAATTAAAAATTATTAATACATGTACGACACCTCCATGGATCCCAAACTACATCCGGGACCTTTCGATCCATCAGTACTTCATCTATATGCTACTCATAGGTCCCAGCTATTATGAGATGAGGTGCTAGATTCCAGTACGTTGTTCCGTCCCCGTAGGGTGGAACATGCGTGGAATCTTTTAGGGGCTCGACCCCCACATCCTCGCGTCTTAGATATATTTTATCAGGGCGGTATCTACCATTACGTCGCTGCTAGTCGGGTACAGCATGATAGGGCTGTTGTGACGGCCATGGTTGAGCGATGGCGACCGGAGACCCACACATTTCATCTCCGCACTGGTGAGGCCACTATCACGCTTCAGGAAGTGGAGGTCATGTATGAACTACAGGTAGATTAATGCTCGTTATACATTGAGGATCCTCAGCCGCTGCCGTCGTATCGGGAGGAGTTGATTAGGCTCGCTGATTACGTGCCTCAGGAGGGTAAGATCCATGAACAGACTCGGATGTTGATGCTTTCCCTCTGTACATACCTATGGACATGGCGGGGTACTGTCCCGTCTATATGATGTGACATACTCTTCTTAGAGGCTCGTAGACAGTTATGTCCATAGGTATGTACACAAAATAATAAATACCAAAAGTTGTAGCTCCGGAAGAAATGGAGCTCCTCTATGTAGTCCTTGAATAAGAATCTACGGATCAAGCCTGTCTCCCTGTCCACCTGCGGGCATGACACAACGTCCACAAACAAAAGGACGTCAGTACGAATAATGTACTGAGTATGTAAAGCATAATCAACATCATAACAGGAGCATAAGAAATAGCATAAGATGGGAGAATAAGGAGATAGTAGCCATCATCGTAATTACTTACTTGTCTTTCATAGGGACCTTTCATTTCTAGTGCTTGCTTGTGTACATACATATATACATATACAAATATCCATATCCGTATCGATATTCGTATCTGTATTTATATACATATTCGCATCCTTAGCATACCCGACCATGAAGGTGGGTGGTTTCACATACCCGGCCATGACAAGGCTCGGTGTCATCAATACCTGGCCCTACCATGGCTCAGTGTTATCCCAACCCAACTGCAGTGGTGTGCGTGCAGTAGGTATCATACCCGGCCATATAAGCTCGGTGTTACATAATGGTCATACATACTTAAATCTGTATACGCAGGAGTTCATGAGTATCATCGTTATCATTGACATCATCATTTCCATTACATCTATTCTTAGAGGATCAACTATCATATAAAAGAAGTACTAGTATCGTGAAAGTATCGAGAATCATGAGCTTTGGTGCTCTTAAAGGTAGAGTCATTTATAAATCATTATGGAATTCATAAAAGGATATATATACATATATAGCAAGGGAACCATGCCTTAATGAAAGAAGGGTTAGCCTTACATACCTCTTCGACTTCTTAACTATTTAGTGCTCACCGTTGAAACTTGATTAATCTAGATTTAAAAGGATTCATACCACGATTAAGCCTTGGTGATACTCTTAAATTCAAACTAGGATAATTCATGTTCTAATGAAAATTGGGCAGCATTTCCCCTATTTCGTCGACTTCCACTATATCACAAAACAACTCCCACACAACCACAATAATATCCACAATATCATAATAAAGTATTCACATTCAATTTAGCCTTCAAAATTCATCTTTGTGTTCAACTTATGCTAGCAACTTCATACCCATTTTAGCACATTTTCATATAATGCTTCTTCATCACCATTATTACTTTCCATAGCAAGATTATATCCATATTATACTAAGAATCATAACTCAAGTTAGCTTACTACTCAAAAACATCATAAAAACTACATTTAGAACTCATCTTCTACTTTCTCCTTCTACCCAAGTTGTTCAACAACTAAACATTCTTGATAACAAGTAATAAGTATGAAAACTAACCTTTTTATCTCATAAGAATGAGCTTTGGAGCAAGCTATCAACTTATATGAAAACCCTAGCTTCAATATCTAAAGAATTATTGGAGTTTATTAACCCTAGCAAGACCTCAAGCACATGGGTATCTTAATTCTGGCCTCTTAATATTTAATCTCCCTTGGATTTTGGCTTGGATTAGTTTATGAAGTTGAAAAGAGGGTTTTTAGAGAGCCTTTGGATCTGATTTGGTGAAATGAAATGTCCAAATGAAGTGGAGTAAATTATATAAAGCTGAACTTAAAATCCCGTCGGGCAATTCTGCGCCCATTTTGACGGGCCGTAAAAATTCCTACGAACCATCAAAATGGTCCTTAAAACTGCCCAGTCAAATATGGTTCACTGTGACTATTTCACACTGGGCTGGTGCAATTTGAGGAACCGCAGAATTTTCTTCGGGGCGTCAAAATTCCTCCAGGCCATCAAATGGTCCGCAGAAATTTTCTGCTCATACAGTTTGTCGTAAAACCTGCATAACTTTTTACTCATACGTCACATTGACGAACAGTTTATTGCGTTGAAAACTAGACTCGATGAAATTTAATTTGGATAAAATAAACACACCAAAACTCCTCATATTCTAGGAGATATGCCTCCCCCAATCTGGACCAAAATTCTGTCCGAAAATTTTGCAAAGTTTTACTAAAGTTCCCACAAACTCCATTCCTTTATTTGCTTGTTCTTAAATCCTTTCATAGCTCATTTCATGGGCTTAAACCCCCCATAACCCTAATATGGAATAATATACAATCTCATATATCCTAAGGTAACTCCAATTTCCACGATTAGGACAACTAACTCCTAACTAATCTCAACGGACGAAACCACGAGATGTAACATTCTCCCCTTCTTAGGAACATTCGTCCTCGAATTATAAATGATAGACTCTTGGGGATTCTACAAATATGGTACTACCATCCTGCACAGCAACACAAAATACATCGCCTCACAGGGCTATAACAACACGACAATAACCATGGCCACACACGACCAAGAAAACATCAAGAAAAGAATTACATACCTAAGGTTAATGGCGTCTCTGCCTGAATCTCTTCTGAAGGTGAAAATAAATGCGGGTACCTAGACTTCATGTCCTCTTCGGCTTCCCAAGTCATTTCCTCTCTATTATTATTCTTCCGTAAAACTTTAACTGAAGCTACCGCTTTGGTTCTGAGCTTTCGGACTTGCCTATCTAAAATGGCAATGGGGACTTCTTCATAAGACAATTGTTTAGTAACTTGGACATCATCTATTGGCACAATTCTAGAAGGATCTCCAATGCACTTACGAAGCATCGATATATGAAAACTGGATGTACTGAATCCAAATCCGCTGGTAGGTCTAATTCATAAGCCACTTGGCCTACCTTGCGTACAATCTCATAAGGTCCAATGTACCGGGGACTAAGCTTGACCTTTTTGCCAAATCTCATGACGCCCTTTATTGGAGACACCTTCAAGAATACTCAATCTTTTACTTTGGAACTCTAAGTTTCTTCGACGATTATTTGCATAGGATTTCGGATGACTCTAAGCTGTTAATAATCGATCCTGTATAAGCTTGACTTTCTCTATATCTTGCTAGACCAAGTCTGGCCCTATCAATTTGGTCTCTTCTACTTCAAACTACCCGATTAGAGATCTACACTTTCGCCCATATAAAGCCTCGTATTGGGCCATTTGGATGCCAGAATGATAACTATTGTTATAAGAAAATTCAATAAGTGGTAAGTGATCATCCCAACTACCTCCAAAATCCAATACACATGCTTGTAACATATCCTCAAGAGTCTGAATGATCCGTTCAGCCTGCCCATCCGTCTGTGGGTGAAATGTCGTGCTACGCTCACCCAAGTCCCCAAACCTTCTTGGAAAGACTTCCAAAAATTGGCTGTAAACTGAGTCCCTCTATCGGAGATAATAGAAACTGGAACACTGTGAAGTCACACTATCTCTTTAACATAAAGCTTTGCATAATCTTCTGCTACATATGTAGTTTTGATTGGTAAGAAATGAGTTGACTTCGTGAGTCTATCAACAATCACCCATATAGAATCATACTTACGTCGAGAACGGGGTAATCCTGTAATAAATTCCATATTAATTACTTCCCATGAATTTCTATAGCTTGTAACAATCCACCCGGCTTTTGGTGCTCAATTTTCACTTACTGACAGTTAGGACATTAAGCTACGAATTCCGCTATATCTTTCTTTATCTCATTCCACCAATATATAGATTTAAGATCATGATACATTATCGTTGCTCTTGGGTGAACAGAATAACGGGAACAATGGGCTTCTCTCAATATTTGGTAGCGTAATACTGCCACATCAGGAACACATAACCTGCCGCGGCATCGGAGAACTCCATCTTCAGAAATCTCAAATGGTGACTTCTCCTTCTGAGGGAGTGTATTTTTGTAATGAATTAGCATGGGATCTTCGTATTACGCTCTTTCACTTCCACTACTAGTGACGAGACTGCTGCATTTTGAATGATAGCTCTCATACTACCTGAGTCCACTACTCGAACTCCTAGGCTAGCTAACTGCTGGAGCTCACGAGCCATCTCCCTTTTCTCTGGCTGCACATCGCATAAACTTCCCATAGATCTACGCCTAAGTGCATCAGCCACAATATTCGCTTTCCCGGGATGATACAGGATGTCAACATCATAGTCTTTCAACAATTCCAACCATCGCCATTGTCGTAAATTCAATTCTTTTTTCTTGAAGATATACTGAAGGCTCTTATGATCGGTACAAATATCGACATGGATGCCATATAAATAATGTCTCCACATCTTCAATGCATAAATTACTGCAACCAATTCAAGATCATGGATAGGATAATGTTTCTCATGTTTCCGCAACTGTCTTGAAGCATACACAATTACCTTACCATGTTGCATCAACACACAGCCTAACCCAACACCTGAAGTATCACAATAGACAACATAACCTTCTGATCCCTCTGGAAGTGTTAGGACTAGGGTTAATCTATCCTTTAGCTCTTGGAAACTACGTTCACAAGCATCTGTCCATTGAAACTTAGCTGATTTCTGGGACAGCTTCGTGAGTAGTGCTGAAATAGAAGAAAAGCCTTCTACAAATCTTCTGTAATAACCTGTTAAGCCTAGAAAACTACGGACCTCCCTAGGTGTTGTGGGCCTTGGCCAAGTCTTCACTGCTTCAATCTTTTGGGTATCTACCCGAATACCATCGGCTGAAATAATATGCCCCAAAAAGTTCACTGAGTTCAACCAAAATTCACACTTCGAAAATTTGGCAAATAACTCTCGAGTTTGAAGAACTCCAATAACAGTACGCAAATGATCCGCATGTTATGCCTCGGACCTACAATATACCAGGATATCGTCAATGAACACAATCACAAATAAATCTAAGAAGGGCCTGAACACATTGTTCATCAAATCCATAAATACTGCCGGTGCATTAGTTAGACCGAATGACATTACCCGGAACTCAAAATGGCTGTATCGGGTTCTGAAGGCTGTCTTAGGAATATCTTTCTCCCTAACTCGCACTTGATGGTACCCGGATCTCAAATCTATCTTTGAAAACCATTTGGAACCTTGCAATTGGTCAAATAAATCATCAATACTCGGAAGAGGATATGTATTCTTGATTGTCACCTTATTTAGCTACCGATAGTCAATGCACATTCGCAAGGAGCTATCTTTCTTTCGCACAAACAACACGGGTGCTCCACACGGGGAAGAACTAGGCCTAATAAAACCTTTTTCAAGCAAGTCCTTCAATTGCTCCTTTAATTCTTTCAACTATGCGGTAGCCATTCTGTAAGGAGGAATAGATATGGGCTTTGTATCCGGTAGCACATCTATAGAAAAATCAAACTCCCGTTTAGGAGGGAGGCCTGGAAGCTATTCCGGGAATACATCCGAAAACTCATTCACCATGGGGATAGACTGAAGATTTGGCGATTCAGCTTCTACATCTTGAACTCGAACTAGATGGTAAATACAACCTTTGGCGATCATTTTTCGTGCCTTGAGATAGGAAATAAACCTACCTTTTGGGGACGCAGTATTTCCTTTACATTCTAAAACTGGTTCTCCCGAAAACTAGAAACAAACCATTTTCATTCTACAATCAACATTGGCATAGCAAAAATCCAACCAATCCATGCCCATGATAACATAAAAGTCCACCATTTTTAACTCACATAAATCAACCATAGTACAATGGTCACAAACCACAACTACACAATTTCTATATACTCGGCTAGCTATTACCGGTTCACTAACGGGTGTAGATACCTCAAAAGGTTTGATCGACTCCGGTTTGACCCCAAACCGACCCGCAATATATGGAGTAACATATGACAATGTCGAGCCCGGATCTATCAAAGCATATACATCATGAGAAAATACCAAAATATACCTGTGACGACATCGGGAGCAGACTCAAGATCTTAGCGTCCAGCCAAAGCATAAATACAGTGCTGAGGACCACTAGAACTAGGAGCTCTCCCTCTACCTCTACCATTGCTTACCGGCGCCTGTGAACCTTGCCCCATAGGGTGTATCGATGATGAAGACCCGACTGCCGATCCTGAAGGCTGGACTCTACCCCTACCACTAACCGAAGGGCAATCACGCATGATATAGCCTGGACGACCGCACGTATAGCAAACCTCTGAACCTAGTCGACACTGGCCCCAATGTAACTTCCCACACTGGGAACACCGTGGCACGGGTGGCCTAGCCTGACCCGAATCACCCCTGAACTGAGAACCCGAAGCCCTGAAACTCTGACTCGGCCCGGAATAAGTAAATCTGTCAAATCTCTAGCCTGTAAACCGTGGAGGTGCACTAGTCATATAATGCCCTGAATGCCTAGAAAACTGCAGTCTTAGCCCGCCTCTAAACTCACTTGTTGGATCAGAAGATCTAGCCCTCTTGTTATACCCCCTATCATGCTCAAGCTCACTCCTTTGTTGTTGTTGGCTTTCTTCCAAATTCTGGGCATAGGCTTGAAAGAGTGAAATATCCATGTTGTCCTAAAGGGACGCAGTCAAGCACCTATCCATCAAATGTGGCCCTAGGCCTCTCACAAATCGGTGCACTCGGTCACCCATATCCGCTACCATAGCCGGAGCATACCTAGCCAAAGAGTTGAAGCGGAGACTATACACTAAAGCACTCATACTTCCTTGCCTAAGCTTTAAGAACTTATCGGCTCTAGCTCGCCGAACCTCTGGAGGCAAGTAGTGTCGGAGGAAGGCATCCACAAATTCTTGCCATACCGGGGGAGGTGCATTGACTCCCCGTGAAGCCATCCAAACTGTGTACCAATGTACCGCGACATCCCTCAATCTATAGGATGCTAACTCCACCAATTCAATGTCCGAAGCATGCATTAACCGAAGTGTCCTCAACATCCCATCAATAAAATTCTGGGGGTCCTCATCCGGCTTCAACCCAAAGAATTCCGGAGGGTTCAAGCTAATAAAGTCACGGGCCTTTGCACTAACAACCCTATCACCTTGCCGCTGAGTCTGGGCGGCAACCAATTGAGTAAGCAAATGAATGGCCTCTTTTACATCTTGGCCCGACGCATCTGGTGGAGGAGCTAGAGGTGCTGGAGGTGCTGGAGCTGGGGCTGAGGCTCCCTCATGCTCCTCAAAAATAGGTACTCAGTGAGAGGACTGAGATTGAGCCACATTCTGGGACTCACTTTCCTCTACAACCATTGGCGGTGCTCTTTCAGCCCGCTTTCCTGCCACTGTCTAGCCCTTTTAGGCTGCCGTAGCTGTTCTCTTTACAGGCATTTCTGAAATACATAATACACGGTTAGGGAAAAAGAAATCCTTATATCATGGCTCTATCGCACGATCTTATGAAGAAAAAAGGTCATTCATTCCTAAAATGCCCGCAGCCTCCTATTTATAAGTGTGGCGCACAACACACCCATAAATAAGACTCTACAAGACACGGCTCGTAGACATACCCTAGGACAGAACTGCTCTAATACCACTTTTTTCACGACCCACTCGGAGGGCCATGACGGGCACCCGGTGCTAACCCACCCGGGTACCTCTTATCGTACTCTCATATTCATATCTAGGTGAGCTACATGGCTTACTCATAATTTATATGCATCAAAAGTCTTATTCTCGTTGGCAACAACACATTTATATCATCATCAATAACAATGTCCATATCCATATATACAAGCCGACAAGGCTATCAAAATGATACACAAAATATAAGCCGACAAGGCTACAAGACATCTAACCATACATAACTATCTACGAGCCTCTAAGAAGAGTATGTCACATCATATAGACGGGACAGGACCCCGCCATGTCCATAGGTATGTAAACAAAAGAATAAATACCAAAAGCTGTAGCTCCAGAAAAATGAAGCTCCTCTATGTAGTCCATGAATAAGAATCTACGGATCAAGCCTGTCTCCCTGTCCACCTGCGGGCATGACACAACGTCCACAAACAAAAAGACGTCAGTACGAATAATGTACTGAGTATGTAAAGCATAATCAACATCATAACAGGAGCATAAGAAATAGCATAAGATGGGAGAATCAGGGGATAGTAGCCATCATCGTAATTACTTACTTGTCTTTCATAGGAACCTTCCATTTCTAGTGCTTGCTTGTGTACATACATATATACATATACAAATATCCATATCCGTATCCGTATTCGTATCTGTATTTATATACATATTCGCATCCTTAGCATACCCGACCATGAAGGTGGGTGGTTTCACATACCCGGCCATGACAAGGCTCGGTGTCATAAATACCTGGCCCTACCATGGCTCAGTGTTATCCCTACCCAACTGCAGTGGTATGCGTGCAATAGGTATCATACCCGGCCATATAAGCTCGGGTTACATAATGGTCATACATACTTAAATTCGTATACGTAGGAGTTCATGTGTTTCATCGTTATCATTGACATCATCATTTTTGTTAGATCTATCCTTAGAGGATCAACTATCATATAAAAGAAGTACTAGTATCGTGAAAGTATCGAGAATCATGAGCTTTGGTGCTCTTAGAGGTAGAGTTATTTATAAATCATTATGGACCTCATAAAAGGATATATATATACATATATAGCAAGGGAACCATGCTTTAATGAAAGAAGGGTTAGCCTTACATACCTCTTCGACTTCTTAACTATTTAGCGCTCACCGTTGAAGCTTGGTTAATCTACATTTAGAAGGATTCATACCACGGTTAAGCCTTGGTGATACTCTTAAATTCAAACTAGGATAATTCATGTTCTAATGAAAATTGGGCAGCATTTCCCCTATTTCGTCGACTTCCACTAAATCACAAAACAACTCCCACACAACCACAATAATATTCACAATATCATAATCAAGTATTCACTTTCGATTTAGCCTTCAAAATTCATCCTTGTGTTCAACTTATGCTAGCAACTTCATACCCATTTTAGCACATTTTCATATAATGCTTCTTCATCACCATTATTACTTTCCATAGCAAGATTATATCCATATTATACTAAGAATCATAACTCAAGTTAGCTTACTACTCAAAAACATCATAAAAACTACATTTAGAACTCATCTTCTACTTTCTCCTTCTACCCAAGTTGTTCAACAACTAAACATTTTTGATAACAAGTAATAAGTATGAAAACTAACCTTTTTATCTCATAAGAATGAGCTTTGGAGCAAGCTATCAACTTATATGAAAACCCTAGCTTCAATATCAAAAGAATTCTTGGAGTTTATTAACCCTAGCAAGACCTCCAGCACATGGGTATCTTGATTCTTGCCTCTTTATATTTAATCTCCCTTGGATTTTGGCTTGGATTAGTTTATGGAGTTGAAGAGAGGGTTTTTAGAGAGCCTTTTGATCTGATTTGTTGAAATTAAATATCCAAATGAAGTAGAGTAAATTATATAAAGCGGAACTTAAAATCCCGTCGGGCAATTCTGCGCCCATTTTGACGGGCCGTAAAAATTCCTACGGACTGTCAAAATGGTCCGTAGAACTGCCCAGTCAAATATGGTTCACTGTGACCATTTGACGCTGGGAATGGTCCATAGAACTGCCCAGTCAAATATGGTTCACTGTGACCATTTGACGCTAGGATGGTGCAATTTGACGGACCGTAGAATTTTCTGTGGGGAGGGAGGAATATCTCCTAGAATATGAGGAGTTTTGGTGTGTTTCTTTTGTCCAAATTGAATTTCATCGAGTCTAGTTTCCAACGCAACAAACCGTTCGTCAAAATTCTTGCGGGCCGACAAATGGTCCGCAGAAATTTTCTGCTCAGACAGTCTATCGTAAAACATGCATAACTTTTTACTCAGACGTCACATTGACGAACGGTTTGTTGCGTTGGAAACTAGACTCGATGAACTTCAATTTGGACAAAATAAACACACCAAAAATCCTCATATTCTAGGATATATTCCTCCTCAATCTGGATCAAAATCCTATCCAAATATTTTGCAAAGTTTTACCAAAGTTCCCACAAACTCCATTCCTTTATTTGCTTGTTCTTAAATCCTTTCATAGCTCATTTCATGGGCTTAAACCCCCATAACCATAATATGGAATAATATGTAATCTCATATATCCTAAGGTAACTCCAGTTTCCATGATTAGGACAACTAACACCTAACGAATCTCAACGGACGAAACCACGAGGCGTAACACTGTATCAAGCATTATGTTGAGCGTCTATAGGCGATAAGAAGGATTTCTCTAGATTTCACGCGCTCCTCCAGATAATATATTTACGTGTGTCTAATTTTATTCTAATAAAACGTTTTTTTAATGACCTTTTTAGTTATGGGTGTGGTCTAGGATGAGGCCTTTTCATCCCGTAGCTGTGCACCCTCAGCCTGACTTCGTTGCTGAGGGCATGCCTTACGCGTGGTGTTACACCCCGAAAATTTTCAGACTTGTTGCCTTGTGGATAGGCTAATGTGAGCTTAAGGTAATTATGAAGTCCTTACGAGATTAAGGAAGGTAGTATATAACTTAAGGAGCACACCATAAGATTTTGAAGTCATACAAAAATGTGAAAGTTAGTTTGTTGAAGGAAGTGAAATATAAGCCGTGTTCGGAAAGGTTTTCGCTATAATTGAGCTAATGGTTATTTAGAATATCTTGAGGGGATGCTTTAGGGACTATTGTATGGTTAATGAAGTATTATGTAAGTGCCAAGAAGGTTCCACGGGGATTAGAAGTCAAACGAATCAACGAGAGAAAGTTTCGCATAACTGGGAGTTATAAGACCGCTTATACGGTCCGTATAACTCGACCCACTAAAGAAAGGGAGTTTCCATGGTGGTGCTATACGGTCCACTTATACGGACCGTATAATATTATACGGAAGTAGAAGTGGTCCGTATAAAGTCCATCGGGCAGATTTTAAGTTTTTGTATAAATAGATGGCCTTTGCTCATTTATTTCATTTTTCATCTTCCACAAGTCTTAAGAGCTCCAAACCCTTCTCCAAGCCTATTCCACCCCAATCCAAGAGAAAACAAAGATCAAGAGGAAAGAATCAAAGTGTTCATGTGTTAGAAGTCTTCCTAGGGTTAGTAGACTATAAGAGATTCTTGGATATTGAGGCTAGGGTTTTCACCCAAGTTGATTGCTGCTCCAAGGATCTTTCCATGAGGTAAAAGGTTAGTTTTCATTCTTATTTCATGTTATCATGAATGCTTAGTTGTTGAATAACTTGGTTTGAAGAAGAAAGTAGAAAATGAGGGTTAAGTGTAACTTTTATGATGTTTTTGAGTAGTAAGCTAACATGAGTCATGATTCTTAGTATAATATGGATATAATCTTGTTATGGAAGGTAGTAATAGTGATAAGGAAGCATTGTATGAAAATGTGCTAAAATGGGTGTGAGGTTGTTGGTATAAGTTGAACACAAGGATGAATTTTGGAGGCTTAATGGAATATGATTACTTGATTATGACATTGTGGCTGTGTTGTGGCTATTTGGGTGTCGTTTTGTAATCTGGTGGAAGTCGATGAAATAGGGGAAATGTTGCCCAATTTTCATTAACTCATGAATTGTTCTAGTTTGGATTTCAGAGTATCTTTAAGGCTTAACCAAGGTATGAATCCTTCGAAATGTAGATTGTTCAAGCTACGACGGTGAACGTTAAGTAGTTAAGAAGAAAAAGAGGTATGTAAGGTTAACCCTTCTGTCATTAAGGCATGGTTTCCTTTGTTATGTATATATATACATATATATATATATATATATATATATATATATATATATATATATATATATATATATATATATATATATCCTTTCATGAGTTCCATAATGTCAGCCAAATGACTCTATCTCTACGATTACCAAAGTTCATGATCCTCGATACGTTCACGATACTATTACCTCTTTTATATGATAGTTGATCCTCTAAGGATATAAGTGATGAAAACAATGATGGCAATGATGTTGATGATAATTATGGACTTTTATGTCTACGTATCTAAGTAGGTATGACCATTATGTAGCACCGAGCTTATGTGGCCGGGTATGATACCTATCGTGCGCGCACTACTGCAGTTGGGTACGGATAACACTGAGCCTTGGTAGGGCCAGGTGTGTATAATAACCAAGCCTTGTCATTGCGGGGTATGTGAAACACCGAACCTTCATGGTCGGATATGATATGGATACGAGTATGAATATGAATACGAATACGAATATATATATATGTATGTATGTACATGAGTAAGCATTAGAAATGGAAGGTCACTATGAAAGACAAGTAAGTAGATATGATGAAGGCCGCTAGAGGTATAAATGACTCTATTACATCCTGATTCTCCCATCTTATAATATATCTCATGCTATTTCTTGTGCTGTCTCTTATGCTTCTACTATGATGTTGATTATGCTTTACATACTCAGTACATTATTCGTACAGACGTCCTTTTGTTTGTGGACGCTGCGTCATGTCCGCAGGTGGACAGGGAGACAGGCTCGATCCATAGATTTCTTATTCAGGGACTACATAGAAGAGCTCTATTTCATTCGGAGCTACAACTTTTAGGTATTATTCTTTTGTGTACATACATATGGGCATGGCAGGGTCCTGTCCCGCCTATATGTTATTACCTACTCTTCTTAGAGGCTCGTAGACAGTTGTGTATGGTTAGATGTCTTGCATCCTTATCGGCGCGTATTTTGTATATCATTTTTGATAGCCTCGTCGGCTTGTGTATATGGATATGGGTATCGTTTATTGATGATGATATAAATGTGTTGTTTCCCAATGAGATTAGCACTATTGATGTATGTAAATTATGAGTAAGTCATATGGCTCAACTAGATGTGAATGAAAATGTACGTTAAGCGGTGCCCGGGTGGGTTAGCACCGAGTGCCCGTCATGGCCCTCTGGTTGGGTCGTGACAAAAGTGGTATCAGAGCAGTTCTGTCCTAGGGTGTGTCTACGAGTAGTGTCCAGTAGAGTCTTGTTTATGGGTGTGTTGCGCGCCACACTTATAAACAGGAGGATGCGGGCATTTTAGGAATGAATAACCTTCTTTCTTAATAAGATCGCGCGATAGAGCCATAATATAAGGATTTCTCTTTCCTTAACCGTGTATTACATATTTCAGAAATGCATGTAAAGAGAAAGGCTACGGCAGCCCAAAAGGGAAAGACAATGGCAGAAAAGCAGGCTGAAAGAGCACCGCCAACGGTTGGAGAGGAAGGTGAGTTCCAGAATGCGGCTCAATGTCAGTCCTCCCACTCAGTGCCTATTTCTGAGGAGCACGAGGGAGCCTCAACCCCAGCTCCAGCACCCCCAGCTCCTCCACCAGACGCTTCAGGCCAAGATGTAAAAGAGGCCATTCATTTACTTACTCAGTTGGTTGCCGCCCAGACTCAGCGGCAAGGTACTGGACAAGGTGATAGGGCTATTAGTGAAAGGGCCCGTGATTTTATTATCTTGAACCCTTCGGAATTTTTCGGGTTAAAGCCGGATGAGGACCCTCAGAACTTTATTGATGGGATGGTGACGACACTTCGATTAATGCATGCTTCAGACATTGAATCGAGAGTTAGCATCCTATAGATTGCGGGATGTTGGGGTTCATTAGTACACAATTTGGATGGCTTCACGGGGAGTCAATGCACCTCCCTCGGTATGGCAATAATTTGTGGATGCCTTCCTCCGACATTACTTACCTCCAGAGGTTCAGCGGGCTAGAGCCGACAAGTTCCTGAATCTTAGGCAAGGAAGTATAAGTGCCTTAGAGTATAGTCTCCGCTTCAATTATTTGGCTAGATATGCTTCGGCCATGGTAGTGGATATGGGTGACCGAGTGCATCGATTTGTGAGAGGCCTACGGCCACACTTGACGGATAGATGCTTGACTGTGTCCCTTCGGGACAATATGGATATTTCACGCATTCAAGCCCATGCCCAGAATTTGGAGGAAAGCCAACAAAAGCAAAGAAGTGAGTGTGAGCATGATAGAGGGTATAGCAAGAGGGCTAGATCGTCGGGTCCGATGAGTGAGTTTAGAGGCAGGAAATGACAACAGTTTTCTAGGCATTCAGGCCATCCTATGACTAGTGTGCCTCCACGGTTTACATGCCAGAGATTTGATAGATCTACTTATTCCGGGCCGAGTCAGAGTTTCAGGGATTCGGGTTCTCAGTTCAGAGGCGATTCGGGTCAGGAAAGGCCACCCGTGCCACGATGTTCCCAGTGCGGGAAGTCACATTGGGGCCAGCGTCGTCTAGGTTCAGAGGTTTGCTACGCATGCGGTCGGCCAGGCCATGTCATGCGTGATTGCCCCTCGGTTGGTGGCAGGGATAGAGTTCAGCCTTCAAGGTCGGCAGTTGGGTCTTCATCATCTATGCGCCCTATGGGGCCAGGTTCACATGCACCAGTCAGCCATAGTAGAGGGAGAGTCCCCAGTTCTAGTGGCTTTCAGCACCGTATTTATGCACTAGCTGGACGCCAGGATCTTGAGTCTTCTCCCGATCTCGTCATAGGTATATTTTCGATATTTTCCCATGATGTATATGTTTTGATAGATCCGGGCTCCACATTATCATATGTTACTCCATATGTTGCGGGTCGATCAAACCTTTTGAGGTTTCTACATCCGTTGGTGAACCGATAATAGCTAGTTGAGTGTATAGAAATTGTGTAATTGTGATTTGTGACCATCGTACTATGGTTGATTTACATGAGTTAAAAATGGTGGACTTTGACGTTATCATGGGCATAGATTGGTTGGCTTCTTGCTATGCCAATGTTGATTGTAGAATGAAAATAGTTCGCTTCCAGTTTTCGGGAGAACCAGTTTTAGAATAGAAAGGAAATACCGCGTCCCCGAAAGGTAGGTTTATTTCCTATATAAAGGCAAGGAAAATGATCACGAAAGGTTGTATTTACCATCTAGTTCGGGTTCAAGATGTAGAAGCTGAATCGCCAACTCTTCAGTCTGTCCCCGTGGTGAATGAGTTTTCGGATGTATTCCCGGAAGAGATTCTACGCCTCCCTCCAGAGCGGGAGATTGATTTCGCTATTGATGTGCTACCAGATACCAAGCCCATATCTATTCCTCCCTATAGGATGGCTCCCGTAGAGTTGAAAGAGTTGAAGGAGCAATTAAAGGACCTGCTTGAAAAAGGTTTTATTAGGCCTAGTTCTTCCTTGTGGGCAGCACCGGTGTTGTTTGTCCGAAAGAAAGATGGCTCCTTGTGAATGTGCATTGACTATTGGCAGTTAAATGAGGTGATGATCAAGAACAAATATCTGCTCCCAAGGATTGATGACTTATTTGACTAATTAAAGGGTGCCAAATGGTTTTCAAAGATAGAATTAAGATCCGGGTATCATCAAGTACGAGTTAGGGAGAAAGATATTCCTAAGACAGCTTTCAGAACCAGATACGGCCATTTCGAGTTCCGGGTAATGTCATTTGGGCTAACTAATGCACCGGCAGTATTCATGGATTTGATGAACCAGGTGTTCAGGCCTTTCCTAGATTTATTTGTGATTGTGTTCATCGATGATATCCTAGTATATTCTAAGTCCGAGGCAGAACATGCAGATCATTTGCGTACTATTCTTAGAGTTCTTTAAACTTGAGAGTTATTTGCCAAATTTTCTAAGTGTGAGTTTTGGTTGAACTCGGTGACCTTTTTGGGGCATATTATCTCAGCCGATGGTATTCGGCTAGATACCTAGAGGCCGTGAAGACTTGGCCAAGGCCCACAATCCCATGGAGGTTCATAGTTTTCTGGGCTTAGCAGGTTATTACGGGAGATTTGTAGAAGGTTTTTCTTCTATTTTTGCACCGCTCACGAAGCTGACCCAGAAATCAGCTAGGTTTCAATGGACAGATGCTTGTGAACGTAGTTTCCAAGAGGTAAAGGATAGATTAACTTCTACCCCAGTCCGGACACTTCCAGAGGGATTGGAAGGTTATGTTGTCTATTGTGATGCTTCAGGCGTTGGGTTGGGCTGTGTGTTGATGCAATATGGTAAGGTGATTGCATATGCTTCAAGGCAGTAAAAAAAACATGAGAAAAATTATCCGACCCATGATCTTGAATTGGCTGCAGTGATTCATGCATTCAAGATGTGGAGACATTATTTGTATGGCGTCCACGTTGATATTTATACAGATCATAAGAGCCTTCAATATATCTTCAAGCAGAGAGAATTGAATTTACGGCAACGGCGGTGGTTAGAATTGTTGAAAGACTATGATGTTAACATCCTATATCATCCCGGGAAGGCAAATGTGCTATTAGCCGTAGATCCATGGGAAGTTTATGCGATGTTTAGCCAGAGAAAAGAGAGATAGCTCGTGAGCTCCAGCGGTTAGCTAGCCTGAGAGTTCGAGCAGTGGACTCAGGGAGTATGGGAGCTATCATTCAAAATTCAGCGGTCTCGTCGCTAGTAGTGGAAGTGAAAGAGAGACAATACGAAGATCCCATGCTAATTCATTATAGAAATACACTCCCTCAGAAGGAGAAGTCATCATTTGATATTTCTGGAGATGGAGTTCTCCGATGCCGAGGCAGGTTATGTGTTCCTGATGTTGCAGGATTACGCCACCAATTATTGAGAGAAGCCCATTGTTCCCATTATTCCATTCACCCCGGAGCAACGAAGATGTATCATGATCTTAAATCTATATATTGGTAGAATGGAATGAAGAAGGACATAGCGGAATTCGTAGCTCAATGTCCTAACTGTCAGCAAGTGAAAATTGAGCACCAAAAGCCGGGTGGATTGTTACAAGCTATAGAAATTCCAACTTGAAAATGGGAAGTAATTAACATGGACTTCATTACAGGCTTACCCCGTTCTCGACATAAGTATGACTCTATATGGGTGATTGTGGATAGACTCACGAAGTCAGCTCATTTCTTATTGGTCAGAACTACATATGTAGCAGAAGATTATGCAAAGCTTTATGTTAAAGAGGTAGTGCGACTTCACGGTGTTCCAGTATCTATTATATCCGATAGAGGGACTCAGTTTGCAGCCAATTTTTGGAAATCTTTTCAAGAAGGTTTGGGGACTCAAGTGAGTCTTAGCACAGCATTTCACCCACAGATTGATGGACAAGCTAAACGCACCATTCAGACCCTTGAGGATATTCTACGGGCATGCGTATTAGATTTTGGAGGTAATTGGGATGATCACTTACCACTTATTGAATTTGCTTATAATAATAGCTATCATTCTAGCATCCAGATGGCCCCGTATGAGGCTTTATATGTGCGAAAGTGTAGATCTCCAATTGGGTGGTTCGAAGTAGGAGAGACCAAATTGATAGGGCCGGACTTGGTCCAGCAAGCTATTGAGAAAGTCAAGCTTATACATGATAGATTATTAAAAGCTCAGAGTCGTCAGAAATCCTATGCAGATAATCGTCGAAGAGACTTAGAGTTCCAAGTGAAAGATTAGGTATTTTTAAAGGTGTCGCCAATGAAGGGCGTCATAAGATTTGGCAAGAAGGGCAAGCTTAGTCCCCGGTACATTGGACCTTATGATATTATACGCAAGGTAGGCCAGGTGGCTTACGAATTAGATCTACCTTCTGACTTGGAGTCAGTTCACCCAGTTTTCCATGTATCGATGCTTCATAAGTGCATTAGAGATTCTTCTAAAATTGTACCAATAGACGATGTCCAAGTTACTAAACAATTGTCTTATGAAGAAGTCCCCATTTCCATTTTAGACAGGCAAGTACGGAAACTCAGAACCAAAGAAGTAGCTTCAGTAAAAGTTTTATGGAGAAATAATAATAGAGAGGAAATGACTTGGGAAGCCGAAGAAGACATGAAGTTCAGGTACCCGCATCTATTTCCACCCCCAGAGGAGACCCAGGCAGAGACGCCATTATCCTCAGGTATGTAGTGTTTTTCTTGATGATTTCTTGGTCGTGTGTGGCCACGGTTATTGATGTTGTTGTTGTAGCCCTCTGAGGCGATGTATTTTAGTTGCTGTGCAGGATGGTAATGCCATATTATAGGGGAAACTCTGACGAAATTTTTATAGAATCCCCAAGAACCTAACATTCGAGGACGAATGTTCCTAAGGGGGGAAGAATGTTACACCTCAGAAATTTTCGGACTTGTTGCCTTGTGGATAGGATAATGTGAGCTTAAGGTAATTATGAAATCCTTACGAGATTAAGGAAGTTAGTAGATAACTTAAGAAGCATACCATAAGATTTTGAAGTCATACGAAAATGTGAAAGTTAGTTTGTTGAAGGAAGTGAAATATAAGCCGCGTTCGGAAAGGTTTTCGCTATAATTGAGCTAATGGTTATTTACAATATCTTGAGGCGCTGTTTTAGGTCCTATTGTATGGTTAATGAAGTATTATGTAAGTGCCAAGAAGGTTCCACAAGGATTAGAAGTCGAACGAATCAACGAGAGAAAGTTTCGCATAACTGGGAGTTATAAGACCGCTTATACGGTCTGTATAAGGGGGTCCGTCTAACTCGACCCATTATAGAAAGGGAGTTTCCATGCTGGTGTTATACGGTCCACTTATACGGACTGTATAACATTATACGAACCGTATAAGTGGTCCGTATAAAGTCCATCGGGCTGATTTTAAGTTTTTGTATAAATAGATGGCCTTTGCTCATTTATTTCATTTTTCATCTTCCACAAGTCTTAAGAGCTCCAAAAATTTCTCCAAGCCTATTCCACCCCAATCCAAGAGAAAACAAAGATCAATAGGTAAGAATCAAAGTGTTCATGTGTTAGAAGTCTTCCTAGGGTTAGTAGACTACAAGAGATTCTTGGATATTGAGGCTAGGGTTTTCACCCAAGTTGATAGCTACTCCAAGGATATTTCCTATGAGGTAAAAGGTTAGATTACATTCTTATTTCATGTTATCATGAATGCTTAGTTGTTGAATAACTTGGGTTGAAGAAGAAAGTAGAAAATGAGGGTTAAGTGTAACTTTTACGATGTTTTTGAGTAGTAAGCTAACCTGAGTCATGATTCTTAGTATAATATGGATATAATATTGTTATGGAAGGTAGTAATAGTGATAAGGAAGCATTGTATGAAAATGTGCTAAAATGGGTGTGAGGTTGTTGGTATAAGTTGAACACAAGGATGAATTTTGGAGGCTTAATGGAATGTAATTACTTGATTATGATATTGTGGGTGTGTTATGGTTATTTGGGAGTTGTTTTGTAATATGGTGGAAGTTGATGAAATAGGGGAAAGGCGGCCCAATTTTCGTTAACTCATGAATTGTTCTAGTTTGGATTTAAGAGTATCTTTAAGGCTTAACCAAGGTATGAATCCTTTTAAATGTAGATTGTTCAAGCTACGACGGTGAACGTTAAGTAGTTAAGAAGACAAAGAGGTATGTAAGGTTAACCCTTCTGTCATCAAGGCATGGTTTCCTTTGCTATGTATATATATATATATATATATATATATATATATATATATATATATATCCTTTCATGAGTTACATAATGTCTGCCAAATGACTCTCTCTCTACAATTACCAAAGTTCATGATTCTCGATACGTTCACGATACTATTACCTCCTTTATATGATAGTTGATCCTCTAAGGTTAGAAGTGACGAAAACAATGATGGCAATGATGTTGATGATATTTATGGACTTTTATGTATACGTATCTAAGTAGGTATAACCATTATGTAACACCGAGCTTATGTGACCGGGTATGATACCTATCGCGCGCACACCACTACAGTTGGGTATAGATAACACTGAGCCTTGGTAGGGCCAGGTATGTATAATCACCGAACCTTGTCATGGCCGGGTATGTGAAACACCGAACCTTCATGGTCGGGTATGATATGGATACGAGTATGAATATGAATACGAATATATGTATGTATGTATGTATGTATGTATGTATGTACATGAGTAAGCATTAGAAATGGCAGGTCCCTATGAAAGACAAGTAAGTAGATATGATGAAGGCCGCTAGAGGTACAAATGACTCTATTACCTCCTGATTCTCCCATCTTATACTATATCTTATGTTATTTCTTGTGTTGTCTCTTATGCTTCTACTATGATGTTGATTATGCTTTACATACTCATTACATTATTCGTACTGACGTCCTTTTGTTTGTGGACGCTGCGTCATGCCCACAAGTGGACAGGGAGACAGGCTCGATCCATAGATTTCTTATTCAGGGACTACATACAGGAGCTCCATTTCATCCGTAGCTATAGCTTTTGGGTATTATTCTTTTGTGTACATACATATGGGCATGGCGGGGTCCTGTCCCGCCTATACGTTGTTACCTACTCTTCTTAGAGGCCGGTAGATAGTTGTGTATGGTTAGATGTCTTGTAGTCTTGTCGGCGCATATTTTGTATATCATTTTTGATAGCCTCGTCGGCTTGTGTATATGGATATGGGCATCGTTTATTGATGATGATATAAATATGTTGTTGCCCAATGAGATTAGCACTAATGATGTATGTAAATTATGAGTAAGCCATGTGGCTCACCTAGATGTGAATGAAAATGTACGTTAAGAGCTGCCCGGGTGGGTTAGCACCAGGTGCCCGTTATGGCCCTCTGGTTGGGTCGTGACACGCAGAGATTGACGGGAGGTGTAATCTGAGATGTGGATACGCACTACAGACTTCTTCTATTCAGGGATCAGTTAGATCATATGACGGTGGACATGGTAAGTTTTTTTTATTTTACATTATTATCTTATTTTTTACTATTTTTGTCTTTTATTGTTTACTTATTATTTTTTTATAGTTTTTTATATGGAGGCCGTATGATCAGATTTTGAATCCGTTGCCGGCGTTTTGTAGGGCTGGTGAGCCCATGTGGAGGTCGTGGTGTCCGTTGATACACATGGATATCGTTGAGGATCATGCGCCCCACCGCGTCTTACAACTGCTCGGGCATGTACAGGATAGACCTGAGCCGATTCTTTAGGAGCACGACCACTATACGCGGGACGAGCGTGCGACCATCACTTCTACATACCTGGCCTTTATACAGGAGCAGATCCAGCATTGGGATCATAGGATGGGGACGCTAGCGGTGGTCGGACATACGAATTCGATCGTATAGTACATGGAGTGGTACCAGCAGATCACACGCAGCTTGATTGGTAACCCCAAGACGCGTCATCCAGATGGCCGAGGATATGCAGCATTCGCGGGGCAGTATGAAGCGTTGGTAAGTTTACCCCACTTAAACTTAATTAATCGCCTTATATATTACGTTACTAATTTATTCGATCATTAATATTTGCAAACAAATGCAGCTACGGACCGTACAGAGGATACACTGGGTGGGCATGGACCATACGGATTCCCCCGAGATAGCGAGATTTGCAGCCCGGATAGTTATGCTAGCCGATAGTTGTATGCGACAATCACAAGAGTTGGACGTATCCATGAGCATGTTATAAAGATCCTGTTTCAAGCAGCGGGTGGTCGTGGTCGTGCTTGTGCTTGTGGAGGCAGTGGTGATAAAGGTGGTGGTGCCAGAAGGGGGGTGTCAGAGGGGGTGGGGCCAGAAGTACTGGTGGCCGAGGGGGTGGGGACAGAGGGACTGGTGACATAGGGGCTGGTGGCCGAGGTGGTGGCGGTGGAGGCCTCCGTCTAGTAGATGAGCCTGACGAGCATGCTACCGTTCCCGCTCCAGCCCAGCAGCATCCGTGGACTTCAGAGCTCCCGTGGACTTCAGAGCGCCCGTCGACTTCTTACCGACCATCGACACCTCTATATATGTCGGCGCAGCTATATTCATATCATATAGACTGGGGATCAGTAGAGGCATCAGTGTCTGCGCAGCCGCGAGTTCGTGATCCACAGGGTGAGCGGCCAATTCGTGATCTACAGGGTGGCAAGGAATTGGAGTACGACTACGCATTCATGGACTTCGACATGTTTCAGAGCCAAGATGTAAGTGTTTAAAATAATTATTTTAACAAATTAAAATACTTATACTGATTATTATATAATTTTCCATTTCTTAAGATCCAGCTCCAGCTCCGGCACCATCTACAGCTCGGGCTCTGGGGACCGTTGAGTAGCCAGCTCAGGAGCCCTCTCATCAGCCATCTTAGGAGCCCGTCGACACACAAGTTTGATTTTTTACCAAAAGATAATGGATTAATTAAATCTAAACTAAAATTAATACTAATTGTTTATTTATTATTTCAGGTTCATCTTTCTGCACCTGTGGACCAATCTCCTGATGAGATGGACTAGTGTCTTGATGCTGATGAGATTCTGACCGTACATAGCGCACGTAAACCCAAGAAGAAGCATATTATGCTCAAGGGCGCAAGGAAGGGAAGAGAGGATGATCATGACATAGATCATTCTATTATTAAGAGGAAGAGGGGGATGGAGATAATGGTGAGGGTGGTGGGGGTGGTGGGGATTAGGGCTGTTCACGGTTTTGGTTAAAACCAAAACCAAACCGAAAATTTAACCAAACCGAATAAAAAAACCAACATTTGGTTTGGTTTGGTTTTTAAATTTTAAAAACTGATAATATTTGGTTTGGTTTTAAAATTTTAAAAACTGATAATATTTGGTTTGGTTATGGTTCTATTAAAAAATAACCAAATCAAACCGATAAATTATATACATAAATTTTATAATTGTTTATAAGTATACTATTAGATTTTCATAAATAATTATAAATATTTTATACCTTTTAATCATTAATTTGATTTTTGGTCTACTTATTTCACATGATTGTTTAAGGCCCATGTTTTTAAGAATATGTCCAAGCTCATGTCTTTAAGTCTTTTAACTCTTTTAAGTGTAAACCTACTAACAGAAGCTCACGTTAGAGTCTAGTGTCTTTAACTTAAATTTTTAGCCTTTCTTTGTCAGTCATTTGATTTTAGGTTGTTTCTTCTTCTTTTTTCCGAATTTATACCTTTCTTTTTTTCTTGTCTAAATGGGTCCTAAACTTCTAATATTATTCATATGAAAAGAACAGAGGTTGTAGATTTGGAGGTTCCTATAAAAGATACTTCAGTAACATCAGCATTTGCTGCAACTCAAGCACGTGATAATGCTCTAATACTTCTTCCGTGGGTAATCCTCCTTAAAAGCATAAAAGAACAACTCCTTGTAGTCGAGACCCTAACCTTAGGGATAATGATAGAAAAACAACTAAAGTTTAGGATCATTACAGAAAGTTTTTTTTAATAAAATGGGAGAATTGAGGGCAAAATGCAAGTACTGCCCCAAAGTTTGGGATCATTACACAAAGTTTTTTATTTCATGTATTTTCATTTTAATTTTAGGTAGTCTTTATGTTTAATTAATATGTATGTTTGTAACAACAACTAAAAGCTCTTATGATTTACTTTATTTCCAGGTATGTGTATTAAGATGACAAAAATGGTGTAGCCACTACTAAGTTAGTTTTTAGCGCTATATGTAATAGTTTAGCAACTTTGGGTAACTTGAGTACCACACTATCACTAATAGTGAAAATGTTTCTATGATGTATGTTCCACCTTAAACTATAAATAAAAGTTGTCGTTTGAACCAAAAAAAAGACATGTCTTTTTCAACTTTTTAATGTTTTTGTTATATCCCGTATTTTTGAACGTCAGATTAATTGCTGAGGTGGGACCCACACATCGAGATTTTTTTTGGGACATCTGAAAATTCATATGAATCACATATGAGAAGTTAAACACAACTCAAGAAGGACCCTTGGGCCAAATCAAAGTGGAAGTCCTCCAAACGAATATTTTTAAGAAAACGTTTTCGGGTGATCTGACTTCAAGGGGCAAAAACGGTATTATAAGTTTGGTATTTGGAAGATTATCAAGATATATAAGTTGTATATAATTGAATTAGCTTTCCAACCATAGGTCGTGGGTGCCCAGGTGACGTCGGTACAAGGAGATATGGACGTTTTAAGGTCGAAAGGTCAGTGGGCTAGGCCCAACTCGGGACCAACCGGGTTGGCCCAAAAAAATCAAAAAATAATAATAAGGCCCATATTTGTGAGGGATGGCCGGCCAACATGGCCCAAGCCCGTGATTTTATTAATTATCCATGTGATAATTAATATAAAGGATCAATTAATGAGTCATATCTCATTAGAAACTTCAAGAACACTTGAGAAAAAGGAAAGAAGGAGAAATCTCCAAGGCCATTTCGGCCAAGTGCAAAAATTGACAAGAAAATTTACAAAAATTTCTTCAAAAATTATTTTCTACCAATTAAAGGATTCCTAGCAAGGTGGAGTGGTCTTTGGAGCAAGAAAAATTCATATTCTAGCAAGTTGCAAGACTTAGCTAAGTGAAAGATCAAGGAAGAAGGTAAGAACTTATTCTTTACATGTTATGGATATTTTTGCATGTTGTAGTGTGCAAAAGTGAGTGAAATTCATGAATAGCAAGAATATAGTTGTGTGGCGGTGAGTTGTATATCACATGTATAGCCGTGTATATTTGGTGAATCATGAATGCATGGTGAGCAAGTTTTATTTAGTATGTTGGTTGTTGTGTTGTGGATTTTATATTGCAAACAAAAGCCTAATGAGCTTAGTGAAGTATTAGTAGTTGAGGCTTGTCTTGGAAGATTATGTAAATTGAATATTATGTTCTTACATGTATGGAAGATAATGATATTAGTATGGTGTTGTTGGAATATATATTATAAGGTTGTTATTGTTTTCATTGGAGTTGGAAGGTTTTGAAAGAAGTAGTAAGTTGATTAAGTTGTTATAATGTATCTTGGATTGAATATGGAAATTGTTAGTGTGGTTGAGTTATGTTAATAGTTTGGCCGGGTTTGAATTCCCGGGTTGTTGTTGATTGAAAACTTGCTAGGTAAATGTTGAGGATGGTGTATTTACAGAGGAAATGCTGCCGAAATTTCGGTAGCCAAGTGTTTCCTTAAGATTCCAACTCTAAGTACCCTAATGAAAGTTTGGGTAAATGTGACCAAATCGCAGATTTTGGCGGATTTGCAGCTTGAATTCGGAATAGCAAAAGAAGCGGAAAGAGGTATGTAAGGCTTCACCCTTCTTTCTATGGCATGTCTTAGTTGAAATAAGTTGGGTACGAGCCTCGGGGACAACTCGGTTCCCCGGAATCCGCACCTAAAGTTTTCCACTTTTTGTTCAATAGAATTGAACTAGAAAGTGTGCCAATTGTTGGAAAAACCTCCTACACCCTTAGAACTTGTATAAATGGGACCCGATTACCCTAAGACCCTCACAAGTAACGCTATGACACGTAACATACGTAAATCGTATACGCTACCTCATCCGGCCCGAGGTGGGCCCGCTACTCTCGGATTTTTCCTTACAGTCTTGCTTGACTTACTTGAAGTGAATCCAAAGGGAACCTTTGATCCCGATTTCGTTACCAAATGATAAATACTATGACTCCTCTAACGAGGGCACTTCCATGACGATAATGATAACAATGATGTTAGATAAGAGAATATGCCTATGATACGTATTATCGGAACGACTCTATGACTAAGATGACTAAGCTAAATATCTTATGTAAACATGAAAATGATAAACTAATTTTCGAATCTTATTTATATTTCCTAGCTATGACTTTATTTTCTAAAAGATTTCAAAGTCTATGAACTGTCATCTATGATGCCCCGATTTCATTCTACGTTTACTTTAATATTATTCCCCGTTGGTAGTCTCACCTTAAAATACTCGTTCCTTCAAGGTGAGACAAAGCGATCACGAGTATTCTATAATATAATTGGAGGTCGCCGACCTTACGTCACTCCGATGACTACATGATTCTTCTTTGGGCTTTCCTGCGTGCCTATGAGACATATGTATATAGGATACGTAAATGCATATAAGACATGTAAATGTATGTAAGATATGTGTATATATTTTTAAAACATGCACATGACGAAAGAGCTAGAGCGCTATAGACGCTGATACATGCACATGATACACGTATATGTATATGATAAAAGCACCAGAACGCTATAGACGCTGATGTACCTACATGACACACGTATATGTATATGATAAAAGAGCTAGAGAGCTATAGACGTTGATATATGTACATGATATATGCATATGTATACGGGGGAAATGGAGGTAAGGGCAGAGCGTTATGAACGCATATCCACCTGATCAGTTGGCATTACATGATATGATATCGTCCCGGACGCGGGATGCCCGGACGCGGGATGTGTATATTTATGGTTAAATGGATCGGCTGCCGACGCCTCGGCAATATGAGATGTCCCATTTTATATGTATATGTATATGAACAAGGAAAGATTCTTAAAGGAAAGCTAAGTACGCATAGCACCTGCCAAGGGTATATATATATATACAGGTTATGTTTCTATCCCAGGACATGTGTTGTAACTCTCTTATGTCATTATACATGATTCATATTTTCTGTATATTACTATTCATGCCTTACATACTCGGTACACTATTCGTACTGACGTCCCTTCTTGTGGACGCTGCGTTTCATGCCGCGCAGGTCAGCAGATAGGCGGATTTGATCCTTAGGAGCCTTACCAGCAGTGTTGACAACGCTCCAGTTGTTCCGGAGCCTCACTTCCTTGGTACTATTTTGTGTATATATATTCGGGCACAGCAGTACTCAGCCCTCTCTATTTATAAGTGTACTACGTCTAGAGGCTCGTAGACAGTTATGTACAGTCAGTTAAGTACAGTTAGATATATGGTGTTTTGGCATGTTAATGTTGATGTATAAGTGATAACGAAGTTTATTAGTCTATGTTCAGAATGACGCCCCTAATGTTAATGTTAAAAACAAATGGCTCTGTTTACATGGCTTGCTAAGAGGTAAAGGTAAAACGATAGATAAGGGGTGCTCGGTACAAGTATCGGGTACTCGTCACGGCCCCTAGACGGGTCGTGACAGTTTTACTGATAAGTCTCATGGCTGCTAGTCATAAACCGAAAAATCGAACTAAATCGACAATAACCAAACCGGTGGTTATTATTTTATTTGGTTTGGTTATGGTTTTAGACATTTAAAAATCGACTAAATTGGTTTAGTTATGGTTTTAGTCAATAACCGACCCAAACCGAACCATGAACACCCCTAATGGGGATCGCCTTAGGGCTAAGATTACTCTAAAGGCTCTCACATGTGGGACCTAAGGTTACTCTAAAGGCTCCCACATGTGGGACCCATTAGAGATTGTGTATATGTAAATAAATTGTACATTTTATTTTAATATTATATTTTTTTGGTATTATTTTCTTAATGATTATTAGTTATCTTAGTCATTATTATCGTTTATTAATAACTCGTTCGACGTCCTAAATTAATTATGAAAAAAATTTAGATATATTCGAAATAAAGTAATGCCTTAGCTAAGTAATAAAACACTTAAATCAAAACCTTATAAATAAAACACTTAAACCTAACGATAACAAGTTTCCAAACAAAACTTACTTCGGGGCATTTTACAACCCCTAAAATGACGATCCAAACGTTTAGGTATACTTAATGTATTGAGCCTACATTATTGTTCGCAGAAAAAGATATCATGTTCTATATAAAATATTAATATTTCGGAGTTTTGAGACATGAGTAATCTTTGGTCAAAGTATGAAAAAGACGTTAATTTCAAAACTTTGAAATTAAATAAAGTGTGGGGAAAATAAAACTAACCCCTACTGTGCACAAAATTAGTGCGCAAAAGGCATTTTTGTAATTTTTTTTTTTTTTTTTTTTTTGTGGGTTAGTTTGAATCAAAATCACAGTTTTTAGATCATTTAATTTGCGAACTTATATTTCTATTGAATGTATGTAATACTAACAAGCAATTGTGGATTTATGGCAGAGGTATGCATTTGGGCCTATGCGAGATTTCAATTACGTACCTAGTCGACATTTTGTTATTTTCCCTAATGTAGAGGCGACAATTTTGAAATGACCAATCGAAAATTTGAATGAAAAAGAAAGTTTTAAGCATGGGTAATGTCAAACGCCTAAAGGACTCAACCATCATTCTTACCAGGTATATTTTACCCAATGAACCATTTATAACTGTTTCACATATATCCGTTTTTGGAATGTTGAGGTTGCTTCTACAGTTAATCTTGACCCAAAGAATTTGGTCTCCAACCTCATTGAGAAGTTAAAAATGACTTACTTTTGCATTATATGAGTAATTTGCAAGTACAACCTAAAGATGTGGTACGATAAATGAGATATCTCCATCCTTAATTGGAGATTTTAGATTGGAGTCCGGTAAGAAGCATTTCCTCTTTTAATGGGCCCATGTCAAATTTTAATTAGTCTGGTCACTGAATTCACATAACATATGGTTATAACAAATAAATTGTTTGAATGTATGACACTTCTATAAAAACAGTATAATCTCCAACACTTTCGTTCTACATAAAATGTTAAATTCCGCCCCTGCATTTGGATGATAACTAAAAGGGGAATGAGTTCTCCCTTGTCTCCTCCAAGAAGTAATAGAAAGAGGCCAAAGTCTACATATATCAAAGAAGTTTGGTCTAAACAGCTTAGTCTACTTTTACATGTTATTATTTTGCAAGCAAATAGTCAAGTAAAATAATTTAATGGTCTAAACACTTAATTTGATTGAAACTTTGTGCAGCGTACATTATGATATCAGTAATCTATTTTCTAAGATTGTAATGACGAGTTATTATGCTGAGACTTTTCGACTAATTAGAGGTCACAACTTTGAAAATTCCACAACCGTTATCCATACATTTTGTTTAACTTATGCTAGTGAATTACTTATTGCAACAGAACTTTTATATATTTATCAGCTTTGTATACTCCATAAGCCCTTACATATGAAACAAATGGAAAAGGGTCAAAATGTCCCTAGCTAACGTATTGGAAATGGTTTAAATTTATCATTTTTTCATCTATTGGACCCCAATTGCCTTTAACGTTAATTTTCTAGTTACAAATGTCTTTCTATGACCTATTGGACCCCAATTATCCTTTACGGTTAAAAATGCTTATCCTTTTAACGAAATTATGAGATGTCATATGTGGGACTTTAATTAAACAGGTGGTACTAATTTATTGAGTCATGTGAATACAACCCATAAATAATCCGACCCACCCAAATTTATTTGTTCGGAACTGTTGGGGCTGGATTTATGAGAATTCAGTATTGTTAAAGGATGAAGAAGCTGAGTACGTTGAACTTGCTTTTGGAATCTGTTGGAGCTTGTTGACACATTGTGAACCAAAAATTGCAGCTTCAAATGAAGATGATATTATTATTTTTTGATCCATTCAATCGCAAACTGTGAAGCATCGAAGGAATTGGGTACGAACAAATAAATTTTAGTTAATTTGTTATGGGTTAACCCATATAGGTCAGGTTATTTATGGTTGGGATCACGTGGACCAATAAATATATCACCTATTTAATTAAGGTCTCGCATGTGCTATCTCATAATAATTTCATTAAAAGGAGGGATATTTTTTAACCCAAAAATTACCATTAAGAACAATTGGGATCCAATAGGTGGAAGGAGAAGCATTTTTACCTAAAAATCATATTAAGGATAATTTTGATCTAATAGATGGAAGGAGGGCAAATTTAAGTCATTTCCTATTGTTAGAGACATTTTGATCCTTTTCCGTAGAAACAAATCCATTGGCTTTAAGTCTTTAAGTACCAAAACCTTTTTTACTATAACTGCGAACATAAATTTTGTGTCTGAAATATTAAAGACAAAAAAGGATTTAAATTACAACCTTAATATGAAAAGACGATTCGGGTTACAATTTCTATAATGTCGCAGGAACTACAAATGACATCCTTTATTCTTCTCTACTCGAACATCGATTCAAGAGCTCGACAACTTGATATTAAATTTGACGGACTGTGAATTTGATTCAAGAGACTTGATTTTGAATTTTATTGTGCGTCACAGACACTTCAATGTCTTGGATTCTGCATGATGTCAGGTTATGGATTTGGCCAGAAGCTGGACGGTCCGCGTGCCTAGAATTCAACATTTTCTGTTTTGGTGAGCCCACTTTGAGATTGTGAGTTACTTATCGTATTCCATTCTTTTTGTAGATTGCGGGTTAACCTTTTAACTTCTATTTATTTATTTATTTATTATTTGTTGGTGTTATAGAGGCTCGATTGACAGACTTTTTCCTCTCTTTTTTCTTTTATTATTTGTTGGTGTTATAGAGGCTCGATTGATAGACTTTTTCCTCCTCTATTTTCTTCTAGACAGTTTTCCTTCTTAATTTCAATCCAAAGCATACTTCAAAACTTTTCCGTTTGTCATGGCTAAATGAGTTTACTCGCTGCTTTTGCACCACTGATTCACTATTCAGTGTATAGTGACCAAAAAAATTTCTTTCTTTGATTATTCAAGTGATCTCCTTTTCAGTTTGACAATTAGATCCATATCTTTAGAGTAAACTTTTTATAAAAAGTTCTTTTAAATAAAGTTCAGGAAAGAATATGTAATTATGATGACTAGGAGTGTTCATGATCCGGTTTGGATCGGTTAATACTTAAAAGATGACCAAATCATTTAAGTCGGTTATCCAGATACAAGAATTAAATCAAATCAATTAAGTGTTTTCCTTAAGTCGGTTTTTTGATTTTTTTGATCTTTTCGCTTTTTATCGATTTTTAATAAGATTATTATTTTTCTTAACTATATACACGGGTATATATAATACAATAGAGAGAAGGGTTGGAGGAATTATAATAAAACTCAACAACTGAAATAGCTATCTAGATGAATTCTGTTTGGTTTCTACTCTATCACCTAAGCCAACATTCTTATCGGATAAACATGTTCCAATAGTTAAGAGTTGAAAGAATTTTGTACGCTTGAAGGAGGAGACTAAATTAAGTTTTTTAATTGCTCTATTTAGATACTGATGATATATGACTAAGGTTCATGGGCTATATTTTCCTTTGCTTTGTACTTGGGCCCAAAGAAAGAATATACTATAGCAAAAACTTTCATATATCTATGTAAAATTATAATTTTTAAATATTATACGTATAATCAGTTTGATTCAGGTTTTTCGGTTATTTTTTACTTAAAATCAAAATCAAATCATATTTTGTCGGTTTTTAATATTAAAAATCAAATCAAATCAAACTTAAAAAAAATTGGTTTTTTTTTTGTCGGTTTGATTTGATTTAATGGTTTCTCGTGAACAGCCCTAATGATGACTATAAGTTGGAGCTAGTTTTTACACTAAAGGAACTTATACAAAAGGCAGTGGGACTCTATGCATTCGCACGCTTAATATGTGCTTTGGTGTTGTGCAATTTACACATCTCATATAGGAGAAACATTTATGCAACATCATTCAAATAGTGGTTTTAACCATTTGACATGAAACCCCCTACAATTTGACTTTGAAATTTCTAACAGAACATTCAGATGGAGCACATTCAAACAAATTCAAAACAGACTTTGACACTATAACTATATGATAATATTAAAATGAATACACAATTTCAGCATTAATGCTTCAGAGCCCCACCCACACACCCCCCACCCCCCAAGCCCCCCCTCCCCCCACCCCCACCCCCCACCCCCCGGGAAAATTGCATATTCACAATGTGCAAATGCAAAAGTCAATTTACTCTAGATATAACATTAAGCACCTGAGACAGTATATATAAACAGGCAGAGGAGGCAGCATTTGTGAAAGCCCTCCAAAAGAAGTTGGAAAGATAGTGATGATCAAAGTGGCTTCTGAATCTGAGATGCATCACATTTGAGCAAATAACTATGGCACCAATCATAAAAACCAACAATTTCCAAGCTTTTCTTGCCATGAAATTTTTAAATAAGGAAGCAAAGCAAATAAAGAAAATAGAACCAAGTATAAGGATTCCATCTTTGTCCCCTTTATAGATTGATTGGATGAAAAGGGCTAGGTTTCCTAACACCACTGAACTCTGAGAAATCGTTGCCTGCATTAGGAAAGACACAGAGATACAGCGTTTTGTTAATTATTTAGGATAAAATGGAATTCAGAAGGATATTAGAATGTTATGTCAATAGCACGTAATTGTCGACAATATTACTGCCATACTAAAATTCCCATTATTTAGAATTAGAAGCTTCACCGGAAGCAAGCAAGATGAGGTCCCTTCTGCTTCATGGACAAGGCACCAAAGATAGATTCATGATTTAAAGTTTATGGGTTCACAATCAAATATTTATAGATCTCAAGTTGATACATAATAATAATTGAGTTCCCAATCAAATATTTATAGAATATATTTAATAGATATTTTAATGCATATATAGGGTCTGCGCAAAAGTTATTAGGTTCCTACGAACACACATTACCCTCCGGATCCGCCCCTGCCTTCCCCCCTCCCCAATCAACCCCTCAAACAGTGGCGAATCTATAACGAGTTCAGTGGGTCGACTGAAACTATGTATAAATATGCAAAAAAAATAACTATAGATTCTGTATGTGCCTCTGTTCACAAGCTCCTATTATATCGTCTGCTAATAACGACTATTCGGTTCCATGTTTAATCACGCAATTAAGCAGATTATAGCAGAGCTTGTGGAGCCTACATTTTCATATTTGTGGGTTGTGGATCAGAACTATTGTTGATATAGCATTGGGATGGGGTTTGTCAGTGATAGCATCAATATACACTCTTGGTCACATTTCTGGCGCCCATTTTAACCCTGCGGTCACAATTGCCTTTGCTGCAGCTCGAAAACTACCACTGCTGCGTGTAAGAACTTATCAAACATTAAGCAGTTATTGTTTTTTCACCTAATCTATGAATCCCGTGTGTGCACTACTTGTGCAGAGGTGATGAGCACATAGGTGGATCAAGAATTTTATATTAGATGTGAAAAGAACTATTACACGCACTAATTCTTGATGATAGTATGGTTCACACTTAGTACTATGATATATATTTTTACAAATGTTTTGCCTATATATATTGTTCGAGTTGAAAGCATTGGGTTTACCCAACTTCTTTTTATATACATTCCCATGTGGCAGAGTCACATTTTGACATGGTCTGTCCACTCAATCAACAGTTACATGCATTTTGATCGGAGGCGGATCCAAGGTTTGGAACTTTCTGAGTTCTGAATCGTAGGGCAAGGACCTCAAGTGCTACTAACTGAATTGTTTTAAATATATTTAGTGAACTTAATACAGATTTGGGCCAAAGCTATGGGGTTCTGCTGAACCCCTAACTTAACGCCTACATCCGCCTATGACTGATGCAGGTGTGCACATGCACCGTTACAAGAAAATTAGTCTTGATTATCTACTGCTTTCATTGCATGGTGACTGCGAAAAAATAATGAAATTGTAAAGGAAGTTGACTTGGAAAAAATCTTTAGGATATCAAAAGCATTGATATTCAAGAAGTGAAAGGATAGGAATGCACTCTAACCTCCCCTAGGTGATCTTTCTTGCAGGTTCCTATATATGCACTACCTCAATTCTTGGGCTCTACACTTGCAAGTCTCACCTTGAGAGTATTATTTAATCACCAAGAGGGCATACTACCAACTCTCACTCAGTACAAAAGTCCAGTCACTGATTTTGAAGCTTTAACTTGGGAATTCTTAATGACTCTCATTTTGATGTCTCTGATCTGTGGAGCTGCTACTGATGATAGAGGGGTATGCATTTCAATATAAACTTTAATTTAAACATCTAAATTTGATTGTTTGGTCTATTTGAAAGTCTCTAGCTTTAGTTGCTATTGTCTACTCAGCTAGGATATCCTCCTAATCAGTTTACTATCTTCAACTGCAGAACAAAGAGCAAGCTGGAGTTGGTATTGGAGTCATACTAGTGTTTGAAGTCCTCATTGCTGGTTAAAATCACACCTCAAGATGTACTTCTAATGCTTATCATGATTCCTGTCACTATGTTGATCGAACCATCAGAAGATGTTGTCTAAACCATGTCAGATCCCCCAAAAATGTGTAGCTTTTAGAGGATCAAACACACACCAGGTGATATTTTTGAAGAGTACGAGCAACATAAATTCCCGACAATGAAAAATCTAGGATGAGCAACTTTTCCTGATTCCATACTTTCTTCTTTGCATGCTTGGAATTTCTACTAATGTAGAGTATAATATTTTCTGTAGACAAGTTTGTCACTTCAATTTTATATCTGCAGGCCAATCACTGGAGCTTCTAGGAATCCGGCAAGAAGTTTAGGCCCTGCAATAGTCTCAGGTGTCTATAAGAACCAACGGGTCTTCGTTATTGTCCTAATGCTTGGAGCCATGACAGCGACTGGGTGAAGGCACGTCTATAATAATCCATATCTCTTAAAGGATTTATGCAGTCCATTCAATGTCTATAGACCGAGCAAATGAAGACCTCAATTTAGTGGCTTCTCACCAATAATCTTTCCTAGGAACAACTTCTAGGACAAATTAGGGACTGATTTTAGCCTTTTGGCTGTGGGTTCATCTCAACTCATAACTTTTGACATGGAGTATTAATATATAGGAGTATGTACACACCTACTAGAATCTCAACAAGTATTATATTTGAACACATAATTCTAATACCACATTGAGTTTAATGCTTAAAATTTGTTAAAATGAACCCATTAAATTTAAACACTGAATCCGCCTAGGAGAACAATAGGGGCAGAATACTGTTTCACCACCACGACTTCTTTATACAGTTGGTGAAAACATACTGTAAACACTACATGTAGCATTTACTCTTGGACGCACCCATAGCCAATGATACTAAAATTTTCATGTTAATGGAGGTATAAGAAACTGATACCTTGTTCTTTGGTATGGAACTAGTGACGACTCTGTTGTTCTTGGGATGTCGTCGTCGACGAATACGGAGTCCTTCGAGAAATCGATGGAGTTTTGATTTAAAAGATTTTGGTTTCTTGGGATTTGGAGAAGTAAGTGTTTCAGATTTAAGACGGATCAAGAATCTGCAGTATTTGAACTTGAGAGAGAATGGGAAATAATACTTGGAATTGGGTAAGAAGTTGGAGGCTACAAATTTGAAATCCAAGTTCTTGGCTTTGGCCTTGGCATTGAGTTTCCATGAATGGTATTGCTGCTGCGGCTGCTGCCCTGCTTCCATTCTCAAACTTTGGTTTACTATCCGTTAGGGCACTTTTAAAGTCTTTTCTTTTCCCCCTTTTTTCTTACGTTTGACGAGGGATAAGAGAAATAATTAATGAGGAAGTTAAGTAAGTAAACAATCTTAAAATGGGACATTGCTAATTTTTAGCATAAGATTGATTGCATCAATTATAGCCAAATGATATTTTTTATTAACATAACTTCTATTAAAGACCTAAAATGATCCTGCACAATATTGGCTTAGCCCCTATAAATAGATTTCTGTTATAAATATCCCAAGTAGTGGATATCCATTAAGTTATAAATATCCCAAAATATCTCATGTCCATTAAATATGTTAATCTTTTGTATGTTGCTCCTATAAATAGGATGCATAGATGCAATGTTGAGAGAGTAAAAATAATATAATCTGATATCTCTCTACATATTTCTTCTGTGTATTTACTTCATAGTTTTATTTTATAACACGTTATCAGCACGAGACTCTGTCATCTCGAGCAAATACTTTACAAGCCTCGAAGGTATTGATTTCTTTGTTTTCCTTTACTAATGGCAAATCTTTCTAGACGTGAATTTGTAGCCTTAGATATATCCGGCAATAGCTATATGTCTTGGATTCTTGATGCCGAGATTCACCTTAATGCGATGGGTCTGGAAGACACCATCAAAGATGAAAATAAGGCATCAAATCAAAACCGTGCTAAGGCAATTATATTCCTCCGCCATCATCTTGATGAGAATTTGAAAATGGAATATCTCACGGTTAAAAATCCTCTTACGCTGTGGAATGATCTGAAAGATAAATATGATCACCTGAAGATGGTCATACTTCCACAAGCACGTTTTGATTGGCTCCATTTAAGGTTCCAAGATTTTAAATCTGTTAAGGCATATAATTCTACAATGTTTAAAATTATTTCTCAACTGAAATTATGTGGTGAAAATATTACTGATGATGATATGCTGGAGAAAACATTCTCCACTTTTTCTGCCTCGAGTATGCTCCTGCAGCAGCAATACCGAGAGATGAAATTCAAGAAATATTCTGATCTAATCTCACATCTTTTAGTGGCTGAACAACATAATGAATTATTAATGAAAAATCATGAAAGCCGACCCACTGGTACTGCCCCATTCCCTGAAGTGAATGAGGCAAATTTTCTCCATTTTAGGCGTGGAAGAGGTCGTGGCCCCAGTCGTGGTCATGGTCGTGGTCGAGGAAGGAATTTTAATCATGATTCTCGTTTTGCACCATATAATACCCTTCACCACCAGCAGTGTAAAAGGAAGGATGAAAAGCATGAATCTGTGCAAAAGAAAAATTCAGAAAATAAATGCTTCCGATGTGGAGGAAAAGGGCACTGGTCACGTACCTGTCGTACGCCAAAGCACCTTGTTGAGCTATATCAAGCCTCCCTCAAAAAGGCAGAAAAGGATGCCGAAGCAAATTTTATTTCTGAAGATAATGTTGAGCCCATGCATCTAGATGTGGCAGATTTCTTTGAAATCCCTGAAGGGAAAATAGATCATCTGATCGGTGATGGATCAGTATTAACTTAGATATTTCATACATGTCGTTTGTATTAGCTAATGTGGTTATGTTTCCATATATAAGTAATAAAGTGTGTGTAATACTTTGTCTAATCAAAATATCTACTTCGATGTTTACTTTGCCTATTCTTTCGTTTTGAAGAATATATGGAAAATCCTCAAATATTATTTGGATCAATGACCAATCATGAAGATATTTGTGTGATTGATAATGGAACAACGCATGCTATATTCAAAGATGAGAAATACTTTTCTCACTTGCGTAGAAAAAGGGGAAATATTAATACAATTTCTGGCTATTCGAAATTAATTGAAGGCTCCGGAAGAGCTACTATATTTCTACCTAAGGGGACGCAACTTGTTATAGAAGATGCATTATTCTCTTCTAGATCGCCAAGAAACTTGTTGAGTTTCAAATATATCCGCCGTAATGGGCATCACGTCGAGACATTAAATGATACAAATGATGAATATCTTATCATTACAAAGAATGTCTGCGGCCAGAAATATGTTTTGGAGAAATTACCAACTTTGTCTTCTGGCCTGTACTATGCATAAATTAGTACAGTGAAAGCACACTCAATCGTAAACCAGAATTTTAACGATTCAGGAACTTTTGTGCTTTGGCATGACCGAATGGGTCATCCTGGATTAATCATGATGAGACGAATTATTGAAAATTCAAAAGGGCATCCACTTAAGAACCTGAAGATTCTTGAAAGTAGTGAATTTTCATGTGTCGCTTCTCATCAGGGCAAATTGATAACCAGGCCATCACCAATGAAAGTTGACATTGAATCCCCTGCTTTTCTAGATCGTATACATGGGGATATATGTGGACCTATTCACCCATATTGTGGGTCATTCAGATATTTTATGGTTCTAATAGATGCGTCTTCGAGATGGTCTCATGTGTGCCTCATATCGTCTCGCAACCTGGCGTTTGCGAAATTATTGGCACAAATAATACGCTTAAGGGCACACTTCCCAGATTATCCTATAAAGGTTATACGTCTTGATAATGCTGGAGAATTTACATCCCAAGCTTTTGATGATTATTGTTTATTAGTTGGGATAAAGGTTGAACATCCTGTAGCACATGTTCATACCCAAAATGGCCTTGCTGAATCATTTATTAAGCGTGTGCAATTGATAGCATCTCTTGTTCGTCTTAGACCGACTCATTATAATAAATACTCCCCGTCACAATTAGTATTTGGTCATGAACCAAATATTGCTCATCTCCGAATCTTTGGTTGTGCTGTATATGTGCCTGTAGCACCACCACAACGCACTAAGATGGGCCCCAAAAGAAGGTTAGGAATATATGTTGGGTTTGAATCACCCTCCATTATTCGCTATCTTGAGCCATTGACGGGAGATTTATTCACTGCCCGATTTGCAGATTGTCGATTTGATGAAACAAATTTTCCACAATTAGGGGGAGAGAGAAAAGAAATCAAAAGAGAAATTGCGTGGAGAGTTCCATCACTATCTCATTTTGATCCACGTACCCCTATATGTGAGCAGGAGATCCAGAAGATCATCCACTTACAGAAAATAACAAATCAAATGCCAGACGGATTTACTGATTTGAAAAGAATAACTAAGTCGCATATCCCTGCAGAGAATGTGCCTATTCGAATTGATGTTCCAAAGGGACAATCTACTAGTGTCATAGCCTCTGAATCTCATCTACGCCTGAAGCGTGGTAGGACATTGGGCTCCAGGGATAAAAATCCAAGAAAAAGAAATACAAACAATGATCAGAATGACACTATGAAAGGATCTCATGAAGAGATTCAAGATCTGATTAATTCTGATATTCCTGAAGAAATCAGCAAACCCGAGACTTCAGTGAGTGAAGAACTATCATTAAGTTTTACTGGTGATGAGGACAACTTGAATCGTTCGAAAATTGTGGTGAATAGTGTTTTTGCATATAATGTTGCACTAAATATTATAAAAGGCAGTGAGGATCAGGAACCTCAATCTGTCAGAGAATGTCGACGAAGATATGATTGGCCAAAATGGCAAGAAGCAATTCAATCAGAATTGAATTCACTGGCTAAACGTTAGGTTTTTGGACCTGTAGTCCAAACGCCTAATGGTGTAAAACCAGTTGGTCACAAATGGGTCTTTGTACGGAAAAGAAATGAGAGAAATGAAATTGTGCGATACAAAGCACGCCTTGTTGCACAAGGATTCTCTCAAAGACCCGGCGTCGACTATGAAGAAACATATTCACCAGTTATGGATGCTATAACATTTCGATACCTCATGGGTTTAGCTGTCTATGAAACCCTTGAAATACATCTTATGGATGTGGTTACAGCTTTTCTTTATGGTTCACTTGATAATGAAATTTATATGAAAATTCCTGAAGGATATAAAATGCCTGAAGCATTTGGTTTAAAGTCTCGGGAAATGTATTCAATCAGATTACAAAGATCATTATATGGTTTAAAACAATCAGGGTGTATGTGGTATAATCGCCTAAGTGAGTACTTGATAAATGAAGGATATATAAATGATGCCATTTGTCCATGTGTTTTTATTAAGAAAACAAAATCAGGGTTCATTATACTTGCTGTTTATGTTGATGACATAAACCTCATTGGAACTCCAAAAGAGCTCCAAAAGGCGATTGAATATTTGAAGAAAGAATTTGAGATGAAAGATCTCGGAAAGACAAAACTCTGTCTTGGTCTGCAAATTGAACATTTCGCAAAAGGGATCTTTATCCATCAATCTGCCTATACTGAGAAAGTTTTAAATCGGTTATACATGGACAATTCGCATCCTTTAAGTACTCCTATGGTTGTTCGCTCACTTGAAGTGAGCAAAGATCCGTTCCGACCTCACGAAGAAAACGAAGAACTACTTGGTCCTGAAGTACCATATCTTAGTGCAATAGGTGCACTTATGTATCTTGCTAATGCTACAAGACCTGAAATAGCATTTTCTGTTAATTTGCTAGCAAGATATAGCTCTTCTTTTACACGGAGGCATTGGAACGGGATTAAGCATATATTGCGATATCTGAAGGGAACTAGCGATATGGGTCTGTTTTATACTAACAAAGGTAGTACAGATCTTGTTGGTTATGCAGATGCAGGTTATTTATCTGATCCACATAAAGCTCGATCTCAAACGGGCTATCTGTTTACATGCGGAGGTACTGCTATATCATAGCGATCGACCAAGCAGTCCATTGTTGCTACTTCTTCAAATCATGCTGAGATAATCGCTATTTATGAAGCAAGTAGAGAATGTGTGTGGTTGAGATCAGTGATACATTTCATCAGAGAAAGATGTGGCTTGAAGTGTGATACAAAAATGCCCACAGTATTATATGAAGATAATGTTGCATGCATAGCTCAATTAAAAGGAGGTTTCATAAAAGGAGATAGAACAAAGCACATTTCACCAAAGTTATTTTTCACAGATGATCTCCAGAAGAATGGTGATATTGATGTGCAACAAATCCGTTCAAGTGACAATCCTGCAGATTTGTTCACTAAATCTTTGCCAACTTCAACTCTTGAGAAGATGATATTCAAGATTGGAATGCGAAGACTCCGACATCTGAATCTTGGTCTTCGTCAGAGGGAGTGAAATACGTGTTGTACTCTTTTTTCCTTAACCAAGTTTTGTCCCATTGGGTTTTCTTGGTAAGGTTTTTAATGAGGCAGCTCTCAAAGCGTATTTCTAGATATGTGCACTCTTTTTCCTTCATTAGGACTTTTTCCCATAGGGTTTTTTCCTAATAAGGTTTTAACGAGGTACATCATCTATTAATGGACATCCAAGGGGGAGTGTTATAAATATCCCAAGTAGTGGATATCCATTAAGTTATAAATATCCCAAAATATCCCATGTCCATTAAATATGTTAATCCTTTGTATGTTGCTCCTATAAATAGGATGCATAGATGCAATGTTGAGAGAGTAGAAATAATATAATCTGATATCTCTCTACATATTCTCTTTACATATTTCTTCCGTGTATTTACTTCATAGTTTTATTTTATAACAAATTCCCTTTTTTGTCAATCAATTACTCAAAAATCGCTTGAAACCATTGTCTCAAAAAAGTTCCTTTTTATTTCCAGATTATTCTTTTTTTAATTTTCTATTTATCTCAACGAAATTATTTTTTGTCCTAACCTTTTTCTATTGTCTTTTTTTCTTATTTTCTTTTCTTATAGGCAAAAAATTATACTGCACATATATAAATAGTATTATAATATACTTTGCTTATTTACTATATATATATATATATATATATATATATATATATATATATATATATATATATATATATATATATATATATATAAACTATCACAATAATAATATACTTGAAATATAAAGGTAAATGTATAAGAAAAAACTATCCAGCATAAAAATAAATATATGAAGAAAATTAATTATCAAAAAATTCCCTCGATGGACCTCATTAAATAGGGAGAATCTTTGAGATATTTTCTTTTCATAATCTTTGAGAAATTTGAATAACTTCTTATTTGTGGAAGAGAGAGAAAATAGGAATGCATTAAAAAGTGTTTGATGAAAATAAATGAGGGTTACTAAATGTTTAAATGTTTACTATGGTACCTTTTTTTTTCTTTTCAAAATGATATATTTGTTATAAAATCTGCTACATCAGTAACATTTAAAAAGATATGTTATTCTTGTATATAACTTTTATTAACCGATGTAAAGAGTGAAAATCTCATAATAAATTTCGTAATTAAATTTGGGATGAGTTTATTCCACATTTGGTTAAGATAAAATTCTGGGATAACAAAACCCGAAATTAGTTATTCCATGATTGTAATGTTATTTTATTCCCACGTTGAGGGTGAAATAACAATCACGGGATAGCTAATTCTGGAATAACTTGTTCCCAACCAAACGAGTCCTAATTATTTTCGTGAAGGAAGTCAGGAATCCCATTAGTTACCGAACTAACGGAAAAGGGTCAACTTTGCCCCAATACTCTCAATAAAATGCTGTATTTGCTATTTGTTGTACTGTTTCAACATATTTGGTTTTGCCATCCAAATTTCAAGTCATATTTACCCTCCTCCGTTAAATTCCATATCCCCACCTAAATTATTCTACGTGACATCTTTTTTCTTATTAAATCTGGTCACCCATTTTAATTACCCGAATACATTTTAAAACCCGCCCCGACCCAATTCTTTTTTCTTCTTTCTCTCCTTCTCTTCTCCATGCTCCAAGCCCTCCATCAATGGCGGAAAGAAATTATTGTACCAAACACTATACCTATTAGTCATCAGTTTCCAACTACTACTAAGATCTACTGTATATATCAAGCAAATGGAATACCAAATGGAACTGAAAAGTGGACTGCTTGTGACCCATGGATTGTGGCACTATCTCTTGAACATTGAAGACGAAAGAAAATATCTTTTGATAGAAATCTTTCAGATTCTAATGGGACCGAGCCTTAATCAATAGTAGATGAATAAAGATAAGAAAAAAAGAATCTTTTTTGTTTTTGTTTATGTTCTACTATGTTTTATGGAGGAAACAAAATACAGTATACTATGTTATAAATATTGAATTATTAATTGGACCAACGTTAATAGATTTTATATATATATTTTTTAAAATTAAATTTTCGCCATTGGGCATTTTATTTATCCAAAATCAAAAGAATTCAGCAAAATGGTCAGGCCCAAACAAACCTAACTCAAATAAAAGTCTTGGCCAAAAATACTAAAAAAAGAAATAAAATGAAAAAGACAAAATAAAAATAATGGTTGAATTAGGCAACCAGATTTGATTTTGTTACCTCTCTCTCTTCTTCTTCGATGTACTCTAGATCCTTCATAGCTGCACCTGTGAAAATGATGAAATTGACTCTGATTCACGCCGATGGGGTCACTTTCTGATGGTATCGTCCTTCTCAGGTATGTTTGTCTTCCTTTTGTTCTCGATTTGAGTTGTATCCAAATTGAACTTCCTTTATTTAACCGTTTTGTTGATTGGATTGTTGTTGTTCTTCTATTCCCTCTAGAAACAGCTATTAACTTGTTTTTATAAAAGACGGGTTTATATACGGTTCTAAGTGAATAGGTGGTTTCGTATAATTGTGTATTTAGTTCTTAATTATATACAAGGGCCCTTTTTAAAAAAATAATAAAATATGTTTTAAACTTTGGGGGGCCATTTTAAACCTTCCTAAAACTAATTGGGGGGTGGGGGTGTATATATCTTAAAGGGGACCAAAGTTGCCATTTAGCAACTTCTGTCCCCCTTTTTTGATTGTTGTCCGCTTCGTTTTCTCATCTTCTCTGAAAATGGCGGTTTGGGCAATGCGACTAGGGTTTGTTCGTTCTTTCGTTTCAGCCATTTCTATGGCTATCTAGCGTTAATTTTTTTTTTTTTTGCGGGGAGGGTGGGGGGGGGGGGGGGGGGTTGTTCCCTTGAGTTCACTGATGTCAATTACGGGTTTAATTTCTGTTTTAATCAAGTTTTAATCCTAACCCTAAAGGGTGTTACTCGCGTCATGGTTGCCATGGACAAAGGTCTCCGAACCTACTATTATCTTGGCCCCATGGCACCTAAATGAGTAAATTCGAAGGGGGAACCCCTTTTGTGCAATTAGGACTGAGATATTTTATGGATTACTAGCTGTTATGGTACTATTTGAACGTTATTATGTACTATTTTGGCTGTTTGTGTGACTCACTGTACTATTCCTAATTTTTAGGGGGTTTTGTGTATGTGAGCTGTGCTATCCGTTAGAATTTGGAGGTTTTTTTCATTAAATTTGCTGAATTTGGATAAGGATAGTACGGGTAGTACAATTCGGTTAGAATTGGATTTGTCTATACTTGTTTTTGAATTTTAAGGCTGCATTTGGGGATTTTTAGGGGGGATTTTCAGTTTTGGGAAGTGTTTTTTCATCCCCAATATGTCCCTAGAACCCTAATTACTCCCTATAAAAAGAAGGCGTACATGCCATTTTTAAGGGTCTGGTTTTTTGCCTAACTTTTCTCTGAAAAATCCTAAGTTATAAACTATACACTTTATATATACATATCCTATATATATATATATATATATATAGATACTACAAAAATCAGCATATATTACTTACATTCTACTAAACATACGCTACTATCTTCTAAATATACACCTATTATATAATAATTCAAGAAGAGGGGCTATTTCTAAGGTCATCAAGTGTTGGTGTTTGAAAGTTGAATCATTTCTCTCCTCTTTGATCTTTAGGTTGCCCCTAAAAAGGTAACTTCTTGTTCTTTCACCTTTACTTGCTTTACTATTATTTGATATATGTTTCAAGTCTACTGTTTTATTGATATGTGATGTTCATATGTCTTGTTTAATCTTGTTTATGCATATCTAAGGTAATATAAGCCTAAATGGTAGACTAATTCTTGTTCTGTAATAAAAAATGGGAAAATGTACTAAGTTAGTATGTATCATGCCATGTTTTTTCTAGCTTCATACTTTATGGGGATTTATAAGGTTGTCTTGAGGAGTTTAATCTAGTCTAAAGGTTGCCTGAAGTTTAAAAATTGCTACCATAGATATAAAATAAGCTTTAAAGACTTGGTTCTCTATGTATTTGATGTTGTAGGGTCATACAATGTAGTGTTATGGTTATTAACTAGTTGCAACTCAGACCCTTAAAACCCTGTGCAAAAACTTCTTTTCCCTAAAATATGCATAAGTTAAGGTTGATTGTATGTTTGGAATTCTGTGTTAACCAGTAATCATTAAAAAAAATGCTTTTAAGTTTTTTCTGATGTTGTGGACTCTTTGTGGCCTGCAGTCTCCATTTGAAGTTGTTTCTACCTAATGTGTTGGTTTTCTTTGTGTGTCTTACTTTAAAGCTGGCTCACTAGTGCTATGTTGTTTGTCAAACCTAAGACTGAGCTAAAATTGGCATGTGTGATCTCTAGAAAGTGTAAGATGAGGCCCCTACTAGCTTAAAAGTTTTAAAACGAGTTGAAACTCCTTTGTAGTTGGCTCTATGATTCTGGAATGCTCATAATGTGATGTTCATGTCTTTGAGATTACTATCTTGCCTAGATCATGTGGGAAATATCTTGTTTGAATCTTTTCAACTCTAAAATTACTAAAGAATCACACCTCTGAATCTTTTCTTTTTTCTTTTTAGTTAAAACAAGTATATTGTTTTGTCTAAAATGTTTAAGAAATTGACTTATAGGTTAGAGGCACTACTTGCGTTACCTTAGCCTTGTTCTTTCTCGAAATTGGTTATGAGGGGGTGGGGGTGGGGGGGGGGGGGGCCGACTAATGCCATGATGGTTGTGAAGCCTATCTTGTTTCTATAACTTATATGTTGGTGCCTGGCTGAATAATTGATGATCACCCTTTCTGTGCTGGAATTCCTTTTTGTGAAATGAACACTTATAGCTTGAACTCCTTCCTTGCTTGTTGTAATTATCTGAGGTTTAAAAAATGAATCCGGAAGCCTAAAACTATGCCTCTATGTTACTGTCTCTGCATGATAGAGCTAAAATGAACACTTATTAGTTTAGTTATACTAATCTCAGTCTAATTATATGAGCTTGACAACTTTTGTGCATTAACTAGTGTCCTAACTCATTTTAAAACTTCAAACTCTCATAATATGTCACTTTATATGATAATTCTGAGAATGTGTCATGATCATTTGATATTATGTGCATTTGTTATGTCTGTCTCATACTTACTTGTTACTTGATGGCTTCAAATAGCTTAAAAAATGAATAAATAGTCTCTCTTGTTTGAAAATGCTGAATGTGTCTGAATAAAATGGCCTCTATTTAGTTAAGTTTATATCATTTTTTGACCTTTATAACTTATTAGAAAGAGGAGGGGGGGGGGGGGGGGGGGGGACAACTTGAAAATGACTCACTTGAAACTGTTGTTGACTAACTCACAAAACTAAAATGGGCTTAGCTGTTAACTTTGATTCACCCTGTTGTCTACTACACTCTGAGCATTGTTAAGACTTATCATGGATAAGTGTTTGCTATACTAAATACCCCTGTGTGTTAGCTGCCTTATATAGGTGATTTTTATGTCTTTAAACCTGCTCATTGTTCACTGAATCCTGTTTGACACCAGAATTTTCATCTGAACTAAAAATTTGCATCAAAACTGAACCCCTGAGGTTAATCAACTGTTTACAACTGCTTGGCACTAAAACTTTAAGAAAAATTGGTTTTAAAGAACTAACATGGACACTCAGCATCACTGATTTTCTTTGAAATTGCACTTGAGATAATTTAGCTTATGATAGGTGTGTGAATATGTTTGATGTTGAGTCTAATATTATGCTTGCTCAGAAGTCTCAGGTGTTATCCCTATAGCCATTAAACTTATTCCTCAAAACTGCACCTCTATGGTGTTACACTGTCTATGTTGTTCCCCTTCACTTGTAAACATTGGTTGCCTATGCTACACTGTCTTGCTTCTCTAAGTCCTTGGTAGGATTTGCAATCTACTGTATCTTGTCATGGTGTGACGATATGCCTTGAGTCTCTACTAGGGTTGACTGTTTTCTTGAATTTCATCTAGAGGTGTCCTATATGTGACTTATGTGCATTGAGTCCTTTAGATTAGCCTGGATATGGAAGGGCATGCCTCTTGCTACGAGGTTTTGCCCTTTATATCCAGGTATATCATAGGTATATCTAGGTATATTTGGTCCTTATACTTAGAAAAATTTGGAAAAATGAGAGTATACCAAGTGGTATATCACGTGTAACACTGTTGCAGTTCAATACTTAGAAAATGGGGTAACAGGGGTTGTATATTGGCCTATATATCATGTATATTCTCATTGGCACACTTAGGATTATTTTGATAAAATTGCCGTTGGGCCTGGTCTTCAGTCGCACGTTTAGTCCTATTTTTTCTGAGAATTGGGCTAGTAATGGCCACTGGGTTGCATTTTCTCGGCTCTGATTTATTTTATTTATTGGGCCTAGCTCAAATGTGATAATGTAATTAAATTTTTGGCCTTGCAATAGTAATTAGGAGTTTGATTTTGAGCATTCTAATATTCATCATTGAATATCTACTAATGTATGTATACCCATTTGTATTTCTACCCCAAAATCCGTTGGTGGGCTTCCACGAGGCCCACTAACACCATTAGATCAAGTCAAACAAATATGGAGCGCAAATTGGATCATACGTTGGATTGAGGACCCGAAATTGCATTTTTACTTTCTCTCTTGGGCTTGGTCGGCCCAAGTCCCTCAACTTTACATTTATGCCATTTAAATTGTGATTATATTAGCTTTAAAATTCTAGATTGGGACCCTTATGTTTAAAACTATGTATTTAAGTCGCCAAAACTTCTTTCACAAATTAATTGATGCTAAAATCAGTAAAAGACTAAATTGGGACTATTTGGACGATAAGGGACTGAATATGATCGATTTCTGAAATCTTGAGGACTAAATTGGCATTCTAAAAACCTTGTGGACTGGACCGTTGAGAGCAGATTTGATACTTCTAGACTGATTTTTAACTTATAGAACTTGTAAATTTTGATAAATACTTGTATAGAAAAATGGGCCTAAAACTCGTGTAAAAATTGGATAATTTAGTTAAGTAAATTACGGTTTATATACTTTTTCTTTAAGCAAAACCACCAGAAAGGTGGAAATGTATTAATAAAGAAATTATGTACATATCAATCCAAAAGTGATTGATCAAATAAATAAAACAACAACAGAAAGGAAAATCAACAAGTGGAAAATGGAAATATAGATTTTAGTTTAAAACAGACTATTAAAAACTATTAATCCAAGGGCCTTGACTTGATAACATCTATCACACCTTCAAAGTCTCACAGGTGGCATGTTTCAAATCAGTTGAGTCATTCTTCAGGCCACTTAAATATAGTTGTGATCTTCTGTACAAACCAGCATCTGTATGGAAGCAAAAGCCACTCTCAACTTTGTACCATTGTCAAAAGAGCATGAATCCTAGCCTGGACATGTGTAGCATCCATATCAAGAAATGACACCTTAATATATCTTTACTGTATCTTTCCATGCTAGTTCATACAGCATTTGAATATGACTCTTCTACATATCTTGCTCATCAGCCTGGTGATCTTTCAAAAGTTGTACTTTTCTTTCAATGTTCAAACTGTCCCTAGCTTAATCCTTTGCATGAAAACCAGGTCTCTATGATACTTGATCTATAATTAGTACAGTCTGCTACTTAGATCATGAGCATCACACCATTTATACAAAGGAATGAGCATTCCAAGCACACTGATACCACCCTAATACAGATGCTGCAAATACTCACAATCAGTTGGCAAACTGTACTCAGTAATAGTTACAGTTCTGTTGTCAATCTGGTGCTTTGTCTTGAAGGGTTCTTGTTACGGCTTGGAAAATTTTCCGTTGATGCACAAGTGAATAGACTAGTGAAGAGCACGAGTATACGTTATTTCAATAAGTAAGAAACGACATTCGATGACCCTAGTTAAGATTTCAAAGATGTTTGAGATAGGGGAAGGAAGTTGCCAAGAGAAGTCAAGGCATACGATAGGTAACGAAAAGGGATTACGAGTAACGAGTTAACGAGGATTTAATGATGTCTTGGAGAAGAGTGATAACGTCCCTTGGATTGGTATTGAGGTGTTAAACAAGTGTTAAGAAGGTTCCATAAGGATTGGAGATCAAACGAGTCAACGAAAACGAGTTTCAGAATACTGGGGATTATACGGCCAAACATACTGGCCGTATAAAAATACGGTCCGTATGTTAGGACCGTATAATCAGCCCAGAATGGCATACTTCTCTGGACCAAACATACGGCCAAACATACGGCCCGTATAATATGTACGGACCGTATGTTGGTCCGTATACCTGGTCGGGGACTGAATGGTTCATTAAATAAAGGATTCAAGTTTCATTTCATTTCACTTCCATATCACACCCCTTCTCTCTAGAACATCTCTCTACATTTATTCCACAAGAATTCAAGAGGTATTAGTGATCAACAACATAAACTAAGCGAATCAAGTGCAAGAAAACCCATTAAAGATCATTCAAGTTAAGAAATCTCATTGGAGATGAACTAGGGTTTTTGCTCAAGTGAAGTATTACCAACCAAGGCTTGTTCCTACAACATCTAAGGTAATATTTATGGTATTTCTATGTTGTTTAAGGTATTTGAGAGTTGAAATACTTGGATTGTAGAAGGGTATAGAAAAATGGGTCATGAATGTGGAATAGTGCCATTTTGAGTAATAGTTTGAATTGAGTCATGATTCTTGATGTGTTATGATATAAATATGTTACAAATGATGTTGAGGACATGGGATAGGCAATGTATGTGAATGAACGTAGTCGTGTGTTATGACCAAGGATATGGGTGAATGGAAGCGAAGTGAGAAATATAGATAATGTGGATGAATAGAAACTATTGTTATGATATTATGAATGTATTATTGACGTTTAGGAGTTGATATACGATATGGAGGAATGTCGTATAAATAAAGGAGATGTTGTCCGATTTTCTCTAGTTTTAGTCGTGTATGCTAGCTATCGATTCTAATGATAGTATGCCTTTAATGAAGGTAGAAACGTGAGCTTCGGAGGAGAACGTGCAAGTGGTAAATAGTAGAACGGAAAAGTATGTAAGGCTAGTCCCTTCTTTCTAAGGCATGAATCCTATGATATGATATTTCCTCCTTCTCCATGAATTTCCTACATTCCGGAAAAACAGAGTCTATGCTTATGAGTAGCCATATGAGTTAAGATAAGAGATATGCCATGAGCATGATAATGATGATGATGAGTTAAGTATAAAGAATCCTATAGTAAAGTAAGATGTCCATGAAGCTAATGATTCTAAGTATGGTTCCATTGATGCTTTCTCCTTGTGTACACTCACCTTAAAATGCTAGTTCCTTCAAGGTGAGATATGATGTTGATGATTACTCCATAATATAATCGGGGTTTCACGACCTTATATCACCCCGACATAGCCATAGTTGCCTTCAAGTTCTAATGTATGTGTTGATGATAAATGTATAATAAAGCTAAGTCATGATATGTCTATGAGATGTACAATAATGTAAGTCTATTATATGCCTATGCCATGTATGAAAATGTTGAGTTACGATGGGTATATGACGATACGATTCCACCGTGCCTAAATGGCCGGACATGTCACCGCTAAGGCGGGCTGCTTATGATTCCACCGTGCCTAAATGGCTGGACATGTCACCGCTAAGGCGGGCTGCTTATGATTCCACCGCGCCTAGAAGGTCGAACATGATCACCACTAGTGGGCGGCTTATGATGGTTACCCGGACGCGGGTTAACGATGATGATTTATATGATACGATGATGTATGCGCTATGATGATACATGTACTATGAGTTATATATATGATGATACATTTCTCTATCATGTTCAGTTCATTCATGCATTACATACTCAGTACAATATTCGTACTGACATCTGTTTTCTTTGGACGCTGTGTTCATGCCCACAGGTAGACAGGGAGGTGATCCAGACTCGTAGAAGTTATCAGCAGATTTACAGGAGCACTCCATTACTCCGGAGGTGCTATTTGGTTTATTCTTTTGTGTAAATATATATGTATTTTGGGCACGACGGGGTCTTGTCCCGTCCATATGTCTAGTACTCTAGTAGAGACTCGTAGATACGCAGTGTGGGTTATATGGTCTCACGAGGATGCTATTATGTATATGTATATTATTTTGATGGCCGAGAGGCATATGTATATGAAAGTAATTATGTTTCCAAATGAGGTATGATTTTCTTATGATTTGAGTATAAATTTGATAAAAGAGCGTTAAAGGAGTATGATGAGTAATAGAATGAGTGGTGCTCGGTGGTTAGCCCCGGGTACCCGTCGCGGCCCCTAGTCGGGTCGTGACAGTTCTTATTCTCAAATTTGGAATTCCTCTCTTCTCCATATTCAGAATCCTCTTAGCTTGACTTGGCAATTCCTGAAAATTATGAAACTAAACTGAACCTGCAAAAACAAAAACCAAGTTAGTTAAAAAATCTGCAAGCCCATTTCCTTCTCTATGTATATGCTCCACAGATACTCTTTGATCATCCATCGTCCTCTTGATATCATCCACCAACATTGAAATGCTCCAAGGGACCTTCCATTCAGCATTTAAAATCTTCTTCATGGTCATGGAATCAGTTTCTATGATCAATGGAAATAACAGCTTTTCCACACAGTACCTCAGTCCCATTCTAATAGCCTCAGCCTCAGCCACAATATTTGTTCCATCTGTCAAAGTTTTAGCAGCTGCATACACCAAATCTCGCTCTTCATTTCTGATACAAAAAGTAGCAGAACTTAGTCCTGGATTTCCTTTAGCAACTGCATCAGTAATACACTTGTAAACTCCAGATGCAGGTCTCCTCCATTTAATAATTCTGCATAATTTAGTCCTGGATTTCCTTTAACAGTAGGCTTATATCCTTCAAAGAACTGAACAATCTGATGCCATATAGTTGGAATATTTAGCCCAGGAAACTGAACTTTACATAATATATGAATGTTCATATTTATGTCATATAGCACTCTATTCAGATTCATAGTACCACCATGAAGCCTATTGTTTCTCCACTTCCATATTTGCCACACAATAAAAGCAAGCACTGCTTTGTATATGGTCTTCATTTTGAAATGGAATTTTGCTTCCCACCAACTTCTTATGGCATGTTTGACCTAAACACAATTCATGCTCAATCCAGCCCCATATTAAAGTATCTCCATACCTTTGTAGCCAAATCTCCACACAGAAACAGATGGTTTATAGTCTCCATCTGAGCATTATGACAGCAGCAATACTTTGAAACTAATGGAATGCCAATATTTGCCACCACTTCATCAATTGGGACTTTAAACTTCCACAATCTCCACATGAAGAATGAAATTTTAAAAGGCACACCTTTGATCCACATATTCTGAAATGGCACTGTACATTAGCTTTTTGTCTCAGTAACTGCCATGCACTACTTACTGTAAACCTGCCTGTACTTGTCATCATCCACCAAGGTTTATCCCATTCATTTGATGCATATTTAATGTCAATTTCCTGTATTATATGCTGCACAATATCTTCAGGAAACAGCTGCATGAGTTTGCTAATATTCCATCCTCCATCTGGCATAAGTTCAGAAACATCTCCAGCATGCTCATTGATTTTCCAGGACTGGGGAACCACATAGCTAAGAGCACCTAGCTTAGTCCAATTGTCAAACCAAATGTTTAAACTTCCAATCTTTGGCTCCCACCAGATTTCCTGTTCTATACTTTCCTTTGCTTCCAACATCATCTTCCAAACTTGTGACCCTCCCTTCCATTGAACCACCTGAGGAATTTGTTTTTTTACAGTATTTATTCTACATGAAATTAGCCCAGAGAGAACTAGTGGTTCTAAACTTCCACCAGAGTTTAGCACATAAAGCTTTGGAGATGTCATAGATAGACCTGAAACCCAAACCTCTTTCATGTTTGGGAATGCACATGTTAAGCCAAGCTGCCCAGTGTCTGCATCTTCCTTCCTCCTTATTATTCCAAAAGAACCTGGCAAAGATCCTGTGTAGTTCCTTTATAACACATTTAGGAGGCCTTATACCAGATAAAACATGAATTGGGATACTTTGAAGGACACTTGTAATCAACACTTCTTTTCCTCCATAAGACAGTAACTTGCCTTTCCAAGTTTGTAACCTGTCTTTGACTTTATTCAATAATTCAGTATAATCCACTTTCCTTTTCCTGGCATGAGTAATTGGTACTCCAAGATATGTAAAAGGAAATTGTCCTCTCACAAATCCTGTTACTGTTGCAACCTGCTGACTTAACTCATGTGATACTTTGCTGAACATATAAAAAGAACTTTTCCTCTTATTTATCAGTTGTCCAGATATTTTCTCATATTCCTGAAGAGTATCCATGATCATCTGTAAAGATTGGTTATCTGCTGCAGAAAACATAATTGTATCATCTGCATATGCCAGATGATTCAACTCAGCACTCCACGTTGGCATCCCATATCCAACAAAACCAGGCTGATCAAACAAAGTATTTAGTGCCCTTGAACCAGGCTGATCAAACAAAGAATTTAGTGCCCTTGAAAGAACTTCTGCAGCTATAATGAAAAGAGCAGGAGAGAGTGGATCCCCTTGCTTGACACCCCTTGTAGAATGAAAGAAACCATGTGCCTGGCCATTTAGGAGAACAGAATACCAATTATTTGCCAACAGCCTCCATATAAGGTCAATGAAAAATGGAGAGAATCCCATCTTTCCCATCAGTTTACAGAGGTACAACCATGAGACCCTATCATATTTTTTTGCCATATCCAACTTAATCACAACATTTGCTGGTTTTCCTCTCTTCCTTATATCAGTTACAATTTCTTGTGTCAACAACACATTCTCAATTATATTCCTGCCCTTAACAAAACCAGATTGATTTGGAGAGATCACCCTTGTAAGTAGCTTGTCTAGTCTGTCATGAACTACTCTTGATATGACCTTATTGATAAAGTTTCTAAGACTTATAGGTCTCATATCAGAAAATGCCTCAACAACATTCTTCTTTGGTAGCAAAACCAGATTAGTGTGAGTGATTGACTTGGGAAGAGTCTATCCTTCAAAGAAAGCTTTAACAACACTATATACATCATCCTTGATTACCTCCCAACACTTTTGATAAAATATACCAGAAAATCCATCAAGGCCACAAGCACTGTCCCCATTTAATTCAAATACTGCCTTCTGTACTTCCTCCATAGTAGGTTGTTCAGCAAGTAGTATATTATCCTCCTCTCTGATCAGCTCTGGAATATGATTAAAAATTGGAGAATCTTCACTAACCTCCTCATGAGTAAATTGCTTATGGAAAAATTTGACAGCTTCAGCAGCAACACTATCAACATTCTCTAGCCAATTACCAGCATCATCTTTAATCCTCCTAATCTAGATTCTTTTTCTTCTTCCTTTTACCAGATTATGGAAATATCTTGTATTCTTATCACCTTCAGAAAAACAGTCCATCCTGGCTTTTTGCCTCCAGAATTCCTCCTCATAGTGAATATACAGCTTAAGTTCTGCTTGTGCCCTTTGCATGACCATTCTATTTTCTTCAGATGGATTTTCCTCAAACAACTGCTCTTTAATCTTAACTATCTCCTCTCTGATTACAAGTTGTTTAAAAATGTCCCCAAAAGTAGTCTTACTCCATGTACTTAAAGCAGTGTTCAGTTTCTTCATCTTGAGCTTAAATGACAGAAATACATCATCAGTTAAGACTGTTTCCCATTGCTGCTTAACAAAATCAAGAAAAGTATCATGTTCCACCCAGAATTTGAGAAATCTGAATGGTTTGATAAACTTTTCCACTTGATCTCCACATGATACAAGTAATGGTGCATGATCAGAACCAGTTCTTGACAAATGTTCCACTTCTAAGTGTCTAAACCAATTCTGAAATGCATCATTATGTACAATCCTGTCCAATCTCTTAAAAATGCAGTCATTAGCAGCCCTACCATTCCACCTGGTGAAAGGACTCCCTTTGAAAGGCATCTCATGCAACTCACAGGAATTCAGACAAAAAGCAAAATCTTCATATTCTTGTGGCAAAACTGGTAAACCTCCTATTTTTCTTCTTCATTCAGTATAACATTGAAATCTCCACCAACCAGCCAAGGAGATGTCATATTACTAGTCAAGAGGTATAAACTATCGTACAACTGCATTCTCTCCACTTCTGAACATTTAGCATACACCATTGTAACCACCATATCTTTATTGAAATCTTGAAACTGCAGCTTTACAGTAATAGATTACTCAGTATCCAACAGAACCTCAACATCAACATTGTGTTGTACAAAGAACCAAATTTTTCCATTACAGTTGGAATTAGCATAAGGCATTCCAAGTCTCCTTCTATATTTCTGAATTTGTCTCTGATGCTGAAAAGGTTCCATCAGAGCTACCAAAAAGAACTTGTGATGCTTATTCAACATTTGAACTCTATGAAATGCTTGTTGGGACTTCACTGATCTTATGTTCCAGAATAAAGTTTTAACAATCATTTAACAGATTTCTTAAGGTTACTCCTTGTTGAATACCTCACAGTTTGTGGAACCTCAGAATTTTGCTTTCTTCCTTTTCTTGGCCCTTTGCTTTGTGATTTTGGAGATAATCATGCCTCTACACACATCTGCTGTAGTTTCATATCAATAGCATCCCCATCAACATCTTCCTTCTTATTGTTGACCAAAATCAACTTACCATGTTCCTCCTGTAACTTGTGAGAGACTACATCTTGTAAAGCTTTGTTAGGTGATACCCTTACAGCAACATTCAAAGGCTGCATATCCCTAATATCAGGAATAATGGCCAAAGCTAAATTCCTTTGTTCTGCATCAGCAACTTTCTCAGTTTAATAGCCAACCAACTGCAAGTTACAGTTAGAGCTATGTACCTCCTCATCAGAAATATCCTTTAGAATTAATGCCTGAGCAGACTCCTCCTGATCCATGGAACTAATCATATCTTGCATCTTCTCAACAGAACCATCATTCAAATACAGATCACCTGCTTGAGTACATTCAGACATCTGATTTTCCAAAGAAATTTCAGAGGCCTCATTTCCATCATGAATCCTATTACTATCAAGCCTTTGATGGGCATCTTCATCTGCATCCCTACCACCCCTATTTTCAACTCCTAGTTGCTGATCATCTTCATCAACTCTTCCCTGCACCATTTCAGACTTTTGAACATCAGCAGATAATTCAATATTCTCATGTTCTTGATAGTCATGAGACTTGTTTGAACCATAAGCCTCTTTAACCTCCAGAGAGTCTGCTTTGCCATCCAGTTGTGGACTATTAATCTCTTTTTGAACATGATCATCATTAGGCTGCTGTATTTTGGCAATAGCTACTACACTATTGTGCACCTTAGCAGTTTCATTCTCATAAACTTCACCCTCTTCCAGAGACTTAGTTCCATTTGTAGCCAGATGTTTGTCCAGAAACAAGTTTGCAGCATCCACACCAGCATGCACCTTATTATGCTCCTTTTTGCCATCTATACAGTCAGCTGCAACCCCTTGTTCTATAGACACATCTTCTTCAGTGACATGCTCCTCATGACTATTATTGAGCCTACTAACATCAACATCCTCTACTCCTTGGTTCAATACCTCAAATTTGTTTGATACCTTAACTTCTTTGTTTCCATCATCCCTCCCAATTGGAATCACTTTGTTCTTGTACTGCCCTTTGTTTCCAGGGTAAGTTACCACAGTACCACTGGATAATACCTTTGGTAAATATTGTTGCACTGGTTTTTTCCACCCTCTATTTCTTCTATATCTTCCTTGTTGGATCTGCCCTTGTTTACTTGTTCCAGGCTCATCTACTACAACTGCAGCCTTTCCTTTGTTCTGAGACCCTTCTCTTTTATCTGCCACCTCATTTTCCAACAGTTCTGGATGTAGCACCCAACATTCATCATTGGAATGACTTTGTAAAAAACACTTTGTGCAATACTTTGGTAAGTAGTCATATTGAATATTAACTTTAATCGACCTGATATCCTTTGTAACATCATCTTCAATCTCTATCCACACAGACTTAGGCAAATCTGCAAGCAAATCTCCCTGCACTTTCACTTTTGCACAGTTTGGCTTGGTCTTATTGATAGTAGCAGCATCTAGCTGGATTGGCTTGCCCACAGCAGAAGCCAATGTAAACAAAGATTCCTTGACAAAAAAAGTAGGAAGAAGGTTTGGAAACGAAATCCAAGCCATAGCAATTGAAGTTTCCTTTTCCACACTAAACTTAGAATCATATATTAATGGTCTCATTTGATAAGAATGACCATCTTTTGACTTCAACCAAAAGAAACTTTTTGATGATATATTAATAAAATCTTCCCTTAGATCACATCTTATTAAGACACGCCTATCTCTCAAAAAGCCTACACGACAGTTACCCTTTACTCCACACTAATGAGGTATAATAGATCGCAACTCTTCTAGTTCAGGCCATCCATACGAAAACTTACCAACAATGGCATATTATAGGTTTTCAATCCTTTCCATTCGTAATACTTCAGAAGAGGACCATCTTACGACGTGTTTACCATCTATAATCTTAACCATCTTCATAGGAATGGATTCACACGTTTGCATGGAATTTTTACCAGATTCATGCATTAGGGTATGACGATAATTCTGTGTTGTGGTCGTAGGGATTACTATTTGTGACTGCTGAGCATTGCTGGACGAAGAGAGAGGAGGGAGGAGGGAGAGGGGAGGGAAATCTTGGGGAGAGAAAGACTGACCAACCACCAGAGGCGGCGGCTGGCCAGTGGCCGGAGTGGCTATAGCACTGTTAGGGTTTCAAGCTAGGGTTTGCATGGGAGGAGAGAGAAGAGAGCGTCGTCTGCTCACTTCATGGTTATGCTTTTTTTCGAGAATACGGTTTATATACATATAATATGCCTACAAAATATTTAAAAAAAAAACTATTTTCAATACTTAAAACGTTTTTTTTTCAAGAACCTTTTTTGGGCGGACTTACGTAGAGTCCTACTTAGGCTAAGGGCCTTCGGGTATTAGCCTAAGTGTTCTAGTCCGACACCTTACGCCCAATTTCGGGCAAAACTATACTTCGTGATTTCTTGAAAAGCGTATTTGTGCATGAATGATGACTAACCTTATTGCGGAAATCTAGATCTAAGCAATTTTTATCTAAAAAACTTATAATCATAAAGCACACTATTAGAACCCGTAGGTAAACCGCAATTGAGCGGATTCTTAATACCGGGGTGCCTAACACCTTCCCCGAGAGATCACCAGAACCCTTACCCATACTTTGGTAGATTAGGTTTCTTTTAAACAATAGTTTTAAATAAACCCTTTTCGAACTAGTTTTTCTAATTTCCTAAAAATTAGGTGGCGACTCTAAAATCCATCCTTTAGAGCACCATTAAGTGGTTGGCGGATTTTTCCAACTTTCCCGGTATGATTCACAACCGTACTTCCCGGGGACACCTCCCTCCTTTTATGAGGTATGTGCGAGCCAGTTAAACTTAGAATTTCCAATGCCCGCTACACCCTGTTCTAAACCTCAAAGGTCAAATCCATAATTTCGTTGGAAAATTGGGTTCAATAAGGTCATATTATTATTCTAGGAAGTCATATCAATCCAATGATACCCATATTAGTATACTTTAAATCCGAACCCAAAAGGTCACCCAAAATAGGATTTCGAGTCACGAAGGTTAAAATAGGATATTCAGTCCAAAATTAGTTTACCCAAGACTAGTAGAGTCTATATACAAAAAATTAATTAAACCCATCCACATTTTCATGCTTAATTGAAGAACCTCTTAATTTAAGCCTAGGGTCCAAAACCCCCAATTCTCTAATCTTAAATCATGATTTCTACCATGAGAATCTCTACTAAACAATGAAATAATTATAAAGGAAGGGTTAGAATCTTGCCCAATGAATGTATCTTGCAAAATCTTCCAAAACGCTCTCTAACCGAGCTCCCAAATGAATTTTATTTAAATGAGGAGTCAAATCACGATTTGGGGTTTTAAAATATGTCCAAGCATTAAATCTTCTTCGCGAATGTGAGCCCATCTCTCGATTGCAACACACGACCCGGGTCAGGCCTACCCGAACGAGACCAGCCTATTGCGAACTCGATGGGTCAGCCGACCCGGCCCAGACCTTTTTTACTCTACACGAACGTGAGCCCATGCATGCGAACGTGAACCGTATGGTCCCCACCTCTTGCAAACGCGAGACCATCTTCGCGTCGTGAAAGAGGAAACCAGATCGCTCAAAAACAAAAAAAAATCTGGTTTTCACCTTTTCACCCCGAAATCCCGAGACTCATCCGGAACCTCCTAGATACAAATCAAATATGCATCTTAACTAAAACGCATGCTACGAACTCAGTCGCACACTCAGAATTTCCAAAGAAGGTCTTATTGACCCGATCAACCCCAAACACCTTAAAACTAACTTTCCAAGCAAAAGATCAAAATGCCCCCGAGGCTCTCGGGAATCGAACCAACCACTCTACCAAGCTATAATTGACATTTCGGACCTACTGAAATCGACAAAAATCTCAAAAAGACTCATTTACCCCCACGGTTGACATTGGTCAACCCTACACTTAAGAAATCCCAAAAACTCCCTTTTCTCACCCAAATCACACCCGATTGCCTCAGGAATTGCACAACCTATCCCACAAGTCAAATATACTATAACGAAGCTAGGGAAAGGTCAAAAGGGGTAAAACAATCAAAATAGCCAAAATGACCTTACGGGTCGTTATATACTGTCAGATATGTAACGACCTGTCTGGTCGTTACGGAATTTCCCTCTCTTTTCCCAAATTCCACTTGAATAAGGTTCGCGCCCATGGTCTTTACGCGTGGGAAAGTCGGGGGAGTGCCTTTGATCGAATTTAGAAAAGAAAATCTGGAGCAGTGATCCGCTTCAGCGATGACGGACCTCTTAAGCGGGCCCGCAACGACTATTCTTCTTTTGCGTAGGCAGGAGTCCTGGGAAATTTAATGAATTCATATATGCGGACTGTTGTCCGCAGAAGCGGTATCCCGTAGGCGAGCGATTTCCGCTTAAGCGGGAACCGCTGAATCTGACCTAGCTTTTAAGTCCCCCATTTCGGGATTGGACCCCATTTTCTCCCAATCTCATTATTCAAAAAGCCAGTTTGAGGGTTGATTTCAAGGAGCTCATGAATTCTTGGAGAAGTAAATCTAATCTATCTCATATCTCCACTTCTTGTCCCTCATCCTTCCTTGTTTTAAAGATAATTTGTGATTCTTAGGATTTGTGGGTAACTCTTGAGATTTATAAAACCCTAGGTGGGAAAAAGGTGTCATTAACTGATTTCAAGGTTGTTAAGGATTATAAGTTTGGGTTAGTCGGGGAAATACACTTTCTAATTCTAATCTCTAAACTTTTATGGGTTTTCTCAATTGGGTTAGGTGTAGAGTCTTCTTGAAAGTGGGGGTTTTGGTATTCAAAGAAATTGATAGCTTATATGTGGTTAGATAACTATGAAATTTAGGGTATTTACCAATGGAGGACCTAGCAGGCTTGTCTGAAAGGACAAGTTCCGATTTACCCTTATGGGCCCGGGGACGTTAGTCTTTAGGTTTTTTCGAATCCTTCTAGAGTTGTAGTAATCGAATAATTCCCAACGTGTTACTTACATGTCGTGATTATCTTGTTAGACCTCTCTCGTCTCGACTTTTTCCCAATGAAGGAAGGTGAAGTTAGAGTGGATGTTTGTGGCACATGTTCGGCTATGAGGTAGGTTACGGCTTACTTGAGTTAGACTCCGATTAGGATTACATATGTGATCAGTAGTTGTTGGTGGAGAAAGCATGCGTAGGTCTTTGGACATGATGTTGGGATGGATATACTCTTAGGTTGGTATGACTTTTGATTATATGGGCTTATCAATGTTATTTTATGCATTGTGATATGTGGTGTAATTGTTGATGTGATTGGAGTGATGTGGGGTGATAGGTTCACTATGACGATTGAAACTCTATGCTGATTCCGTTTTCATGGATTTTGTGATTTATGCAAGTCTTGATATTGCTTTAGTGGTTTTTGATCTCCATAGCATATTGATTGCCTTTTATTGCATTGATTTCTTATTCTTGCATTCATACATTCATGCATGATAGAAATGTTGGGGAAAATAGCGTGATGAAAGAATCGTGGAACAATTGATGGAAAAAGACCGGAAACGTATGATAGAAAGTGAAAGATGAAAGTCACCTCTGGGCTTTGTGCGGAGTGACTAGCTTTATGAAAGTCACCTCTGGGCTTTGTGCGGAGTGATTGATACATGGACACCATGGGTCCTCCCCGGGTCATGACTGCTGAGACGTCGATATTCCGTCCGGAGCAAGTGTGTACAGGTTGAGATACTGACCATTGCATGGCATTTCATCACATTCATAAGCATTGCATTCACCTCATTATGATTTCCCTTTATCTTTTCCGCTCTTTGATTGTGATGTGTGAATTGATTTTTGGTTGCATAAAAGATCTTTTGGTGAAATGAACACACATATATATATATATATATATATATCAGGGTTTAGAATTTGGATAAGGATATCATCTGAGCGTAGTGAGATTCGTTTACCCTATGTGTGGTGACTCGTTGAGTTGTTGTTTGAACTTTCTTGTTTGTTTCCTATCTTACTCATCAGTTGATTGCCACTTATTCTATAGTCAAACTAATCGTTGTTGGCCTATGATGCTTACCAGTACGTATGTTGTACTGATACTACTCTTGCTACACCCTTCTTGGGTGTAGAATTTGTTACAGGTTGATATTCGAGATTTCATAGCTTCCGAGGATCTCACCGTGTTCGCTTCGAGCTTCTTGTTAATTTCTTTTCAATAGAAGTGGTACTTAGTTTAAGGTTGTAATCTTAGAATGCTCTTGTATAAGTCTAGACCCAGTTTTGGGATTGGTGTATCTATAAAAGTATCTTCTTTGTTGTTTTCAATTCTTTCAATATAGTGTTTGAAATGGTTAGCTTATTGTTCTTTAAAAGTGTGAAATTAGAAGGTTCGGTTTGGAAAGGATTCGCCTACCAAGTGGGATTGTGTAAGTGCCCGCATGACCCGTGATTTGGGTCGTGACAAGATAATTATATTTGAATTTCATAAAATGAAATACAGGGACCATTTGTTTTGGTACTTCCTTATTTCTCTTTTCTCATATGCATCACAGCGTCTCCAATCATGCTCAACTTTAGAAAATGTTGCATAGCCAGTTTACAAAGTTTTATTGCGTATGTCAAATTCGCTATTAGATTATATTTCAATTAGAGTTTTTTTTTTTTTTTTTTAATTTGATGACTAATAATTTCAAATTTTTAATGTGAAAAAATTAGTTGAATTTTACTGAAAGATTCTCATATTCTTAATATTCTCTAGAAAATACTACATAAAAATTAAAGTCATAATGATATTATTCAATGCAATATATTTTACTTGCAAAAGACCATATAGCAGAAACATTTATTATTAGTAAAATAAAATTGTGAAATTGCCAGATTAGTAGTGGTATTTAATAGTAGAAGCAAAGATCAAGCTATAGAAATAGATAGAGAGGGCAAGCAGTAAAGCTGCACGAACAGAGGCAAATAAAGGGTAATAAAGCTGTTTCTCTTTTTAGGCAAATGGTTACACAAAAAGGCTCAGGAGTAATTTCATTCGCGAAGAGAGAATCCAAGTGAAAATAGGCAAAATAAAGGATAAAATGAAAACTCAAAAAGCTGTACTACCTGTTTATGAGACTTGTGGGGATATAGCAGAGGATAACTTGGTCATCATACCCAAATGTTTCAATGGTAGCTACAGTAAAGTGCTTTATTGGCCAATAGAGATGCTGTATTTCGATTCAATTACATTAGCACCCTTCTGGGCCCAAAACCTCAAACTACACAACTCAAAGGTCAACAGCCTTCTTTTGGAGTGGTCTTTAAATTTTGCCCATCATATTTGAAATTTTTAAATTTTGCCTTTCGGCTAAGCTCCATGAGTTCCAGGTTCGAATCCCCACACAGTCAAAAGTTAAAAAAAAAAAAATCGCAAAACAGAGTTTAAATTTCGCTATGCCCCCATCGGCATACACTTGTGAAGGAATTACCAAAGTTATGCCGGACCCGGCATACTTATGCCTTATGGGCAGACTTGACATAAGTATGTCGGCTCCGGCATAACTTTGGTAATTCCTTCACAAGTTTATGCCGGGTCCGGCATAAAAGTTTGCCCATTAAAAGTATGCCCCCACCGGCATAAACTTGTTAAGGAATTACCAAACTTATGCTGGACCCGGCATACTTATGCCTTATTGGCAGACTTGGCATAAGTATACCGGTAATTCCTTCACAAGTTTATGCCGGTGGGGGCATACTTGTAACGGGCAAACTTTTATAATATGCCACATAAGGCGGAATTTTTCCTTAAGGCATAACTAAAAGTTTGCCTTATAAGGCAAAGTCTATACCTTAAGAAAAAGTTCTGCCTTATGGGGCATACTTTTGGTTATGCCTTAATTAAAAGTCTGCCCCATAAGGCATAATTCCTTAAGGAAAAGTTTTGTCTCATAAGGCATAACTAAACTATGCCTTGAGGAAAAGTTATGCCCCTTCCGGCATAATTTTAGTTTTTCCTTAAGGACTTTATGCCGGATCCGATAAACACTCCCCCCAGCCCTGCCTTGTGAAATTATTTTTTTATTTTATGCCTGAGCGGGGATTCGAACCCAGAACCTCAGGTATCCAAGTGAAGGACAAAATTTAAAGACCACAAATATGAGGGGCAAAATTTAAAGACCACCCCAAAAGAAGGCAATCCGTGCAAAAAAAATGACAGAAATAGTTAAGAACACAGGCCCATTTTAAACAATTAAATAAGATGTTTAATCTTTTATGCATGAGGTACACATGGCTGCAGCACGTAAAATGACAATAATACCTGAAGTACCCCTAAAGTAGCTGGTTAACCCTAAGGACAGGTGTGGTAATTTCCACAAAGATTACATTTTTTCCGTGTCTAGCCAAGCAAAGGTAGAACCCCAAAAGCCTAGCTACACAAGAATCCTTGGCCCTTAAATGCGCATCTTGTTTCGAATGCTTCAATTTGATTTCTACTCAGACTTCGGTATTTCATCTCTTTTTGCATCAAAATATAAGCTTCGCATCAAGTCATCACCTAAACACAATAAACACACATATCAAGTATAGAGCAGTCAAAATATACTTAAACCACAAGTGAAAAGTAATAAATTAGTGGCGTAAGATGGCAAAAAACATGTACGTCTAGACGCTGATTAGCTTGCCTCTCGGATGGGAAAAATAGGCGCCATCACGGCTATTGGATTTGGGTCCGGATAGCTCCATTTTCTTGGAGGCTATTCCAAACAACAATAAGAGGTTCATCACCATATCTCAATGTGGACATTTCTTTCATATGGGTATGTAACATAACTATTAACTTTAGTAGATGTAGTAGTTAGATTTATATACTCTTCATTCATGTATAGATTACTAGATCTGCTGGTTTTTGGAGCGTGGATTAAAAATAATTATTGTTACTTAGGTGTCGTGATTAATGAGAAAGATTTTTTTTAAATCAACACTCCAAAAAGTAGCGGATCTAGTAACGTATACATTAATGAAATATACAAAAATATGTCCTAGTTACTAGACATCTGCCAAATTAAATTTATGTGACATAACCAAATGAAAAAATGACCACATTAAAGTTGACCACTGACCTCCCATTGTTGTTTAGAACAACTTCTAAGCTAATAAAGCATTGATGAGCAGTCATGATATCACTTGGGAAAGAATTATTGGATCGAAACATTGAAGATGAAGAAACATTGAAGATGAAGAAGAATTGAATATGGAGAATTAAGAGTTTACAAGCTTGATGAATGTCGAGTTGAGCAAACTAACCTGATAAATAAAATAATAGCAAATAAGTCATCAAGACCGAGGTGAGGTATGCAGGGTCAAGTAACAACCCTTTTATAGGAAAAGTTTCAACTACCACCTTTTGTGAATAATAAATCTGATAAGATGCCGTGATTTTGTTCTTATCTCGGTTATAGCTAGAATCATAAAACAGGTTAAAGTAATTTATAATTAATTGACCATAACTGCTTAATCTGGTGTTAGATTCTCTATTTAAAGATTTTTCTCGAGCATTAAGACCGAAGTTTGTTACATAATATTAATAAAATTATCTTTATTAACAACCAAAAAATAGTTTAGGTGTAAAACCGTTGTAGCAGTGAAAATTGAATTACTTTCTGCAATTCAAGATAAATAAAATTTTACATTGCAATATTAGTCCTGAAATTTTAAGAGCATTGCAAGATATTAACTAAAAATTAATAACTAAATCTCCAACTTTAATGGTGTAGTCAAAAAATTATAATTAGTAATGATGAAGTGTTATCGCTTGTTTGATGACAAATAAGGTAATTGTTTTTGAAACATCTCTAATGGAACATTTGCAAGTGTAAAATTTCAACCCTTCTTTTTGAGTTTTAGTGTCTCATTTATGTTTTGAAGCATTAGATAAGTTGATTTTGAGTTTTGAAACTTGTTAGTATGATCCGGGTCGGGTGCGGGCCAGGACCCAGGGAGTTAGAAAATGTTTCGGCATAATTTTGTACTCAAAACAATGTTGGTATATATCTAGTATTGGTGCTCTGTAGTTGCAGTAATTAGGTTGCAATTGCGGTATTGAGCGGTCTGGTGGGGGTTCGCTTCTACTTGGTACTAATCACATTTGCGATTTGCAAAGCACTTGGCCGTATTTGTGGTGCCCTATTTACAATAATTGACAGTTTGGTTAAGTTATTTATGTTTATTTTCTACAATAATCAAATCAAATATTGTCACTTTTTGAAATTAAAAATCAAACCAATCAAATGTCGATTTTTGGTTTGGTTATCTATTTGGTTCGGTTTTACAATTTTTCTGTAACAATCCTGATTGTAACAGAACCTTTAATATATTTGTCAACTTTGTATACTCCATAATTCCTTACATATGAACAAGGGAGACGGGTAAAAAATGTCCCTAACATATTGGAAATGGTTTAAATTTATTCTTATTTCACTAAAGAGAATATTTTTGGTGTAGAAAGTCTCGAATTGAGAATTTTTTAATTTTCGCTGTACGAATTTCCTGAGAAACAAAGTCATAGGCACGTAGGTTCAGGGCTACACCTCTCTAGTTTTTTTTTATCTCCCCATGAGTAGTATTGTGCCAGTTCTTTTGAGTAATATATCTGAAAATACCTTTTGATACCTTAACAATTATCAGCCACAACTAGTACATTCCAAAATTAACGAAACTCTAAATGATTCATTTGGACTCAAAAGCAAGGACTTTATGATTCTTATAGATCGAATTCATTGAAATTCCATTGGATTTGGACTTATACATATGCGAGGGAGGTAATCAAAAAAGAAAGAAAATGAGTTTTTCTTTCTTTTATCACTTAGGAGATGTGTAAGATTGAAAGTCTCATGCACCGTTTTTGGTAACAAATGGTTATCCGTTAAGCGGAGGAAATCTTATTTAGAAAATATAAAACATAAAGATTAGGTAGGCTCCTAATCTGGCGAACAGACTAAGAGGGTTAGAGACCAAGCAAATTGGATACCAATTGCCCTTAACAATTTTTTTCTAGTTAAATGTAATTCTATCACCAATTGGACTCCAATTGCCCCTTACGATTAAAAATGCCTCTCCTTTTAACGGAAATGTGAGATGACATATCTGGGGCTTTAATTAAGTAGGTGGTACTGATTTATTGGGCCACAAGAATATTACATTCAACCTATAAATAACCCATCTCACCCAAATTTATTTGTTCAGAATTATTGGGGCTGAATTTTTGAGAATTCAGTATTGTTAAAGGACGAAGAAGCTGGATTTCTGAAATCAATTGGAGCTTATTCGCACGTTTTGAACAAAAAACTGCAGCTTCAAATGAAGAAGATATTATAATTTTTTGAATTCATTCAATCACAAAATGTGAAGCGGAAGCATCGAAGGAATTGAGTAAGAACAAATAACTTTTAGTTAATTTAATTTGTTATGGGTCTGGGTCAGATTATTTATGATTGGGACCATGTGGACCAATAAATATGTCACCTATTTAATTAAAAGTCTCACATGTGTCATCTCATAATTCCATTAAAAGTAGGAGTATTTTTAATTTAAAAATTAACTTAAGGGCAATTGGGGTCCAATAATATAATACATGGAGAAAGGGCAAATTCAAACCGTTTCCAACGATTTTTTCTAGGATTTGTCTTCAAAAGTAATTTTTATCACTTCTAACTTACTTATGGGATATAAATGAGTGTTTAAATGTTATTAATGAGAGGTAGAAGTGATTAAATAAAAGTAAATATTGAAAAATTCTAATTTGCCATTGATTTAATGGGTGGTCGCAGTGAATAAATAAAAGTAAATCTTAAAAAATACTAATGTGCTATTGATTAATTGGTTTGTGAAGATGACGAAGGGTGGTTGATATATAGTAATGGATCTGTGTTTGTTGGTTAGAGGGTTATTAATGAAAGTTGATAATAATTCATTGTTAGCACGAGGAATGGTTTAGAGGTCAAAGAGGCTTAATACCCAGATGAATCCTTAAACTTGATATGTTTTGTAAGATAGACATATAAACTTATAAGGTGACCAGATAGACACTTAAACTTACTCAAAGTGTATTTTTCAAGTTTTTCAGTTGTTTTGAAAACAAAAACTATATTTTTCAAACACTCACAATTTTCATGGCCAAACAAGCCCTAAATATATCACAAAATATTTTTTTAAAATGCAAAAATAAGGCAAACGCATATACATGAGACTATAAATGTGCACTTAAACCAATAAATACTCGCTAATCGCAATTTTGCAGCTTTCAAGTAATTCGGTTTTTTTTTTTACACTTGAATAATTAAAAAACAATAACTTTAACCAATAAAAATCCTTAAAAAAAGAAATTTCAAATTAAGAAATTCTTTTTTTTAAGGATTTTCTTCTCGGCTTTACAGTTTTCTTAATTTGAAATTTCTTTTACACTTGAAATACTGAACTTAGAAATTTCTTAATTTGAAATTTCTTTTTTTAAGGATTTTTATTGGTTAAAGTTATTGTTTTTTAATTATTCAAGTGTAAAAAAAAAATCCGAGTTAATTGAAAGCTGCAAAATTGCGATTAGCGAGTATGTATTGGTTTAAGTGCACATTTATAATCTCATGTATATGCGTTTGCCTTTTTTTTGCATTTTAAAAAAAATATTTTGTGATATATTTAGGGCTTGTTTGGCCATGAAAATTGTGAGTGTTTGAAAAATATAGTTTTTGTTTTCAAAACAACTGAAAAACTTGAAAAATACACTTTGAGTAAGTTTAAGTGTCTATCTGGTCACCTTATAAGTTTATATGTCTATCTTACAAAACATGTCAAGTTTAAGGGTCCATCTAGGTATTAAGCCTCAAAGAAACCATTTATGAAGGTTGGTATCATTAATGCACCAAGGGTATTTGATAACGTGTATATATGACCTAAACCATGAATTCTCGGGTTGGTCGTGGCGAGAATGATTTACATTGTGTAGATTGTGACTTGATGGTAAAGGTGGCAACCGGTTGGAACCGGAACCGGTTATGGAACCGGTTAGGAAACCGGCCGGTTCCGGTTCCAAAACCGGAACCGCCTAACCGGTTCCAAAACCGGAACCGCCTAACCGGTTCCGGTTTACCGGTTTTAAACCTCAAACCGGAACCGGTCCGGTTTGGAGTGATTAAAATCTTTTTTTTATTATTTTTGTATTATATATATATATTATAGTATTTATTTGTATATTGTAGCTATATTTTCATATGTTATACAACTTTATAATTAAAGTTTAAATATTTACTGACTAACAACCTAACAGCAAGTCAGCAATACAGAATAGTGCTTTTCGTATACATATATATGTATAACTTACATATACTTATATATATGTATAACTTAATATATATATATATATATACTAAATATATGTATAACTTAATATATATACTATATATACTTATATATATGTACTATATACTCTATATACTTATATATATGTATAACTTAATATATATACTATATATACTTATATATATGTACTATATACTCTATATACTTATATATATGTATAACTTAATATATATACTATACATATTATATATACTATATATATGTATAACTTAATATATATACTAAATATATGTATAACTTAATATATATACTATATATATGTATATATATGTATAACTTAATATATATACTAAATATATACATATCTACTATATATATGTATATATATGTACTATATACTATATATACTTATATATATGTATAACTTAATATATATACTATATATACATATCTACTATATATACTTAATATATATGTACTATATATATATATACATATCTACTATATATACTATATATACTTAATATATATGTACTATATACTATATATACTTATATATATGTATAACTTAATATATATACTATATATACATATCTACTATATATACTTAATATATATGTACTATATATATATATACATATCTACTATATATACTATATATACTTAATATATATGTACTATATACTATATATACTTATATATATGTATAACTTAATATATATACTATATATACATATCTACTATATATACTATATATTAAGAACTTAATATATATACTATATATACTTATATATATGTACTATATACTATATATACTTATATATATGTACTATATACTATATATACTTACTTATATACTTTAGTTTTTTTTTTTTTTTAATTTTTTACCGGTTAAACCTGTTTAACCGGTTCCGGTTTCCAAAATATTGGAACCGGTAAACCATTAAACGGTTAACCGGAACCGGTTAACCGGTTCTACCGGTTCCGGTTCCGGTTCCGGTTCCGGTTTAACCGGTCCGGTTACCGGTTAAAACCGGTAAGACCAAACCGGTTACCACCTCTACTTGATGGTATTGGTATGAGACCGACTATGTAGATTGAAGTTTTGTCAAAAAAATAAATTATGTAGATTGAAGTCGTTGGGTGCGTTTAGAACGAATCGTCGAACATTGGCTATTTTAAAGCGACATTGAGGTATTTCAAGCTTTAAGTTTTCATGTGTCACGAGCCAAATTACTAAGCCGCGAAGGCACCAATTCCCACAAAATCGGTAAGCCATCCACAACCCAATTAGGCAAATTCAATAAGGAAATAAATGCAGAAAGAAATCATACAAGTCATTTTTAAAGTCTTAACAAGTCTGATCATCATAAAACTTAAAGAAGGTGTTACAACCCCTAAAATCTGATCTCACTAGTACAAGAACTGACTAAAGAAGTACAAGTCTGGGATGCAACCCGAAATATTATCAGGAAGTAAAAGACAGAAAGTAAAGGATAGAGGGAAAATCCGGTGCTACAGATCCTCATGTAGCTCACCCCGAACTCTCCAGATGGCCTCCTCAAAGACCAGCGTAGTCTTGAGATCCACTGCTACTGGGAACAGAATCTGCATGCAAAAAGAGTGCAACGAGTGTAGCGTGAGTACGGGAAAACAACGAGTACTCAACAGCATCGTCGACCAACCCTAACGAAAATGGAGACGAGGATTGCTGTACGATTATTACTTCCATACTTAGTCGCTATTAGTCCACAATAATAATCGTAATAAACACAATAATCTTAGGTGACAAGCCTAGGTAAAAGCTTCAAATATCCAAATAAGCATTTAAGACAACCCAAACAACAATTCAAGTAAGTCATACAAATAAGGAACCAATGAAATAACATGATATGCAACTGCTATGCAATGGAAGACCTTTTCCATCACTCGGTACACACACATTCAAACACTATGAATCGTGAACCATAGGGGACTCCCGAGGTTGGGTTCTTAGCCTCTTTAGGCTTCCAAATCATCATACTCAGCCCATAGGCTCACATTATTTGTCACTAGCTAATTTGGCTTATATCATCAGCATCACTCCGTCCCGAACCATTTCCCCTCCGACCTTACACATGTATCCTCAAATGCACACAGTATAATATATAAAGCATGAATATGACATGCACAACAATAAGTAATCAAACTAAGAAATAAAGGCTCATTCTTTAGCTCTCTTCCACATTTTAAACGAGTATTTAGGAGTGATGAGAATACATAATCACAAATGAGACAGGTAATAAGCATAGAAGAATTTAATAAGGGACCTCATATCCCAATCCCAGACACAAATTAATCTATGCTATCAGCAAATCCCCAAAGCATGACATTCAGACCGGACTATACAATGGAAATTACACAAATACCTCTATCATAGCACTGGTACCCGATACAAGTGCTCGTCAACTCAAAAGTATCGGGACCCTCTTTAGTTACCCCATTATGCCCTCTTATTAATCCAATAAGACCAACCACGACGCTTTAATTAAGGTCAGAAAGTCTCAACTTGCCTGAATTGAAGTCCGACGGTCACAACAGAGTCTTGCCCTTTCGTAGAGCCCCTGAACGCTCTCAATCTATTCAAATACGTATTCTACGTTAGAACAAGGGTCCGTAGACACCCATATTGCTAAGTAAGAGATTCAAGTTCAGAAATTCAACCCAAAAAACCGAAGGTTAAAACCATAATTTCATTACAAAATCGGGTTCAATAGGGTTAAATAATAACTCTATGAATTTATACGAACCCAACGATACCCATATTGGTATATAATAAATCCGAGATACCTAAGAGGGATTCCGAGCCCCAAGGGGTAAACTGGAAATTTGACTCATGAATTGTTTACCCATGGCCTAGGGAGTCTAGCAAAACATCAATTCCATGATTAATTGAATAAATCCTTATTTTAAACTTAGGGTTCATAAACCCCCAAATTCCCAATCCTAAATCATGATTTCTATGATGAATTTCCTTAATAATCAAAGGTATTATGGTAAAAAGAGGATTAGGTACTTATCCTTGAGAAGAATCTTGACAAAACCCTGCAAAAGTTCTCCAAAACGAGGTTCCAAGCTTAAAATATGTGAATGAAATGTTCAAGTTCGAGATGGGTTTTAAGCTTCTGCGCAGTCATCTCCTTAATTGCGATCGCTGCACCCATCCACGCGATTGTGGAACTTCAAAAAATCTCTCTCGCGATTGCTCCCCAAGGCATCGCGATCGCAATGACCAAACTAGCAACAGTTCGCGATCGCGATGCCACGTGGCATCGTGATCGCGAAGAAGAACACCAGATACAACTGAAACCAGAAAAATATGGGTTTTCACCAATTCCGATTCGATACCCATAACTCTTTCGGAACCCCCGGACACAAACAAAATATGCATTTCAATCATAAATTATGCTACGAACTCGCTCGCGCACTAGGAATTTCTAAAAGAGGTCATCTTGACCCGGTGTTGACCGAGGTCAACTCCAATTTTCAAAAAACTAGATTTCCAACCAAAGGTTCAAAATACCCCCCGAGCCCTGGGGAGCCGAACCAACTACTCAACCAATCCATAATTGACATTCTGGGCATAACAGAATTGACAAAACTTTCAAAAAGACTCATTTACCCCTGATGTTGACTTTGATCAACCCATTCCTTAAGGATTCCCCAAAACTCATTTTTCTTACTCAAAACCCACCAAAATGCCTGAGGAATCGCACCACCCATACCCACAAGTCAATATACTATAGAGAAGGTGGGGAAAGGATCAATAGGGATAAAATAGGCAAAATAACCAAATTGATCTAATGGATCGTTACATCATGTGTGTTTTAAAATTGCTTATGTATTTGAAATAACGAATTAAATGAGATTCCATTTACGTGCCGGACAAACTTGCATAGTTTGCTCCATTGCTTGACTTAAATGATGAAATCGCCTAAAAGGATAAGTATTGAACTTTATAAAGTGTTTATCACTCTTATATAATCCTTGTGCTATTTGTGTGACGCCACACCATATTTTTTAAATATTTCTCATGACTTGTTGATTATAAAATTCATAACATGTTTTCAAATGATAAAATATTGATCTTATCTTGTGATTTTATTTAAAATAAAATAAAATGAGCCTTTGATGTTATTTGAGATAAGAGATTGAATTCGGCTAATGCTCCATGGCTTGATGTGAATCATCTAACAATGGTTGCGCATAGCCGAGGAGGGGGGAGGGCATACGTCAAACATTACAACATAGACGTAAGCGCTTTGTACACTATTATCGTACAACTGAAACATAAATGTAAGAGTTGTGTATGTACTTTATTGTTGTAACATTGAAACACAGATGGAAAGACTATGTACCGTTCCGTTGTTTGCTAAAAATCAAATAACTCTAATTATGCCATGAAAGATTTATTCTTATCTTAAATATTTTTAAAAATAGCATTTGCTCACTTGATTTATCTCTTCTACATACAATGTTATTAAATAGAACTCTTTCTCGCCATGAGTGGTTTGACTGTGACATATACTGAGTATTTCAATACTCATGCATTGTTTTCATGATGCCAGGTTGAGGAGTTGGACTGTCCGCGTGCCTAGAATTCTGCATCTTCTCTATTTTGGTGAGCCCACTTTGAGATTATGAGTTAAGTGTCGTATTCCATTCTTTTTTGTATATTGCGGGTTAACCTTGCAACTTCTATTTGTTTATTATTTGTTGTGTCATAGAGGTTCGATAGATAGACTTTTTTCGCCTCTATTCTCTTTTGTTTTCTTCTAGGCTCGAATTCCAAATCGTACTTAAATTATTTTTCCGTTTGTCATGGCTAATTAAATGAGTCTACTCGCTGTTTTTGCACCACTGGTTCACTATTCAGTATATAACGACCAAAATTTCTTTTTCTCTTTTGACTCTTCAACTGATCTCCTTTTACGTTGACAATTAGATCCATATCTTTACAGTAAACTTTTTATACAAAGTTCTTTAAGTCTAGGAAAGAACATGAAATGATGATGACTATAAGTTGGAGCTAGTTTTTAAACTAAAGGAACTTATAAAAAAGCAGTTGTGAACTCTTTGCATTCGCACGCTTTTATATTTTGTTGAACTCTGAACCTCCTTTTTTCTGCTTATATATAAAATTGCCCTTAGGGGCTTAATAAAAAAAAAACATTCGCATGCTTAATATCCACTTTTTGCACCATGTGCTTTGGTGTTGTACAGTTTACACATCTCATATAGGAGAAACTGTCACGACCCAATTAGGGGGCCATGACGGGTACCCGGAGCTGACTATCGAGCACCACTCATCATGCTAACCATCATACTCAACATGTACACACATAATCTACAAGGTAATATTTACTATAAACTGATCGTAAATTAACCCCCAAAACATGCATATATACATAAGCCCTCACGGCTACCAAAAATGATATACAAAGCGTACACTGAGAGGTCGCATAACATCTACTACCCACACATATGTATCTACGAGCCTCTAACTGGAGTACAGAACATAAAGACGGGACAGGACCCCGTCATGCCCGAATATGTACACAAAAGAATATATCAAAAACTGCACCTCCGGAGAAGGGAAGTGCTCCTGTGCAAGCTGATCTGGCTCCTAAGAATTTGGGCCGTCTCCCTGTCTATCTGTGGCATGAACACAGCGCCCATAAAGAAAGGACGTCAGTACCAACAATGTACCGAGTATGTAAGGCATATACAATAACATGATAAAGAAATACGAGAACATAAGATAGAGGTATGACCTGTACTGATAGCCTCTCAAGGCGGAGTCATGCATGGTAACTTATATAATAAACAACATCATATCATATCATATATTGCTGCGGAACGTGCAGCCCAATCCATTTATCCACACACACACACACACACACACATATATATATATATATATATATATATATATTGTGTCGCGGAACGAACGGCCCGATCCATTTATCCATACATCCCGCGTCCGAGACGATATCAGAATATACCAGCTGATCAGGTCGTACTGCGTATATAGCCCCTGGCCCTTCTTCCCATATCCCATGTATTCATATACATATATCCATGTACATCATATAATATAAACAACACGCATGAGAGCTCAATTAAAAGTTATAACTCTATCGGAGTGACGTAAGGTCGGTAATCACCGATTATATTATGAAATAATCATAATCGTTATGTCTTACCTTGAAGGGACTAATGACGTAAGGTGAGGATAACAACAATGAATAGTCATCAAGGAGAACGTAGGGTAAGATCATAAATCTTATAAAAGCATCAATTTATGAACCATGGAGCCTTTAGAAGTAGAATCTTGATCATTATCATAAGGAACTCATAACAATCTTGAACGTTCGACTCTTGGAATGTAAGAAGGTCATGGAATGCGTGGAAGGTGGAATATAAGAATCATGCCTTTAATAAAGAAAGGGGCTAGCCTTACGTACGTTTATGTCTCCTTAACTCTATCGACTAGTGCTTTCCTTCCAAGCTCGCGATTCTACATTTAAGGAAATTCGTACTACATTAAATTATTAGAATCATACTTAGGTCTAAACAAAACGACTAAGAGCTAATGAAAATAGGGTAACACCTCCTTTATTTCTACAACTCTTCCCATACAATAAACAACTCCCACAAGATCATAATCAATAATCTTCATCAAGTTAAGCATTATCCAATTCTCAAAATTCCCTTTCAAGGTCATTCACAACCATAAGTACAACATAACGGTCATACTCATTCATATATAATACTTCTTCAAGATTCTTAATGTCATTCATAACAAGATTATACTCATAACATATCAAGAACTATGATTCATGTCAAGTTCTATTCAAGAATACCATTATTTCCACATTTAAGCCTCATATCCTATTTTCTCTCTTAATCCAAGTCATTCAACCCCTCAATACTCTTAATAACGTGTATTGAACGTGAAACTCACCTTTGATGATGTAGGAATGGACTTTGGATGGAAATACTTCACTTGGAGAAAACCCCACTTCAACACCAAAGAGATTCTTGGTTTCCACAAACCCTAGAGAGCATCCTTGCACTTGATTCTACTATTTTTTTGGTACTTGATCTTTGATTTACCTTGGATTGGTGCTAGAGAAGTGTATGGAATTTTCTAGTCTTCAAGACTTGTAGAGGGAGTGAAATCTGAAAGGGCTAGGGTCATTTATTTATAACTGGAACTGGAAAGTTCCAGTGAAGCGGTTCGACGAGCGAGTCTACGACCCGTCGACGGTCCATCGACTTACGCCTGCAAATCCCTGATTGCAGAAACATGCTGACGGTTGGGTCGACGGTCCCGTCGACACGACGACGGTTCGTCAACTTGATCCGTCGACTTGCGCCTGCAGATTTTAGTTTGCAGGAACGTGTTGATGGTGCACAGTGACGGTCCGTCGACATGTCGACGGCCTGTCGGCACTGACTGGTGTCTGCAAAATTTCTTGAATTCGTTCAAATTGCATCAATTCGATTCGTTCTACTTATAACCTCGTAATTTGCCCAGAATACCTACCGATACCTTTTCACATGGAGTACAACACTTTATGTCCCTAAACTCGGGCACGGGTCTCCATTCTCAAGACATACTCGACTAGGAAATCATTTATTCTACTATGACGAAGACGAGGGGCGTAAAAGAAACATATATGTAACATCATTCAAATAGTGGTTTTAACCATTTGACATGAGAGTTGGGACCCCTACAATTTGACTTCGAAATTTCTACCAGAACATTTAGATGGAGCACATTCAAACAAATTCAAAACAGATTTTGACACTATAACTATATGATAATATTAAATGAATACACAATTTCAGCATTTATGCTTCAGAGTTCCACCCCCTAGGAAAATTACATACACGCAATAATGCAAAAGTCAATTTACTCTAGGTATAACATTAAGCACCTGAGATAGTATATATAAACAGGCAGAGGAGGCAGCATTTTTGAAAGTCCTCCAAAAGAAGCTAGACAGATAGTGATGATCAAGTTGGCTTTTGAATCTGAGGTGCATCACATTTGAGCAAACAACTACGACAACAACTACAAAAACCAACAATGTCCAAGCTTTTGTTGCCATGAAATTTTTAAATAAGGAAGCAAAGCTAAGAAATATAATAGAACCAAGTATAAAGATTCCATCTTTGTCCCTTTGATAGATTGATTGAATGAAAAGGGCTAGGTTTCCTAACACCACTGAACTCTGAGAAATCGTTGCCTGCATTAGGAAGACAAGAGATACCACACTTTATCAATTATTTAGGATAAAATGGAACATGACGGGAGATAGAATGTTAGGACAATAGCTCGTACTGTTCGACAGAATTCCTGCCGCTAAAATTCCAATTAATTAGAGCTAGAAGCGATGAGGTCCGTTATGCTTCGTAGACAAGGCTCGTCTGCAATACTCAACCTTATGTATAAAAGGGTTTATGCGCTCCATTCATTGTTTAATTGAAGACCTTTCCTTACCCTACTCTTTCATTTTCGCTTAAACTTCCCCAGTTTTTGGAATTAATTTATTGGATACCGGAATAAAGGAAAGCAAGCAAAACATAAATATATTTCTATTGTAACAAAGATGTAAGAATCTGAGACTTAATGCACTGAAAAATCAGCAACATAACGGGAGCGTTTTCCAAAATTGTCATGTTCGGTTGGTTCATGTTCCTTAAAAATGAGGAAAATGATTTCCTAGTGAAAGTCGAGAAAACAAGTTCCACAAGTGGCATTCCACACGATTGTGCCCTCCCTACCACCCAACACACTTCATCTTCACCCCACCCCTTTAGCCCCCATGCCCACCACCCCACACCCACACCCCTACCCCCACTCCCACCTCCCATAATATTTGTTTAGATTATACACAAAGGCTTTTAAGATAATATTTCTTAGGAACACAAAAAAAAAAGTAAGAAATCCACTTATTTTTCTGAAAAACATTTTCCTTCATACCGAGCACATACGAGGATTTGAACTCTTGGGGTTTAGTTCTTTAAAGCTCAAACCCTTTTTAAATCTAATATAAATGAAAGCAAAAAACATAGACGCATATTTAAAGAAGGGAAGAAACTTTCATCTGTTATGAAGGTCAGGATGCTCTGAAACTACCGTTAACTATCCTTATTTATCAACCTAAGTTATTCTTAATTTGCAGCCCTAAATTAGGAATATTCCAAAATAAGATATCTCCTATTAATGGCTAACGGTCATTAGCTAGCAATCAAGAGTTAATAAGGACTCCTTTCTTTGCATAAATTCCTTGTAAATCCTAGAGTTTTATTATTGAAAGGTATTACAATGCTTTTACTCCTAATTGTTCTGGTCGCTATCTCTTTATTCAACTACTACATATTAGAGAAAACAACATTATGCCATTTTTTAGCCTTTTAGGTACAACAATGCACATATACGTTTTGACAGTTATCTAGCTGAAGATACAAGAAGTGCCCTATGTATCCTTCTATCTCAATGTCTTTCCTATCAGATGATAAGGAAGACCAAATATCTAAGATACTAAGTCTAGATTTTAATCCTCAATACTTTTTTTTTAGAATTTATGTGTTTGTGATGGGAGCTCTGGATATACTTCAAGCCGTATACCTTACTTGGATCACTTTTCAAAGAGAATTATTTGTCCCTCACAAATACTCTCCCGGGATAGAATGAAGCAAAACCAAGAAATAATGAATCAACTCTCTGAACACACAATAATTAGTGCTGCCGTCACTAAACTTATAACAATTTTTCTTAAGGAATAATGTTGGTACTTGAAATATTTCTTATATTATAAAATATTCTCAGAATGTTCCTCTATTTATAGAGGATGTCTTTAACCCTTGAACCTGAAATGACACGACATTTAGGGAAGAGAAGCATTGTTTCAGGAAGATATATACCCTTTCAGAAAGAAAGTACTTTTTCCTTTTTGCAGAAAGAAAAATACTTTTTCTTTTTGCCTATTGCTTTTATTTTCCCATGAAAATAATGACCCAACATTTAAGAGACAAGAGAAAGCATGCATAAATAAAGTATCTAGTGATTGAACTTAATTTATATTAGCGGAATACAATTTCTATTAACTGAATAGCCAGGTAAGACAAGTTATTTGAACCGACCACCATATTGTAAAATAGGATGTATCTCACACATGAATTCTATTACATAATTCCTTTATAACCAACACCATAAGGCCTTGTATTCCAATCCTCTTGCAAAGGCATAAAAACTAAACCCGAGCTTCTTAAAGCAACAAACTTCGCATCCACATAGGTAGACCCTTATTAATGTGCTCCTGCAAGAGCACCCACTAATAGGCCTATTAAGAGTTTATAATCTTAACTTCCTTTTAACAATTTTTCGGACAAAACACTTACTTTGGGACGGTAATACCAGGTGCTATCAACCAATCAAGAATGTTGTCACTCATTGAACTTGAGACAGGACGTTGTATCAAGCGTCAACCGTGATCACTCCATCTTAATTAATTGATTTATATAACTGTGTCTAAGGTCACTATGCCTTCCGTTATATATATATATATATATATATATATATATATATATATATATATATATATATATATATATATATGTATGTATATATATATAACTGTATTGTTACACCCCTCATGTTCGTAGTAGTAGAACATATGGTTTCCTAGTCGGGTATGCCCTTGGAATAGAGACCCGAGCCCGAGTTTGGAGTAGAAAGTGCCTTACCCCGTGTACGAGGGTACCAGCAGATATTCCTGGCAATTTATAGAGTTAAAAGTTGAACGAATCAAATCGATACGATCTGAACTGAATCAGAAAATCTGCAGGACACCAGTCACCATCGACGGGTCATCGACATGTTCATCAGACCATTGACGTATGGCGTCGATGGGATCCCGCAGCCATACATCTGAGGGCGCAGGTCGACGGGGCAAGTCGACGGACCGTCGACACGACGACGGGCCATCGACCCGCTCGTCGAACCGGACGTTGTAGCCTTTTTGGCTACCAAGTATAAATAGGTGGTCCACGACCCTATTTCATATTTTTCATTCTCTCCAAATATGAAAACCCTAATATATTATCTCCCAATATTTTCCATCATATTAGTGAAGATTTGACAAGACCCGGACCTCATAAACCCGAGATGGTGAAAAAAAAGGTTGCTTCTAGGGTTTCTTCAAGGTTGTGAATTTTAGGGAGTTGAAGTTGAAGTGATTCTTGGGATTCTTGACCCCTCAAGGTATTTAAATAATGTCTACCCTTATATTTAAGTTGAGTATCAAAAGTTTTAGCGATATTAAGTGAAGAGAAGGTAATTGTAGAAGTGTTAAGTTGATGAAGGGCAATGTAGTGATATAGGGTTATATTAAGAGATGATTGGAAGCGGGTTTATGTGTATATATATATATGTGTGTGTGTGTGTGTGTGTGTGTGTGTTGGTTTTGTTGATGTGAGTGTTGTAGTTGATGTGGGATCAAATGAGAAGTTGGAGAGTTGTAAGCTTACAAAGGAGATTATTGTCTATAGTTCGTTGAGCTATATACGTATTTGAGGATGGTTAGTAAGCGAAGCAAATAGTCTAATTAATCCCTGTGTTATCTTAATTGTAGACTTGCAAGTTCGAGAGGAAGAAAGTTGGACGATTGAGTATACTTCCAGGTATGTTAAGGTCATTCCTTTCTTCTTTAGGCATGTTCCTATGATATGATCCAACAAGCGAGTAAGCGAGTTTTCATATTACTCTACTCATAGAAGTATTAGGAGTACTTCAGTCTTTGATGTTCATTTACCCCATTTATGAGTAATCCTTCTGTTCATGGGTCCAGTCTTATGTAGCCAGTTCTGTTCATACAGTTTATTCATGCATACATTTATTATATATTTATGTACATTGACCCGTGACTAGAAGGAATTATATACGCACATATATCAGGCATTATATACGCATTACTACTATGATGATGATATTGATTCTGGCCACATAGGAGCCAGTATGATATTATGAGATGCCATAGAGGCTTACAGGAGTTATATACGCATATACATCAGGCGTTATATACGCACGCATATCAGGCGCTATATACACACTCATATAGATGCATGACCATCATTGATAGGTTTGAGCATGCATATTATGTGCCCATAGAGGCATTGTCAGTTTACAGGTTTAGGCAGTTACTAGTTCATACAAGTACATGCAGTCATTCGTTTCAGTTTATGAGTTCAGATCTTATCCACGATTCTTATGTATATATATGTTGTTGTTCTTATGCCTTACATACTCAGTACATTATCCGTACTGACTCCCCGTTGCTCGGGGGGCTGCGCTCATGCCCGCAGGTACAGGGAGACAGACAGGTGGTCCAGCTCAGTAGGACCTCTAGATCTAGCAGTGGTCAGTACGCTCCATTTGATCCGGAGCTACAGTCAATTTTGGTATGCCCTTTTTGGATGTGTATACATATGGGTATGACGGGGCCCTGTCCCGTCCTTTCTACAGCTTTGTTCCAGTAGAGGTCTGTAGACAGTTGTATATAGTAGTCAGATGATGTAGCCTTATCGGCTTCTATTCTTTTGTGTATAGTATATGTAGCAACCTAGCTGGCTTGCATTATTCTTCCGCATGTGGTGTATATATATATGTGCAGATTGTACAAAGTTCTGATGTTTCCTTCTTATGAGATCAATTTATGCCATTTATGGGCCTTTGATGTTCAGTATGTCTCAGATAAGTGTTTAGGGGTGTTTGGTCGCTAGAGGTCAGACTCCTGTCACGACTCATCGGTTTGGGTCGTGACAGAAGTGGTATCAGAGCAGTTCTTCCTAGGGTTGTCTACAGACCGTGTCTAGTAGAGTCTTGTTTATGGGTGTGTTGTGCACCTTACTTATAAACAGGAGGTTGCAGGACATTTAGGATGATGTTATTCTTTCTCTCTTAGATTGTGCGATAGAGCCCTGTGTTAAGTGTTCGCTTCTGATGAATTATTCTGATTTCAAAGATGCCCTGTAAGAAAGCTACAGCAGCCCAGAAGGGCAAGAGAGCGGCCGGTGAGGCCACTTGTCATACTCGACAGGCCACGAGGGCCTAGGATGAGATTCAGAGCGAGGGGCCGTCTGAGACATCGCACGCCCCGCCTCCAGCACCAACCCCATGTCACGCCCCAAAACCCACCCTAGACGTGACCGGCATCCGACGTCATGAACAACATCGGAAGAACCTAAACGACATAATAATAATACTTGAACCCGCCAGGTTCAATAGTCGCCTCCAACAATTTATAAATTAAATGTAACACATGAATTAAATCAGCGGAAGTCTTTATAAGCAATGGCCATCAACGTGGCAAACACCCATTAAGTCGTACGAGACTTTTGACAATCTACCAACAATTCTGACAACTATCTATGGAGCTTCTAAGAGACATAACAATCGTCAAACTTCGGGACGCAGCCCGAAAATCTAGAATAATAAATGAAACGGAAAGTGTCCCACGAACAAGTATGTGGGCTCACCAAATCCACAGCAGTAGCAAGTCCTATTAAGCGTCGAAAGTATCACGAACCTGCTCTTCTTCGTTACCTAACATACCATCAAAAACAACAATGGTATGCCTGAGTACTTTTGTACTCAGTGAGTGCCTCGGGGACAACAAGTATTATGAAAATAAAATATAATAATATATAAAGAAATCAGTTCTGAAAAAGATAGCATAAAAACAGCCATTCCACTTTGTGATTCTCAATATCATTTGTTAAACAGTTTACAAATCCATTAATCAATATAGAAACAAGTATTCAACATGTGTATCTCCATAAGAATTATCAAAAATCGATTATGAAGTCTTTTGTTAAGTTACAACTTTTAATTATGCCATTCAAATTGATCATGATTGTCAACAACGGTTCCATGAGAGATTACGAATATTACACATATACGAATATTTTACATACTGACACAAGCCCAAGAATCAATCACATCGAGGGAATGACCGTAGGGTTCCCTTGTCACAACTCACCACACCGAATTATAAAGTCTCGGTGACCACTCATTCTCCCGAATGGCTAGGCATAAACACACCGGGATATGAAATCCCCGGTAACCACTCATCCTCCCGAATGGCTAGGCACACTGCGCAATACACCGAAATATAGATTCACGGTGGCTACTCTTCCTCCCGAATAGCAAGGCCATTAATGCACCCCAGGTAGCGAGCCCGGGAGTGGCCACTCCTCCTCCCGAATGGCAAGGCAATTAATACACTAGGATCCATAGTGGCTACTCCTCCTCCAGAATAGCAAGGCAAACAGAACAACAAAGTCCATGGCATAGAAGCCGATTCACCAATTGTCTCAAAGCAGTCATACCGTCAATAACATTTAAGTTCATTACACATATCGATCAACGAAAGGCATATCAATTTAACTCTTTACCATTTACCATGCCAAGAATTTCACTTACGAATTCTATATCACTACAAGCCACTCACCGGAAACAAGATAGAAAGCAAGCCACTCATAGGCAAACTAATCAATCAATCGATACTCCTGGTTAGGAAACCACGGAGGCTAATCGTCCTCTGGACAAACACAACTTTACCATACAGTTACAAAAACACAAACAAAAATACAAATAATGTCATATTACTAAATTATCAATTATGGCTTAGGGCCGAACCTCACTTCTCAAGTCATCATCCCAAATAGAGGCATTTCAAGTTACCACCGATTGAGAATCTTATTCAAATTTCAAGTTTAAGAAACCCATTTTACAACAAAACAAGTTGAAGGTCTAACCTTTAGAGGATTTAAGTTCAATCATCCAATAATGGGGAAAAGTGAGTTTCACAAAGTAGTATAGTTCGTGTAAGGTTCGATGCGGGCTTGACCCTACACACGCATGACCTTGTCTAAAAGCAATCATCTTTGTAGTCAAATTATCATTACGGAGCATTATGCCATATTGAAAGGATAAGTTATTCCGACCAATGTTTGAAAACGTATAACTTCTTTACGAAAGATTTCCATGTCTTAAATCATCAATGAGAATATCATTACCAACCCTTAACCATCATTATTAAACATATCTTATAGAGGAAAACATTCATAATATCACATACATATATAGGGTTTGTTACAATCTAGGTTTAATGTGGGTTTGTCCCCTCACACACATTAACCACCATTTAAACATGAATTAGAGTTCAAGGAACATGAAAAGATTTCTTTTCCTTTCATTCATTAAAGGATCTTGAATAATATTTATACTTCCAAATTCAAGAACAACAACATCAACAACAATCTCAACAATTATTTTATATCAATATCCAACTAATTCTATCCATTTAATCATACCAAAACAGCCCACAAATCATTTGATATCCAAAAAAAATCATAACCGAGCTTTCAATGTCATTTTCTCTATTCTAACCGGTCAAATCTATCAATGATAAGGGTAAGAACATTATTAAAATCTTAGACATACATTAGGGTTTTGTATGAGAAGTTCACCCTTTCTATTCAATAAAGAACTTTCAAGAAAAGAAGTCATGCATTCCAAAATAAGATTTTTCAAAGAGACATACGAATCAAAATCAAAGAGTTTATAAAAAAAATCGATCAAAAGAGTATGTTCAAAAGAGGCATACCTTAATTTGTTAAACAAGATTTAACAATTCACTTTTCTATTGAAGAACACCCAAAACCTAGCTTGAATCACTTTGGAAGGAAATATGTTGCAAACCCTTAATTGCTCCAAAACCTGAATTAAAGACTTGAATTTTGGAGAAGATTTCCCAAATCTTGATTCTTGAATCTTGAGATGGGTTTTCTTGAAAAACCTATATTAGGAATGATGATTTATTGTTTAGATTACAAGGATATATGTTAGAATTGAGTTGGAATAATTAGAATGGACTTACCTTGGTGTTCTTGATGTTGGAGGAGAGTAGGAGGTCGTTCTAGGTTTGAAGGAATGAAAAATAATGAGTTGAGAACTGATATGGATGAATATATATTGTTCTGTGAAAGTGAAATTTATGACCTGAACACTGCTGGTCGTAAAGTCAGTTTACGGGGCCGTAAATTGATTTACGGACCGTATTCTGCACTTTGGACTGCACTGTGTCGCTTCAGTAAAATGGTCATAACTCCTTGCACAGATGTCCGTTTGACCCCCGTAAGATACCGTTGGAAAGGTATTTCAATGCTCTACAACTTTCATCAAGGAAGTTTTCCCATATTCGAAATAAGTTTTGAAATACGTGCCGTAAAGTGAAATACGGTCCGTATTTAACCATATGACCTCAAAATGTCAAATTCCAGAATGTTCAGAAATTCTTGGTTTCAGTTTACGGGCACTGTTCATGGTCGTAAATTGAAATACGGTCACTGTTCATGGGCGTAAACCACCATATCACAACTGAACAGAAAAATTTCAATTTCCACATTCTTTATCTGATGTTCTAAGTCTAGGATCGTGGTCAAAACTTTCGTTAAAGGTACGGGGTGTTACACCCCAGTTCCTCAACCGGATGCAGAGGCTAGGATGTACGGGATGCTGTACGGTTGTTGACCAGATTAGTAACCGCCCAGGCACAGCGGCAGGGAGTTGGTGTTGACCCAGCAGACAGGGCCAGTAGTTCGAGGGTTAAGACCTTTCTTGGGTTAGGTCATCCTGAGTTTTTTGTGGTAAAGCAAAATATGGACCCCCAGGATTTTATTGATGGTATGCAGAGGACTTTGAGGGTTATGTACGCGGATGAGGTTGAGTCAGTGGAGTTGGCTTCATATAGACTCCGGAATATTTAGATACAGTGGTATCAGGCATGGGAGTTATCTAGGGGAGAAAATGCCCCTCTAGCTGTATGGCGAGAGTTCTCAGATGCTTTTCTTCGCCATTACTTACCTCTAGAGGTCCGACAGGCCCGAGCAGATAGGTTCCTACTTATTGAGCAGGGTAGTATGAATGTACAAGAGTATTGTGTACATTTCGATTCCCTGGCTAGATATGCCCTAGCTATGGTGGCTGAGATGGAGGATAGAGTTCATCGCTTTGTGGCCGGTCTAGGGCCACACCTGATAGGTGAGTGCACGACTGCTGCACTACAGCCAGGCATGGACATCTCCCATATGCAGGCGTATGCATAAAATTTGGAGGATCGTAAACACCAGCGAAGGATAGAGCGTGAGCGTGACTGGAGCCGTGGTAAGAGATCTAGATCTTTTGATATGGTTAGTGAGTTCGGGGGAGGATAGAGACAGCAGCATCCTAGGTATTCTTATCAGCCGGCAGGGAGTGCACCTCCGTGGTTCCCAGGTCCGAGATTTGACCGGTCTTCTTATTCCGGAGCGGGCCAGAGTTCTAGAGCGTCAAGTTCTCAGTACTGACCAAAGTCAGGCCAGATGTGGACCCCTTTGCCGCGATGTACTCAGTATGGCAAGTTACATGCAGGTCAGTGTCGGTTGAGTTCAGATGTTTGCTATGCTTGTGGACAGCCAGGCCACAGGATGAAGGAATGCTCGATGGGGGTTGGTTCAGGTATGGTTCAACCTATAGGGTCTGTGGCTGGCTCATCTTCTGCAGTGTGCCCTTCAGGGCAAGTTTTTCAGACGCCAGCAGGGCGAGGTAGGGGAAGGAGTGGAGCATCCAGCTCGAGCCGTCCTCAGCACCGCGTGTATGCATTGGCTGGTAGACAGGACCGTGAGTCGTCTCCTGATGTTGTTACAGGTATATTATCAGTTTCCTCCCATGATGTTTATGCACTGATTGATCCAGGTTCCACTTTATCATATGTTACGCCCTTTGTTGCCAGAAAGTTTAGGATAGAGTCCGAGTTGATTAGACCTTTTAAGGTGTCTACGCCAGTTGGTGATCCGATTATAGCTAGACGGGTATACCGAGACTGTGTTGTTATAGTTTGTGACTGCCGTACCGTAGCAGATCTAATTGAGTTAGATATGATTGATTTTGATGTTATTATGGGCATGGACTGGTTGGCTTCTTGTTATGCTAATGTTGATTGTAGAGCAAAGATAGTTCGATTCCAGTTTTAAGGTGAGCCAGTCCTATAATGGAAGGGCAATGCTGCTTCTCCTAGAGGTAGGTTTATTTCCTACCTTAAGGCAGAGAAAATGATAAAAAAAAATGTATATTTTTCACCTTGTTCGAGTTCAAGATGTGCAAGCAGAGTCACCGACTCTTCAGTCTGTTCCTGTGGTTAATGAGTTCTCAGAAGTATTTCTAGTTGAGCTTCCAGGCATTCCCCCAGAGAGGGAGATTGATTTTGCTATTGACCTATTGCCTAACACTCAACCAATATCCATCCCTCCTTATAGGATGGCACTTGCGGAGTTGAAAGAATTGAAAGAGTAGTTGAAAGATTTACTCGAGAAGGGCTTTATCAGGCCTAGTACATCACCGTGGGAAGCACCGGTATTATTTGTAAGAAAGAAGGATGGCTCTTTACGAATGTGTATTGACTATAGGCAATTGAATAAGGTGACTGTAAATAATAAGTATCCGCTCCCAAGGATTGATGATTTATTCGATCAGTTGCAAGGCGCTAAATACTTCTCGAAGATAGAGTTGAGATCAGGATATCACCAGGTCAGGGTCGAGGAAGAGGACATTCCGAAGACGGCATTCTGGACTAGATATGGCTACTATGAGTTTCGTGTTATGTCGTTCGGGCTAACTAATGCCCCAGCTGTATGAATGGATTTAATGAATCATGTATTCAGGCCCTTTCTAGATTTGTTCGTGATTGTGTTCATAGATGATATTCTGGTTCATTCGCCATCAGAGGCCGATCATGCAGAACATTTGCAGATAGTGCTTGGAATTCTTCGAGGTAAAGAGTGGTATGCCAAGTTTTCTAAGTGTGAGTTCTGGTTGAACTGTGTGGCCTTTCTGGGTCACATTATTTCAGAGGAAGGCATTAGAGTGGATGCCCAGAAGATTGAGGTTGTGAAGGATTGGCCAAGGCCCACGGCACCAACGGAGATACGTAGTTTCTCTGGCTTGACAGGTTATTATAGAAGGTTTGTAAAAGGGTTTTCCTCTCTTTCAGCCCCATTGACCAAATTGACTCAGAAATCAGCTAAGTTCTAATGGACAGATGCTTGTGAGCCGAGTTTTCAGATATTGAAGGACAAGTTAACTTCAGCACCAGTTTTGACTCTTCCAGAAGGAACATATGGCTATGTGGAATATTGTGATGCTTCAGGTGTTGGATTGGGCTCTGTGTTAATGCAGCACGGTAAGGTTGTCGTTTATGCTTCTAGACAGTTGAAGAAGCACGAGAAGAATTATCCAACCTATGATCTTGTAGCGGCAGTGATTCATGCCTTGAAGATATGGAGGCACTATTTATATGGTGTCCATGTTGATATTTATACTGATCATAAGAGTCTCCAGTACATCTTTACGCAGAAGGACTTGAAATTGCGTCAGAGACAATAATTGGAGAGGTTAAAAGATTATGATGTGGATATTCTGTACCATCCAGGGAAGGCTAATGTTGTAGCCGATGCCGTCAGTCTTAAATCTATGAGTAGCTTGTCACACGTGCCTCCAGAAAGAAAAGAAATGGTCCGTGAGGTTCGTCGATTGGATAGCCTCGTATTTCGATTGATAGATTCAGGTGATGCATGAGTTACCGTTCAAGACACAGCGGTATCATCTTTGGTAGTAGATATAAAGGAGCGTCACTATGAGGATCATTTTTTAGTTCATTACCGAGATACAACCCCTCAGAAAGAAAATACACCCTTTGTGATCACAGGTGATAGAGTACTCAGGTATCGAGGTAGATTGTGTGTCCCTAATATTGCAGGGATCCGTCAACAGATTATAGGGGAGGCACATTACTCCCGCTATTCTATTCATCCAGGCTCAACAAAGATGTACCATGATCTCAAGGAAGTTTATTGGTGGGATGGTATGGAGTGAGATATAGCAGAATTTGTCGCTCAGTGTCTAAATTGTCAGCAGGTCAAAATAGAGCACCAGAAGCCTGGAGGTCTATTGCAGGCTATGGAGATTCCAACATGGAAGTGAGAGGTAATTAATATGGACTTTATTACAGGGTTGCCCCGCACTCAGCGTAAGTGTGATTCGATATGGGTCATAGTTGATAGGCTCACAAAGTCAGCTCACTTTCTGCCTGTCAGAATTACTTATGCAGCCGAGGATTATGCAAAGCTTTATCTTAAGGAGGTTGTACGACTTCATGGTGTTCCCTCAGCCATTATTTCAGATAGGGGAGCACAGTTCACAACCAAATTCTGGAAGTCTTTTCAGCAAGGACTGGGGACTCAGATGAGTCTTAGTACTGTGTTTCACACCCAGACAGATGGACAAGCGGAGGGTACTATACAGACCCTTGAGGATATGCTCAGAGCTTGTGTACTTGACTTTCAAGGCAGTTGGGATGATCATTTGCCTCTTATCGAGTTCGCGTATAACAACAATTACCATTCCAGTATTCAGATGGCTCCTTATGAGGCCTTATATGGGCGGAGATGCAGATCGCCCATGGGGTGGTTAGATGTCGGGGAGAATCGGTTACTAGGCCCAGACTTAATTAAGCGAGCAGTTGATAAGGTGAAAGTGATTAGAAAGAGGTTGCTAACAGCTTAGAGCCGACAGAAATCCTATGCGGATAATCAGCGACGTAAGCTAGAGTTCGAAATAGGCGACTGGGTGTTCCTGAAAGTTTCACCTATGAGGGGAGTGATGAGGTTTGGCAAGAAGGGTAAGTTGAGCCCTCGATATATTGGGCCATAAAAGATCATTCGTATAGTAGGTACGGTGGCATATGAGCTAGAAGTGCCTTCGGAGTTAGAGTCGGTGCATCCGGTATTTCATGTATCTATGCTTCATAAGTGTATCGGAGATCCTTCAAGAGTGATACCAGTGAATGACATTCAGGTGACCGAGCAGTTATCATACGAAGAAGTTCTAGTGGCTATATTGGACAGACAGGTCTGTGTTGCGAACTAAAGATGGAGCCTCCATTAAAGTCTTGTGGAGGAATAAGAATGTTGAGGAAATGATTTGGGAAACAGAAGAGGCAATGAAGACTGAGTACCCGCATTTGTTCCCAACAGTACAGGAGGTTCAGTCCGTGACATCATCGCCCCCAGGTATTATTTCATTTCAGTTGTCGTGATTGGTCGTGTGAGGCCATGGTATTGTTTGTTATAGTATATGGCCTTGTGTGGTATTATTTTGGGTTGTTGCGTGCAGGGTGGATTGGTATAAGTATAGGGGAAACTCAGCTGAAATTTTTATAACCCAGGATTGTTCGAACATTCAAGGACGAATGTTCCTAAAAAGGAGAGAATGTTACACCCCTCGTGTTTGTAGTAGTATAACCTATGGTTTTCTAGTCGGGTATGCCCTTAGAATAGAGACCCGAGCCCATGTTTGGAGGAGAAAGTGCCTTACCCCGTGTACGAAGGTACCAGCAGATATTCCTGGCAATTTATAGAGTTAAAAGTTGAACGAATCGAATTGACGCGATCTGAACTGAATCAGAAAATCTGCAGGACACCAATCATCGTCGATGGGTTGTCGATGTACAGCGTCTACGGGATCCCACAGCCATACATCTGTAGGCGCTGGTCGACCTGGACGCTGTATCCTTTTTGGCTTCCAAGTATAAATAGGTGGTCCACGAATCTATTTCATATTTTTCCTTCTCTCCAAATCAGAAAACCCTAATATATTCTCTCCCAACATTTTTCATCATATTAGTGAAGATTTGACAAGACCAGACCCTGTAAACGCGAGATGGTGAAAAAGAAGGTTGCTTCTAGGGTTTCTTCAAGGTAGTGAATTTTAGGGAGTTAAAGTTGAAGTGATTCTTGGGATTCTGGACCCCTCAAGGTATGTAAATGATTTCTACCCTTATATTTAAATTGAATATCAAGATTTTTAGTGATATTAAGTGAAGAGAAGTTAATTTTGGAAGTGTTAAGCTGATGAAGGGCAATGTAGTGATATAGGGTTATATTAAGAGATGATTGGAAGCGAATTTATGTATATCATGATATATATATATATATGTGTTTTCTTTGTTGATGTGAGTATTGTAGTTGATGTGGGATCGAATGAGAAGTTGGAGAAATGTAAGCTTACAAAGGAAACTATTGTCTATAGTTCGTTGAGCTTTATACATATTTGAGGATGGTTAGTGTCACGACCCAACCCCGTAGGCCGTGACTAGTGCCCGATCTGGGCACCCGAATGCATCTACCAAATGCTATCTCAAATTGTATCAAACACATTCTAGTATAAACCAGAAGCCGACAAGGCTTTATTTCCAATTTAGATAATTTCCAGAAAAATTTCGGCAGAGTTTCCTTTCTTTTACAGACTATCCCATATACCCTGCACGCAGAAAATACCAACAAAGGCCACACAGGGCCAACATAGTAACATCTAAATATATGCGGACCGGCCGCGGCGGCGAATGGGATCGCCCAAACACAACACATACACATATCTGTACAGAAAGACCCCAACCCCCAAACATGTCCACAGACCTCTAAATAGACCGACAGAATCATATGACGGGACAGGGCCCCGCCGTACCCGTGAACGAGAATATACATATATAGAAGTGACAGACTATACCAAAAGATGGCTCTGAATAAAAGAGCGCTCCAAAAATAGCAGAATGAGATCCTAAGCGGACGGATCAGCAAACCTGTCGTCGGTACCTGCGCGGCATGAAAACGCAGCCCCCGAGGAAAGGGGGTCAGTACGAAATATGTACTGAATATGTAAAGCCTGAGTTGCAGAAACAAAATCATAACTGGTATAGAACGTACAGAAAGTAAACAGAAAATACAAAGTATCAGATATACATTTTCAAAACATGCGGAGTGTGTACAGAAACATATGTCATATCAAATCCGGCCCCTGCCAAGGGGCTCGACAGACAGAACGTGGCCACCCTCCCGACGCTGGTGCCACAACACAGAAGAATCAGAATAGGGGCATAACCCCGTAACATAATATGTCATATCAGATGGCCATAGTAAATCATATCAGAACAAACGTACATGGCACAGCATACTCCACAAACCCATGTACGCGTATACCTACCCCCTCACATCGAGGCACGGCGAACAATGCAGGGGATTACGCTTGACAACATATCCTGGCCCGGGCTCAGTGTGGGAAACATTGGGGCGTCCACGAATGGAGTAGTGAGAGACTAATGCAATTAAAATATCATAAATGTTTCCATAGACTCGATGAGGCATATCAAAGACAAACCGATCCAATGAAGTCGGAAGGAATCATAGTAAATGAGTTTCGAGTATCAAAACAATTTATCAGACTTAATGGAATATTTAAAACAACGTTTGTTAGGTAATTAGAATGGTAGTCAAAACGTTTCTGTTAAGAACTATTCGAAAAGAAGACTTAAGTACATTAAGGGCAAAACCGGGAATAGTGGGCCCACCTCGGGACAAGCAAGGCGATGGGTCCAAATTACGCCCTTTAAGCTTATGGGATCACCTATAAAGGTTCTACGGACATTATGTAGCTTTCCAAGGAGTTTAGAGAAGGTTTGCATAATTTCCAAGAAAACATACCAACAGAGTTCAATCTTACTTAAAGAAAAAGTGATATTTTCGCTTGCGGATTCCGAGGGGCAGAAAGTCTTTCGAGGCCCGAATTCGATCCTAATACACTTAGGCATGCCAAAAGAAGGATCGGGGTAGCTTTACATACCTTTGGAGCTTTTTAAGCCTATCCAAGCTCAATCTCCGTTTCGTCGAAAATCTGCAAATGGTCACAGTTACCAATTGTAAGCTATAGATGCTACGAATTCAATTCAACTCATATTTGTCTACCGAAATTTCGGCAGCACTTCCCCTATACATATAGCACCCCCGAGAACTTAACTCGGCTCACAATCATCAACAACAACCCAAACAACAACATCAACATCAACAACAAACATAAGAAACACAATATGGCAACACTAGTTCTACTTGCCGACATAATGCCATTATCTTCATTTCAACTTCAATTTCCAAACCAATTTCAATGATTTCACATTCATTATCAAACTAGATCATCACAACATAGTTTAGAAGCGTTTCATATCATTTCCTTAAATTATACACACGATATACATAATATACGAACTTTCCGCCGAAGTCATAACTCATTCAAAACTTCTAATCTTTGGCATACATATTCATGACATGTTTTCATCTTCCAAATTCATCAATAATCATCATGACTTGCAACCTAACAACTTCATTTTCGCAATGTCGTAAGATCGTACTAAAACGACATAAGCTTCTACATTCCATTTCAATACAAACTTATACCATTTTATCTTCATTTACGTTGCAAGCATCACAATAACACAACTAACACATTAAACAAAATTAATTCATTGGCATCCTTCCAACACCATACCACACGGCCAAACCCCTATATTTCAACTTCAACCAAATTTATTCAACTTTCATTCTCCATATGAATTCTATCATACACACAACTAGAATACAACATAAATTTCAACTCATTTCTACATGCTACAACACAAACAATACTTCATAACACAATAATAAGGGATAAATTCTTACCTCTTCTTCAAACTTCAATCTTGCCGCAAACGTCGCCCCCTCGCTAAACCAATTATATCACGTCGGAGAGCGTCTTGAACTTGCTACCAATACACGAAGAACAAGATTTTAAGAAGAAGATTGAAGGACTTAGAATTTTTTTTTTCTTTCCTAAGGGTTTCGGCCGAGAGCCTCCTAGTGGGGTGTTCTTCAATTTTTCTTTTTGTTTCTTGAATTTTCATGAACATTGGCCCCCTTTATATTAGTTGATCACATGCTTAGTCACATGATCAACTATATGGACTTGGGCCAAGACCAAGTCCATGGCCGGCCACCCTCAACTTCTTGGGCCTCATTTTTCTTTCCATTTTTGTGAGCCCAATTGGCTATAAATTTATTTTGTTATTCCCGAAACTAATTTCCGAAATTCCAATTTTTTTTGTCCTTGGCCTTCCTCGACACTTCCACATTAATATTCTTTCATAAACAACTCATGTGTTAATTAGAATCAATTATGGCCTTACTTCTTAAAAGTCAAGATTATTTCTAATTTTCCAAATGTGCGAAAACACGGGATATAACATCCTCCCCCCCTTTAGAACATTCGTCCTCGAATGTTAAATTAATCTTATAGGGTTTGAAATGGTTTCGGGGGAGTTTCTATTTATAGACAGCACAATTAGTACCCATTCATTATCGAAATGGAATTAAGCAAAGATTCGAGATTACCTGTGGGCATAGGGAACAAATGAGGATATTTCTTCTTCATCTCCTCTTCGGCCTCCCAGGTCATTTCCTCCCTATTATTGTTTTGCCACAGCACCTTGACAGAAGCTACATCCTTGTTCCGGAGCTTCCTTACCTGGCGGTCCAAAATGGCTATGGGCTGCTCCTCGTATGATAACTGCTCCGTCACCTGAATGTCATCCGCAGGAAATATTCTGGAAGGGTCACCAATGCATTTGCGGAGCATAGACACATGGAATACCGGATGTACCGCTTCCAAATCAGATGGCAGATCTAACTCATAGGCGACATTTCCAATTTTCCGCACAATCAGATAAGGCCCAACATAACGCGGACTGAGCTTCCCCTTTCTGCCAAACCGCATCACGCCTTTCATAGGCGATACCTTCAGGAATACCCAATCACCAACCTGGAATTCCAAAGGACGACGCCGTTTGTCAGCGTATGATTTTTGTCGACTCTGGGCTGCCAATAGTCGCTCCCGAATAAGTTTCACCTTATCAACGGCCTGCTGGATCATATCTGGGCCGATTAATTCTATCTCGCCAATATCAAACCAGCCAATAGGTGACCTGCATTTCCTGCCATACAGAGCCTCGTACGGAGCCATCTGGATGCTGGAATGGTAGCTGTTATTATAAGCAAATTCAATCAATGGCAAGTGATCCTCCTAGCTACCTCTGAAATCGATAACACAGGCCCGCAACATATCTTCAAGTGTCTGGATAGTGCGCTCGGCCTGTCCGTCACTCTGAGGATGGAAAGCTGTGCTCAGGCTCAGCTGAGTCCCTAATCCTTCCTGAAAAGATCTCCAGAAGTTCGCCGTGAACTGAGCACCTCTGTCAGTGATAATAGATATAGGAAATCCATGAAGCTTCACTATTTCTTTAATATAAAGCCTGGCATAATCCTCGGCGGAATAAGTAGTTCTGACGAGGAGAAAATGGGCTGATTTTGTCAGCCTATCAACAATAACCTAGATGGAATCATACTTCCGTGGAGTGCGAGGCAACCCTGTAATGAAGTCCATATTAATGATCTCCCACTTCCACGTCGGAATTTCCATTTCCTGCAACAGTCCACCCGGTTTCTGGTGTTCAATTTTGACCTGCTGACAATTTGGGCACTAGGCGACGAATTCTGCGATATCCCGTTTCATACCGTCCCACCAATACAGGCACCTGAGATCATGGTACATCTTCGTAGAACCAGGATGAACAGAATAGCGAGCATAGTGTGCCTCGCCCATAACCTGCTGCCGTAACCCTGCAATATCAGGTACACACCATCTGCCTCTGTATAGTAAGGTCCCGTCTGGTGCAAACTCGAACGGAGTCTTCTCCTTTTCATGGGCTGTGTCTCTGTATCGAGCTAAAATAGGATCTTCATATTGATGCCGCCTGATATCCTCCTTAATAGATGATTCAGAAACCCCTTGGACAGAAATTCGTGTACCTCCAGAATCGGCTAAACGAACCCCAAGATTAGCCAAGTGATGAATATCACGTACTATCTCTCTCCTGTCTGGCTGTAAATCTGCCAAGATGCCCATAGATTTCCGGCTAAGCGCATCTGCAACAACATTAGCCTTGCCCGGATGATACAGAATATCCACATCATAGTCTTTCAGGAGCTCCAGCCCCCTCCGCTGCCGCAAATTAAGCTCTTTCTGCTTGAAAATATACTGGAGACTCTTATGATCTGTATAGATATCAACATGAACGCCATATAAATAATGTCTCCATATCTTCAGGGCATGGATCACCGCTGCAAGCTCCAGATCGTGAGTAGGGTAATTCTTTTCATGCTTTTTCAATTGCCGAGAAGCATAAGCTATAACTCTGCCGTGCTGCATCAATACACAGCCCAATCCCACGCCAAAAGCGTCACAATAAATAACATATCCATCGGGTCCCTCTAGAAGAGTCAGAACTGGGGCTGTAGTCAGCTTCTCTTTCAGCAACTGGAAGCTTCGTTCACAAGCATCAGTCCACTGGAACTTGGCTCCCTTCTGAGTTAGCCTTGTCAAAGGCGCTGAAATCGAAGCAAACTTTTCCACAAATCTTCTGTAATAGCCTGCTAACCCTAGGAAACTACGTACCTCTGTGGGCGTCGTGGGTCTGGGCCAATTCTTCACGGCCTCAATTTTCTGTGTGTCCACCCGGACACCATCAGCTGCAATAACATGTCCCAAGAATGCCACTGAGGCCAGCCAGAATTCACATTTAGAAAATTTTGCATATAATTTCTGATGCCGAAGTACCCCTAATACCGCTCTCAGATGATCTGCGTGCTCTGCTTCGGACCGAGAATAAACCAGGATATCATCGATAAATACAATTACGAACATGTCTAAGAACGGCCTGAATACCCGGTTCATTAAATCCATGAATACCGCAGGAGCATTAGTCAGCCCAAAAGACATAACTCTGAATTCATAATGCCCATATCTGGTCCGGAATGCTGTCTTAGGAATATCGGCCTCCCGTACCCGTACCTGATGATAGCCAGACCGAAGATCTATCTTCGAAAAATACTTGGCGCCCTGCAACTGATCAAACAAATCGTCAATTCTGGGGAGGGGGTGTTTATTCTTTATGGTTACCTTATTCAGCTGTCGATAATCAATACACATACGCAACGACCCGTCTTTCTTACGCACAAATAATACCGGGGCTCCCCAAGGCGAAGTACTGGGTCTAATGAAGCCTTTTTCTAACAGATCCTTCAACTGCTCTTTCAGTTCTTTCAATTCTGCCGGTGCCATTCTGTACGGGGGAATAGATATCGGCTGAGTATCTGGAAGCAAATCAGTAGTAAAATCTATCTCCCGCTCTGGAGGAAGGCCTGGAAGCTCTTCTGGGAACACATCTGGAAATTCATTAACCACGGGATTTGACTGAAGAGTCGGCGTTTCTGCTGTCAAGTCTTGTACCCGAACCAGATGATAAAAATAACCCTTTCTGATCATTTTCTTCGCCTTAAGGTATGAAATAAACTTACCTTTCGGCGATGCTGTATTACCGACCCATTCTATAACTGGCTCCCCGGGAAACTGGAAACGAACTACCTTATTTTGGCAGTCAACATTAGCATAACAGGAAGCTAGCCAGTCCATACCCATAATAACATCGAACTCGATCATATCTAAGTCCACCAGATCTGCCTTAGTGTCTCGGCCGCATATAATTACAGAACAGTCTTTATATACCTGTTTCGCTACAATAAAGTCCCCAATCGGTGTGGCTACCTCAAACGGCTCTATAGGTTCAGACGTTATACCAATTTTACTAGCAACCAGAGGCGAAATATATGACAAAGTCGAACCTGGATCAATCAATGCATACACAAACCGAGAGAAAACCAATAATGTACCTGTAACGACATTAGGCGATGCCTCCTGGTCCTGGCGGCTGGACAGAGCATAAATGCGGTTCGAAGGACCGCTAGTACTAGAAGGTCCACCACGGCCTCTGCCGCGACCCGCTGGTGCTGAAGTACCCGGCCCCGTAGGGCGCATAGCCACTGATGAAGATGAAGACTCGGCGGCTGATCCGGTAGGCTGCGCTGCACCACCCGAACTACCCTTATACGGGCAATCTCTCACAGAATGGCCCTGACGGCCACAAGGAAAACATGCACCGGTGGCTCTGTAGCACTCCCCAGGATGGTGTCTGCCACAGTAAGAACACTGAGGCCTAGGTGGCCTCGTCTGACCAGAACCCCTGTCTGTCCGCGAACCTGAAGCCCTGGAGCTCTGACCTGCTCCTGAATAACCTGGGCTATCAAATCTGCGACCTGTAGGCTGTGGAGGTGCGCTCTGTGCCGGCTGGGATAGATGTCTGCTAGGCTGCTGCGGTTGCTGAGGCTGCTAAGGCTGCCTGCCCCGAATATCTCCAGAATACCCAGATGATCTGGCCCTCTTGGGCTGTCTCCGATCCTGGCTCCTATCAGGCTGACGCTCCCTATGCCGGTCCTCCATGCCCTGGGCGTGGGCCTGAATCCGGGCAATATCCATGCCGGGCTGAGCAGCCAATACCAAACAGCTGTCGACAAAATAACGGTCCAGCCCCATAATATACCTGTGCATCCTGTCAGCCATAGTAGCTACCACAGCAGGTGCGTATCGGGCCAATGAGTCGAACTCCATACTGTACTCTCGAACACTGCGACCCCTCTGTCTCAGCAATAAGAATCTGTCAGCCTTGGCCCGCCGTAACTCCGGAGGCAGAAAATGACTAAGAAAAGCCTGAGAAAAATCATCCCAAACTGCTGGGGGAGCGCCGTCGCCTCTGGATAACTCCCATGACTCGTACCAATTTGCCGCTACATCATACAACCGGTACGAAGCCAATGTGACTGACTCCGTCGCTGAAGCATTAATAAAATGTAAGGTGCGCCGCATCTTCCTGATAAACTCCTCAGGATCCTCCTCGGGCTTTGTCCTGAAGAACTCTGGAGGGCCACAAGTCAAGAACTCACGAGCTCTCGAACTGTCACGCCTATATGCTCGGTCACCTCCCAATCCGTGCCCCTGAACTTGTCCCGCCACAAGTCTGGTCAATAGCTGGACTGCCTCTCTCATAGTCTGATCCTCAGTCCCTGGCCGTGGAGCTGGAGGCTCAGGTACTGGAATCTCGGGAGCTGGCGGTGGAGCCGCCCCCCGACCTGAAGCTGCTGCTGCTCCAATCTCCTCTACATGTGGCGGTGTGGAAGAGCCCTCTGCCGGGGGCAACACATCAGGAGCAATATGAGCATGGGCCCTGGTAACCCTCTGGGCCCGACTAGTCTCTCCCACAGCTGTTGCCTTGGCCTTTTGGGCCGCTGTCACCTTTTTTGGAGGCATAATTGCAAATGTAACAATTCGTTAGGGAGGAATCATCCTGATAACACAGCTCTATCGCACGATCTAAGACAGAAAGAAGGGTAGTATCCTAAATGCCCTGTAGCCTCCTGTTCATAGGTGTGGTGCACAACACACCGATAAACAAGACTCTACTAGACACGGTCTGTAGACATTCCGAGGACGAACCGCTCTGATACCACTTTTGTCACGACCCAACCCCGTAGGCAGTGACTAGTGCCCGATCTGGGCACCCGAACGCATCTACCAAATGCTATCTCAAATTGTATCAAACGCATTCTAGTATAAAGCAGAAGCCGACAAGGCTTTATTTCCAATTTAGATAATTTCCAAAAAAATTTCGGCAGAGTTTCCTTTGTTTTACGGACTATCCCATATACCCTGCACGCAGAAAATACCAACAAAGGCCACACAGGGCCAACAGAGTAACATCTAAATATATGCGGACCGGCCGCCGCGGCGAATGGGATCGCCCAAACACAACATACACATATCTGTACAGAAAGACCCCAACCCCCAAACATGTCCACAGACCTCTAAACAGACCGACAGAATCATATGACGGGACAGGGCCCCGCCGTACCCGTGAACGAGAATATACATATATAGAAGTGACAGACTATACCAAAAGATGGCTCTGAATAAAAGAGCACTCCAAAAATAGCAGAATGAGATCCTAAGAGGACGGATCAGCAAACCTGTCGTAGTTACCTGCGCGGCATGAAAACGCAGCCCCCGAGGAAAGGGGGTCAGTACGAAATATGTACTGAATATGTAAAGCCTGAGTTGCAGAAACAAAATCATAACTGGTATAGAACGTACAGAAAGTAAACAGAAAATACAAAGTATCAGATATACATTTTCAAAACATGCGGAGTGTGTACAGAAAAATATGTCATATCAAATCCGGCCCCTGCCAAGGGGCTCGGCAGACAGAACGTGGCCACCCTCCCGACGCTGGTGCCACAACACAGAAGAATCAGAATAGGGGCATAACCCCGTAACATAATATGTCATATCAGATGGCCATAGTAAATCATATCAGAACAAACGTACATGGCACAACATACTCCACAAACCCATGTACGCGTATACCTACCCCCTCACATCGAGGCACGACGAACAATGCAGGGGATTACGCTTGACAACATATCCTGGCCCGGGCTCAGTGTGTGTCCACGAATGGAGTAGTGCGAGACTAATGCAATTAAAATATCATAAATGTTTCCATAGACTCGATGAGGCATATCAAAGACAAACCGATCCAATGAAGTCGGAAGGAATCATAGTAAATGAGTTTCGAGTATCAAAACAATTTATCAGACTTAATGCAATATTTAAAACAACGTTTGTTAGGTAATTAGAATGGTAGTCAAAACGTTTCTGTTAAGAACTATTCGAAAAGAAGACTTAAGTACATTAAGGGCAAAACCGGGAATAGTGGGCCCACCTCGGGACAAGCAAGGCGATGGGTCCAAATTACGCCCTTTAAGCTTATGGGATCACCTATAAAGGTTCTACGGACATTATGTAGCTTTCCAAGGAGTTTAGAGAAGGTTTGCATAATTTCCAAGAAAACATACCAAAAGAGTTCAATCTTACTGAAAGAAAAAGTGATATTTTCGCTTGCGGATTCCGAGGGGCAGAAAGTCTTTCGAGGCCCGAATTCGATCCTAATACACTTAGGCATGCCAAAAGAAGGATCGGGGTAGCTTTACATACCTTTGGAGCTTTTTAAGCCTATCCAAGCTCAATCTCCGTTTCGTCGAAAATCTGCAAATGGTCACAGTTACCAATTGTAAGCTATAGATGCTACGAATTCAATTCAACTCATATTTGTCTACCGAAATTTCGGCAGCACTTCCCCTATACATATAGCACCCCCGAGAACTTAACTCGGCTCACAATCATCAACAACAACCCAAACAACAACATCAACATCAACAACAAACATAAGAAACACAATATGGCAACACTAGTTCTACTTGCCGACATAATGCCATTATCTTCATTTCAACTTCAATTTCCAAACCAATTTCAATGATTTCACATTCATTATCAAACTAGATCATCACAACATAGTTTAGAAGCGTTTCATATCGTTTCCTTAAATTATACACACGATATACATAATATACGAACTTTCCGCCGAAGTCATAACTCATTCAAAACTTCTAATCTTTGGCATACATATTCATGACATGTTTTCATCTTCCAAATTCATCAATAATCATCATGACTTGCAACCTAACAACTTCATTTTCGCAATGTCGTAAGATCGTACTAAAACGACATAAGCTTCTACATTCCATTTCAATACAAACTTATACCATTTTATCTTCATTTACGTTGCAAGCATCACAATAACACAACTAACACATTAAACAAAATTAATTCATTGGCATCCTTCCAGCACCATACCACACGGCCAAACCCCTATATTTCAACTTCAACCAAATTTATTCAACTTTCATTCTCCATATAAATTCTATCATACACACAACTAGAATACAACATAAATTTCAACTCATTTCTACATGCTACAACACAAACAATACTTCATAACACAATAATAAGGGATAAATTCTTACCTCTTCTTCAAACTTCAATCTTGCCGCAAACGTCGCCCCCTCGCTAAACCAATTATATCACGTCGGAGAGCGTCTTGAACTTGCTACCAATACAAGAAGAACAAGATTTTAAGAAGAAGATTGAAGGACTTAGAATTTTTTTTTTCTTTCCTAAGGGTTTCGGCCGAGAGCCTCCTTGTGGGGTGTTCTTCAATTTTTCTTTTTGTTTCTTGAATTTTCATGAACATTGGCCCCCTTTATATTAGTTGATCACATGCTTAATCACATGATCAACTATATGGACTTGGGCCAAGACCAAGTCCATGGCCGGCCACCCTCAACTTCTTGGGCCTCATTTTTCTTTCCATTTTTGGGAGCCCAATTGGCTATAAATTTATTTTGTTATTCCCGAAACTAATTTCCGAAATTCCAATTTTTTTTGCCCTTGGCCTTCCTCGACACTTCCACATTAATATTCTTTCATAAACAACTCATGTGTTAATTAGAATCAATTATGGCCTTACTTCTGAAAAGTCAAGATTATTTTTAATTTTCCAAATGTGCGAAAACACGGGATATAACATCCTCCCCCCCTTTAGAACATTCGTCCTCGAATGTTAAATTAATCTTATAGGGTTTGAAATGGTTTCGGGGGAGTTTCTGTTTATAGACAGCACAATTAGTACCCATTCATTATCGAAATGGAATTAAGCAAAGATTCGAGATTACCTGTGGGCATAGGGAACAAATGAGGATATTTCTTCTTCATCTCCTCTTCGGCCTCCCAGGTCATTTCCTCCCTATTATTGTTTTGCCACAGCACCTTGACAGAAGCTACATCCTTGTTCCGGAGCTTCCTTACCTGGCGGTCCAAAATGGCTATGGGCTGCTCCTCGTATGATAACTGCTTCGTCACCTGAATGTCATCCCCAGGAAATATTCTGGAAGGGTCACCAATGCATTTGCGGAGCATAGACACATGGAATACCGGATGTACCGCTTCCAAATCAGATGGCAGATCTAACTCATAGGCGACATTTCCAATTTTCCGCACAATCAGATAAGGCCCAATATAATGCGGACTGAGCTTCCCCTTTCTGCCAAACCGCATCACGCCTTTCATAGGCGATACCTTTAGGAATACCCATTCACCAACCTGGAATTCCAAAGGACGACGCCGTTTGTCAGCGTATGATTTCTGTCGACTCTGGGCTGCCAATAGTCGCTCCCGAATAAGTTTCACCTTATCAACGGCCTGCTGGATCATATCTGGGCCGATTAATTCTGTCTCGCCAATATCAAACCAGCCAATAGGTGACCTGCATTTCCTGCCATACAGAGCCTCGTACGGAGCCATCTGGATGCTGGAATGGTAGCTGTTATTATAAGCAAATTCAATCAATGGCAAGTGATCCTCCTAGCTACCTCTGAAATCGATAACACAGGCCCGCAACATATCTTCAAGTGTCTGGATAGTGCGCTCGGCCTGTCCGTCACTCTGAGGATGGAAAGCTGTGCTCAGGCTCAGCTGAGTCCCTAATCCTTCCTGAAAAGATCTCCAGAAGTTCGCCTGAACGGAGCACCTCTGTCAGTGATAATAGATATAGGAACTCCATGAAGCTTCACTATTTCTTTAATATAAAGCCTGGCATAATCCTCGGCGGAATAAGTAGTTCTGACGGGGAGAAAATGGGCTGATTTTGTCAGCCTATCAACAATAACCCAGATGGAATCATACTTCCGTGGAGTGCGAGGCAACCCTGTAATGAAGTCCATATTAATGATCTCCCACTTCCACGTCGGAATTTCTATTTCCTGCAACAGTCCACCTGGTTTCTGGTGTTCAATTTTGACCTGCTGACAATTTGGGCACTGGGCGACGAATTCTGCGATATCCCGTTTCATACCGTCCCACCAATACAGGCACCTGAGATCATGGTACATCTTCGTAGAACCAGGATGAACAGAATAGCTAGCATAGTGTGCCTCGCCCATAACCTACTGCCGTAACCCTGCAATATCAGGTACACACCATCTGCCTCTGTATAGTAAGGTCCCGTCTGGTGCAAACTCGAACGGAATCTTCTCCTTTTCATGGGCTGTGTCTCTGTATCGAGCTAAAACATGTCTCTGTATCGAGCTAAAACAGGATCTTCATATTGATGCCGCCTGATATCCTCCTTAATAGATGATTCAGAAACCCCTTGGACAGAAATTCGTGTACCTCCAGAATCGGCTAGACGAACCCCAAGATTAGCCAACTGATGAATATCACGTACTATCTCTCTCCTGTCTGGCTGTAAATCTGCCAAGCTGCCCATACATTTCCGGCTAAGCGCATCTGCAACAACATTAGCCTTGCCCGGATGATACAGAATATCCACATTATAGTCTTTCAAGAGCTCCAGCCACCTCCGCTGCCGCAAATTAAGCTCTTTCTGCTTGAAAATATACTGGAGACTCTTATGATTTGTATAGATATCAACATGAACGCCATATAAATAATGTCTCCATATCTTCAGGGCATGGATCACCGCTGCAAGCTCCAGATCGTGAGTAGGGTAATTCTTTTCATGCTTTTTCAATTGCCGAGAAGCATAAGCTATAACTCTGCCGTGCTGCATCAATACACAGCCCAATCCCACGCCAGAAGCGTCACAATAAATAACATATCCATCGGGTCCCTCTGGAAGAGTCAGAACTGGGGCTGTAGTCAGCTTCTCTTTCAGCAACAGGAAGCTTCGTTCACAAGCATCAGTCCACTGGAACTTGGCTCCCTTCTGAGTTAGCCTTGTCAAAGGCGCTGAAATCGAAGCAAACTTTTCCACAAATCTTCTGTAATAGCCTGCAAACCCCAGGAAACTACGTACCTCTGTGGGCGTCGTGGGTCTGGGCCAATTCTTCACGGCCTCAATCTTCTGTGTGTCCACTCGGACACCATCAGCTGCAATAACATGTCCCAAGAATGCCACTGAGGCCAGCCAGAATTCACATTTAGAAAATTTTGCATATAATTTCTGATGCCGAAGTACCCCTAATACCGCTCTCAGATGATCTGCGTGCTCTGCCTCGGACCGACAAAATTTTGCATATAATTTCTGATGCCGAAGTACCCCTGATTTCGGCAGCACTTCCCCTATACATATAGCACCCCCGAGAACTTAACTCGGCTCACAATCATCAACAACAACCCAAACAACAACATCAACATCAACAACAAACATAAGAAACACAATATGGCAACACTAGTTCTACTTGCCGACATAATGCCATTATCTTCATGTCAACTTCAATTTCCAAACCAATTTCAATGATTTCACATTCATTATCAAACTAGATCATCACAACATAGTTTAGAAGCGTTTCATATCGTTTCCTTAAATTATACACACGATATACATAATATACGAACTTTCCGCCGAAGTCATAACTCATTCAAAACTTCTAATCTTTGGCATACATATTCATGACATGTTTTCATTTTCCAAATTCATCAATAATCATCATGACTTGCAACCTAACAACTTCATTTTCGCAATGTCGTAAGATCGTACTAAAACGACATAAGCTTCTACATTCCATTTCAATACAAACTTATACCATTTTATCTTCATTTACGTTGCAAGCATCACAATAACACAACTAACACATTAAACAAAATTAATTCATTGGCATCCTTCCAGCACCATACCACACGGCCAAACCCCTATATTTCAACTTCAACCAAATTTATTCAACTTTTATTCTCCATATGAATTCTATCATACACACAACTAGAATACAACATAAATTTCAACTCATTTCTACATGCTACAACACAAACAATACTTCATAACACAATAATAAGGGATAAATTCTTACCTCTTCTTCAAACTTCAATCTTGCCGCAAACGTCGCCCCCTCGCTAAACCAATTATATCACGTCGGAGAGCGTCTTGAACTTGCTACCAATACAAGAAGAACAAGATTTTAAGAAGAAGATTGAAGGACTTAGAATTTTTCTTTTTGTTTCTTGAATTTTCATGAACATTGGCCCCCTTTATATTAGTTGATCACATGCTTAGTCACATGATCAACTATATGGACTTGGGCCAAGACCAAGTCCATGGCCGGCCACCCTCAACTTCTTGGGCCTCATTTTTCTTTCCATTTTTGTGAGCCCAATTGGCTATAAATTTATTTTGTTATTTCCGAAACTAATTTCCGAAATTCCAATTTTTTTTGCCCTTGGCCTTCCTCGACACTTCCACATTAATATTCTTTCATAAACAACTCATGTGTTAATTAGAATCAATTATGGCCTAACTTCTTAAAAGTCAAGATTATTTCTAATTTTCCAAATGTGCGAAAACACGGGATATAACAGTTAGTAAGCGAAGTAAATAGTCTAATTAAGCCCTATGTTATCTCAATTGTAGACTTGCAAGTTCGAGAGGTAGAAAGTTGGACGATTGAGTATACTTCCAGGTATGTTAAGGTCATTCCTTTCTTCTTTTGGCATGTTCCTATGATATGATCCAACAAGCGAGTGAGCGAGTTTCCATATTACTCTACTCTTAGAAGTTTTAGGAGTACTTCAGTCTTTGATGTTCATTTACCCCATTGATGAGTAATCATTCTGTTCATGGGTCCAGTCTTATGTAGCCAGTTCTGTTCATACAGTTTATTCATGCATACATTCATTATATATTTATGTACATTGACCCGTGACTAGAAGGCGTTCTATACACACATATATCAGGCGTTATATACGCATTACTACTATGATGATGATATTGATTATGGCCAGAGAGGAGCCAATATGATATGACGAAATGCCATAGAGATTATACGGTCAGTTATACGGACCGTATAAAATTATACGGCCCGTATAATGGTCATAGAAGCGAGTTGATGAAAGGTCCATTTCTGTTACACCCCGTAAGAGTCTGTGCTATTTTAATTAAGACAAGAAAGAATGAGTTAAGAAAGTTCAAGGAAAGTTAATCGAGTTAGTAAGAATATCGTTATATATATGGTTGCCTTAAGTATCCCGAGGTGACATCGTAACCTAAAGGATTTGAAATCGCGTTATGAGCGTATATGAGATAATGTGAGTGCCCTTTTAAAGTATTTGAGATTATTAGTAATGATATAGAAGATGGATAAAAGATATGAATATATTTTTGCGATTGGAGTTTCGTCGAAGCTTCGTAAGTTCTCCAGTTACGTTTAAGGTTATGGTGATTCTCCGGACCCTTCGAGACGTGTATGGATTGTTATGTATGTATATGGGTATGTATATGTATGTATAAGAGGTTACATGAGAGTTGGAAGAGGATTAGAAGATAAACGAATCTAAACAAAATGAATCGGAACAACTTCAGTAAAATCTCGGACCAGATTTTTAGCCCATATTGTTGGGGGCATATCTCCTAGTATATGTGGAGTTTTAAGGTGTTTCAAAAGCCTAAAATGAATTTCATCGAGTCTAGTTTCCAACGCAACAAACCGCTCATCAAAATGATATTTGGATAAGGAAATATGGACGATGCAATTTGGGCTGGCAGGGCAGCAAGTTTGGACCCGACCCAAACACTAATGTTTCGGTCCATGAGGCCCATTAACGTTAATATATATGGCAAATTCACTTGAGGGATGATCATTTTCAGCTAATATCCTCCAAAAACATTAGAGAGAGAGAGAGAGAGAGAGATCCTAGTCTAAGGAAGCCATTTTGATCAAAATCCGAGCTCCGAATCCCGAAGCTCATGAAGAGAAAAACGTTGTACGTTGCGTTGCCTTCAATTTGAGATAAATATTGGTCTTGGGGGATGAAATTTTCATGGTGGAGCTTCTGATAAGGTATTTATAAAATTCCTTTTATGTTATTAAAGTGTTTATTTAGAGTTTTAACGAATTAGAATGGAGAAAACAACATTATAAACTCGTTTGTTGTTTTGTTGAAATTTATGGGTGAGGGGCTGTTTTAATTGAAATTGATGGACTGATTTGAATTAATATTTTGGTTGTGTTAATCATGGATATGTGAGGAGAGTGAAGGAATTTAATGGTTAGAGTTGGAGTTAAATTGTTGTGGGTTGTTGTAAGGATTATAGAGATAATAATGTGGTTTTATTGCACATGAGTAGATGATGTGGTGTCGAGTGGCTGCTGTTGTATTTCCCTGAAATTTTTTGAAAATATTGCATGAAATAAGGTATAAGAAGTGCATATGGGCTGCTTGGTGTATTGCAAGTGTTCGTTAGAATTTCGGGCATCGTTATGTTACAGTTGGGGGCTGTTTTGATTTGTTGTTGTTCTTGTTGAAATAAAAGAATTGAAGATATGGTTGTGTCCATATGTTATTGTTGGTATTTCTGTGTCAACAGGAGAGCAATTGGAAATTCGGATAAACGAGTTTATAGGGGAAATGCTGCCCAAATTTTTGTAGACAAGTGATGAGTTAAAGATTGAATACCAAAAGCCCTATAGTTAACAATTGGTAAAAATGACCATTTGTAGGTTTTGGGCGAAACGGAGATTGAGTTTGGACAAGCGTGAGTAGCGCGAAAGGTATGTAAAGCTCACTCTTTCCTTCTTTTGGCATGTCTTATGTATACTAGGTCAAGACTTGAGCCTCGGGAACAATTCTGTCCATTGAAACCCGAGTTTGATTTTGAATACTATTCGTTCAATGTAATTGAACTATAATTCTTATGTTTTGTTGGAAAAGTGTCTAAACATCCATAACTTCCACAAGCGTATTCGGATTGCTTTGAAACTTTCTTGGATGACTCCATAGAGTCCAATGTTTGTAATTTATATCCGCCACCTCGACTTGACCCGAGGTGGGCCCACAAGTTCCAAAATTTCCTTCGTTTGTCTCACTTGAGCTATTTTTGTATGATATAAAAGTAAGACTTTCGTCTATGAATCTAAGACTCCGTTTGATTCGTTCCATAAGTCATTGGAAAGCTCCTTAATGTGAATATCCTGATGTGAGCATGCAATTCGATACAAGGAGTCTGCTATGAGTAATCTGATATAAGTATCCGAATTAAGTATTCGGTTACGAACATCCTGATAATACATTCGATTCTTTTACCGAGTTTTAACTTATGTGCACCTAATTTCTTACTACTCCGCTCGTATATATGCTATGATCCCTTTCACCGAGTTCCGGGCCGGTATGTATCGTGCGTATGGTTCGCCGAGTCCCTTGTCTAGGGGTCGGGTTCCATGTATGTAATTTCGAACTATGATGTATCCGGCTCTGGGGTACTGTGGTATATGTCAGTCCCCAGTTACTGTGTATATGGATTATGATGTGACTGGTTCTCGGGTTCTCGTGTTATATGTCCGGTTCCCGAGATACCGTGTACATGTTATGGAATCTTCTGGAGTATGGTGTGTTATAGCGCCAAAGACGGGAGTGACGACCATGTTCCTGTGCCCTTTGCATGACTTTGATATGCATCATTTGTGATTGGAAAGTATGTATTCTGATATTCTGGATAAGCTACTTACCTTCTGTATTTTTCTGATATACGATTTTGGCATTTATATTATTGTGCGTACTATGGGACATTGACCGCTGGATTCTTGACCGCGGTGTGTGCGACATTGACCGCTGGATTCTTGACCGCGGTGTGTGCGACATTGACCGCTAGACCCCTGACCGCGGTATGTCGCATTTGGGATGTTAACCGCTGGATACTTGGCCGCGGTATGTGTGATAGTGACCGCTGGACTTTTGGCCGCGGTAATTGTGTGTTCGATCTTCTGTGTGTATGAAACGGAAATGTTTTCTTTCAAAAGAAAGCAAAGCATTTTGGCATTTTGATTGCCGTATTTGTCTTCCGGAACCTTTTATGTATGATTTGTACGTCAGATGCAACACTTTGGTATTCTGGTTATTGTGCTCACCTTCTATACATTTTACTTCGGTTATGACTTCGTTTTCTGCGCTTCATGCTTTACATACTCAGTACATATTCCGTACTGACCCCCTCTTCTTCGGGGGCTGCGTTTCATGCCGCGCAGGTACTCCCAGGTGAGTTGAAGACAGTATAGAAGATGTTCCAGTGCAGATGGCAAGCTCCATTTGTTCCCGGAGTGCTGCCGAGTCAGAGTTGGTATGTTATGCTTTCTGGATTACGTTAGAGACTTTGCAGACAGCGTCGTGGGTATTGGTTCTCAGTCTGTAAGCGGCTCCGTCAGCCAAAATGTCGGTCTGTGTTATGTACTGAATTTTGTATGATTATTGATTCGTTATGCTTGGAAGCTACGTGAAAGAATATTTCTGGAAATTTTTTTTTTACGATGTATTTCATCTCATTTGATTTGAAAAGTTTGACATGATTTTATGTGCAGCAAGAGTCTGAGGGTTCGCTCGGCCCTAGGTAAGGGTCGGGTGCCCATCACACCCTAGCGGAATTAGGGTGTGACAATTTCACGGTTCCTTATACGGACCGTATAAATTTATACGACCCGTATAATGTCCTCGACAAATCAGATTTTGGGTTATTAAAAAGGGGACCAAGTTCATTATTTCATTTCCACCTTTCTCTCTAAATCATCTCTCTAAATTTATTTCACACAAATTCAAGAGATATTAGTGATCATCTACATCAAGCTAAGTGAATCAAGTGTAAGGAACCCATTAAAGTTCATCCAAAGTAAGAAATCCAAGTGAAGGTGAAACTAGTTAGGGTTTTTCTCAAGTGAAGTGTTTGCACCCAAGGTTCATTCCTACACCATCTAAGGTAAGTTTTATGACATTTCCTTTTTGTTTAAGTTATTTGAAAGTTGAAACAGTTGGATTATATGAGAAAGAGGAAATGGGTCATGAATGTGTGAATAGTGTCACTTTTGAGTAAATGTTTGGATTGAGTTATGACTCTTGATACATTATGATTTTAATCATGTTATAAATGACGTTGAGAACGTGGAATAGACTTTGTATATGAATGAATGAAATTGTGTACCCGGGTGGGCTAGCACCGGGTGCCCATCGCGGCCACCAGCCGGGTCGTGACAAAAGTGGTATCAGAGCAGTTCTGTGCTAGGGTGTGTCTACCAGCCGTGTCTAGTAGAGTCTTGGTTATGGGTGTGTTGCGCGCCACACTTATAAACAAGAGGCTACAAACATTTTAGGAATAAATGACCTTCTTTCTTCATAAGAATCGTGCGATAGAGCTATGATATAAGAACTTCTTGTTCCTTAACCGTGTGTTGTGTATTTCAGAAATGCTTGTAAAGAGAAAGGCTACAGCAGCCCAAAAGGGCAAGACAGTGGCAGAAAAGCGGGCTGAAAAAGCACCGCCACCGGTAGTAGAGTAAAGTGATTCCTAGAGTGCGGCTCAATCTCAGTCCTCCCGTTCAATACCTCTACTAGAGGAGCGTGAGGGAGCCTCAGCCCCAACTCCAGTACCTCCGGCTCCTCCACCGGATGCTTCAGGCCAAGACGTAAAAGAGGCCATACATTTGCTTACTCAATTGGTTGCTGCCCAAACTCAGCGGCAAAGTACAAGGCAGGGTGATAGGGCTGTTAGTGCAAGAGCCCGTGACTTCATTACCTTGAACCCTCCGTAATTCTTTGGATCAAAGCCGGATGAGGACCCTCAGGACTTTATTAATGGGATGTTGAGGACGTTTCGTTTGATACATGCTTCGGACAGCGAATCGGTGGAGTTAGCGTCATATAGATTGAGAGATGTCTCGATCCATTGGTACACGGTTTGGATGGATTCACGGGGAGCCAATGCACCTCCCCCAGTATGGCAAGAGTTTGTTGATGCTTTCTTCCGACATTATATGCCTCCAGAAGTTCGGCGAGCTAGGGCCGATAGGTTCTTGAATTTGAGGCAAGGTAGCATGAGTGCTTTAGAGTACAGTCTCCGTTTAAATTCTTTGGCGAGGTATGCTTCGGCCATGGTAGCGGATATGGGTGACCGAGTGCACCGGTTTGTGAAAGGCCTAGGGCCGCATTTGATGGATAGGTGTTTGACTGCGTCCCTTCAGGACAATATGGATATTGCACGCATTCAGGCCCATGCTCAGAACTTAGAAGAAAGTCTGCAACAACAAAGAAGTGAATGCGAGCATGATAGGGGACATAGCAAGAGGGCCAGATCTTTGGTTCCGATGAGCGAGTTCAGAGGTGGGCACAAGCAGCAGTTTTCTAAGCATTCAGGCCATTCTATGATTAGTGTGCCTCTACGGTTTTCAGGCCAGAGATTTGATAGATCCACTCATTCCGGGCCGAGTCAGAGCTTTTCGAGATCTCAGTTTAGAGGTGATTCGGGTCAGCCAAGGTCACACGTGCCACGATGTTCCCAGTGTGGGAAGTTACATTGGGGTCCATGCCGATCGGGTTCAAATGCTTGCTATTCATGTGGTCGACCAGACCATATTATGCGTGATTTCCCCTCAGTTCATGGTAGAGGTAGGACCCAGCCTTCAGGGTCAGTAGCCGGATCTTCGTCTTCTATGCGCCCTATGGGGTCAGGTTCACATGCGCCAGTCGGCCATGGTAGAGGCAGAGGGAGAGTTCCCAGTTCTAGCGGTCCTCAGCACCGTGTTTATGCTTTGGATGGACGCCAAGATCTTGAGTCTTCTCCTGATGTGGTCACAGGTATATTATCGGTACTTTCTCATGATGTATATGCTTTGATTGATCCGGGCTCCACTTTGTCATATGTTACTCCATATATTGCGGGTCGATTTAAAGTCGAACTGGAGTCAATCAAACCTTTTGAGGTGTCTACACCCGTTGGTGAATCGGTAATAGTTAACCAGGTATATAGAAACTGTATAGTTGTGATTTTTGACCTTCGTACTATGGTTGACTTGCATGAGATAAAGATGGTAGACTTTGATGTTATTATGGGCATGGATTGGTTGGCTTCTTGCTATGCCAATGTCGATTGTAGAATGAAAGTGGTTCGTTTCCTGTTTCCGGGAGAACCAGTTTTAGAATGGAAAGGGAATACTGCGTCACCAAAAGGTAGGTGTATTACCTATCTAAAGGCAAGGAAAATGATCACAAAAGGTTGCATTTATCACCTAGTTGGGGTTCAAGATGTAGAAACTGTATCGCCGACTCTTCAGTCAGTCCCTTGGTGAATGAATTTCCGGCTGTGTTTCCAGAAGAGCTCCCAGGCCTTCCTCCCGAGCGGGAGATTGATTTCGCCATTGATGTGTTGCCAGGCACTAAGCCTATATCTATTGCTCCTTATAGAATGGCGCCCGCAGAATTGAAAGAGTTGAAGGAATAATTGAAAGACTTGCTTGAGAAGGGCTTTATTAGACCTAGTTCATCCCCGTGGGGAGCACCCGTATTGTTTGTCCGAAATAAAGATTGTTCCTTGAGAATGTGCATCGATTATCGGCAATTGAATAAGGTGACGATTAAGAATAAATATCCCCTTCCGAGGATTGATGACCTATTTGATCAATTCCAAGGCGCCAAATGGTTTTCAAAGATAGATTTGAGGTCCGAGTATCATCAAGTGAGAGTTAGGGAGAAAGATATCCCTAAGACAGCCTTCAGAACAAGGTATGATCATTTCGAGTTCCGAGTGATGTCGTTTGGGCAGACTAATGCACCGGTAGTATTTATGGATTTGATGAACAATGTGTTCAGGCCCTTCCTAGATCTGTTTGTGATTGTATTTATCGACGACATCTTGGTATATTCTAGATCCGAGGCAGAACATACGGATCATTTGCGTACCGTTCTTAGAGTTCTTCAAACTCGAGAGTTGTTTGCAAAATTTTCTAAGTGTGAGTTTTGGCTGAACTCAGTGACATTTCTGGGGCATATTGTTGCAGCCGATGGTATTCGAGTGGATAGCCAAAAGATTAAGGCCGTGAAGACTTGGCCAAGGCCTACAACTCCTACCGAGGTCCGTAGCTTTCTGGGCTTAGCAGGTTATTACAGGAGATTTGTTGAAGGTTTTTCTTCTATTTTTGCACCGCTCACAAAGTTGACCCAGAAATCAGCAAAGTTCCAATGGATAGATGCTTGTAAACGTAGCTTCCAAGAGTTGAAAGATAGATTGACCTCTGCACCAGTCCTGACACTTCCGGAGGGAATGGAAGTTTATGTTGTGTATTGCGATGCTTCAGGCATTGGGCTACGTTGTGTGCTGATGCAACATGGTAAAGTGATTGCGTGTGCTTCAAGGCAATTACAGAAACATGAGAAGAATTATCCAACCCATGATCTGGAATTGGCTGCCGTGGTTCATGCGTTAAAGATATGGAGACATTATTTATATGGCGTCCATGTGGATATTTATACAGATCATAAGATTCTTCAGTATATCTTCAAGCAGAAAGAGTTGAATTTGCGGCAACGGCGATGGTTGGAATTGCTAAAGGATTATGATGTTGGTATCTTGTATTACCCCGGATAGGCAAATGTTGTGGCTGATGCTCTTAGCCGTAGATCGATGGGGAGTTTTATGGTGTACGACCAGAGAAAAGAGAAATGGCTCGTGAGCTCCAGTAGTTAGCTAGCCTAGGAGTTCGAGTAGTGGACTCAGGTAACAGGGGAACTACTATTCAGAATTCAGCAGTCTCGTCGCTAGTAGCGGAAGTGAAAGAGCGGCAATACAAAGATCCTATGCTAATGCATTACAGAGATACACTCCCTCAGAAAGAGGAGTTCTCATTTGATATTTCAGAAGACGGAGTTCTTCGATGCCAAGGCAGATTATGTGTTCCCGATGTGGCAGGTTTACACCACCAAATATTGAGGGAAGCTCATTGTTCCCGTTATTCTGTTCATCCCGGTACGACGAAAATGTATCATGATCTTAAGTCTATATATTGGTGGAATGGGATGAAGAAGGACATAGCGGAATTTGTAGTTCAATGTCCCAACTGTCAACAAGTAAAAATCGAGCACCAAAAGCCGGGCGGATTATTAGAAGCTATAGAGATCCTAACTTGGAAGTGGGAAGTGATTAACATGGACTTCATTACAGGCTTACCCCGTTCTCGACGTAAGTATGATTCTATATGGGTGATTGTAGATAGACTCAAGAAGTCAGCTCATTTCTTACCAGTCAGAACAACGTATGTGGCAGAAGACTATGCAAAGCTCTATGTTAAAGAGATAGTGCGACTTCATGGTGTTCCAATATCCATTATCTCAGACAGAGGAACTCAGTTTACAGCCAATTTTTGAAAACCCTTTCAAGAGGGTTTAGGGACCCAAGTGATCCTTAGCACGGCATTTCACCCGCAGACTGATGGACAAGCCGAGCGTACCATTCAGACTCTTGAAGATATGTTGCGGGCATGTATGATAGATTTTGGAGGAAATTGGAATGATCACTTACCCCTAATTGAATTTGCTTACAACAATAGTTATCATTCCAGCATTCAAATGGCACCGTATGAAGCGTTAAATGGGCGAAAGTGTACATCCCCAATTGGGTGGTTTGAAACAGGAGAGGCTAAATTGATAGGGCCAGACTTGGTCGAGCAAGCCATAGAGAAGATCGATTGTTAGCAGCCCAAAGTCGTCAAAAGTCCTATGCGGATAATCGTCGAAGAGACTTAGAGTTCCAAGTGAAATATTGGGTATTCTTGAAAGTATAGCCAATGAAGGGCGTTATGAGATTTTTCAAGAAGGGGAAGTTTAGTCCCCGATACATTGGGCCTTAGGAGATTGTGCGTAAAATAGGCAAAGTGGCCTATGAATTAGATCTACCTCTGGGTTTGGAGTCAATCCATCCAGTTTTCCATGTCTCGATGCTTCGAAAGTGTGTTGGAGATCCTACTAGGATCGTGCCAATAAATGATGTTAAAGTGATAGAGAAGGTGACTTATGAAGAGGTACCCATTGCCATACTAGATAGGAAAGTACGGAGACTTAGAAAAAAAGAAGTGGCCTTAATTAAAGTTTTGTGGAGAAATAATAACCAAGAAGATATGACATGGGAAGCGGAAGAAATCATGAAATCCAAGTACCCACACTTATTTCAGCCCCCGGAAGAGGGCCAAGATGAGACATCAAGATCATAAGGTATGTATGTTTTCCTTTCTATGCATTTGGGTCGTGTGTGGCCAAATCCCATTGCTATTATGTTGTTGCCCTGTGAGGCATTGTTATTATGGGTTGTTGTGACAGGATGGTAGTGCCATATTATAGGGGAAACTCTGGCGAAATTTTTATAGAATCCCCGAGGGCTTAACATTCGAGGACGAATGTTCTTAAGGGGGGAAGAATGTTACACCTCGGAAAATTTTCCGTTGATGCATAGTGAATGGGCTAGCGAAGAACGAGAAGTGCATGGTATTTCAAGAAGTAAATAACGGCATTTGATGACCCTAAGTAAGATTTCAAAGACATCCGATGTTAGACAAGAAAGTTGCTAAGAGAAGGCAAGGCACACGATAGGTATCGGACGGGAATTATGAGTAACAAGTTGATGACGGCTTAATGATGTTGTGGGGAAGAGTTATAACGTCCCTTATATTATTAATGAAGTGCTAAACAAGTGTTAAGAAGGTTCCCGATGGATTGGAGATCAAACGAAGTGACAAGAAAAAGATCAGTGAAAAGATGGGTTATACGGTCGATTATACTGACCGTATAATGTTATACGACCCGTATAATGGATTGTAGAAGTGTCACAGAAGGAAGTTGTTGAGGGGTTGATTTCACGGTTGATTTCGCGGTCACTTAAACGGACCGTATAAAATTATACGGCCCGTATAATATGCCGTCAAATAGACACAGAAAGGGGTGGCCATTGGAGCAGTTTTACGGTAAATTATACGGACCGTATAATAGACCGTATAATGGTCTCGACATATCAGATTTTGGGTTATTAAAAAGGGGACCAAGTTCAGTATTTCATTTCCACCTTTCACCCCTTCTCTCTAAAATATCTCTCTACATTTATTTCACACAAATTCAAGAGATATTAGTGATCATCTACATCAAGCTAAGTGAATCAAGTGTAAGGAAACCATTAAAGTTCATCCAAAGTAAGAAATCCAAGTGAAGGTGAAACTAGTTAGGGTTTTTCTCAAGTGAAGTGTTTGCACCCAAGGTTCATTCCTACACCATCTAAGGTAAGTTTTATGACATTTCCTTGTTGTTTAAGATATTTGAAAGTTGAAACACTTGGATTATATGAGAAAGAGGAAATGGGTCATGAATGTGTGAATAGTGTCACTTTTGAGTAAATGTTTGGATTGAGTTATGACTCTTGATACATTATGATTTTAATCATGTTATAAATGACGTTGAGAAAGTGGAATAGACTTTGTATATGAATGAATGAAATTGTGTGATATGACCATGAATATGGATGAATTGGGGTGAAATGAGAAGTAAGGATAATGTAGGTGAATAAAGGCTATTGTGATGATATTGTGAATATTATTATTGATGTTTGGGAGTTGATATACGCTATGGAGGAATGTCGTATAAATAAGGGAGACGCTGTCCAATTCTCTCTAGTTTTAGTCATGTATGCTAGTTATCGACTTCTAATGATAGTATGACTTTAATGAAGGTAGAAATGCGAGCATTGAAGGAGAACGTGCAAGTGGTAAATAGTTGAACGGAAAGGTATGTAAGGCTAACCCTTCTTTCATAAGGCATGGTTCTTTGGCCAAACATCTAAATCTTCTATAAGTCTATGATGTCTTTCAAATGATTCGATCTTCCGAGCTAGTAAGCTCACGATTCTTGATATGCTACGATTGTACTAAGTTCCTCATATGACGAGTAAACCTATAAAGATAGATGTAATGAATGACGATAATAGCGATAAGGATATTGATGACGACTATAATGGTAATAGCGATGACGCCAACGATGATGATGATGATAGTGACGTTAATAATAAAGATGCTTATGAGCTATTATGTATATGTATCTATGTATGACTATGATGGAACCCCGAGCTTATAAGGCCGGGTAGAGTATGTACATAATTATGTAATGCGCGCACACCTCTGCAGAGGGTACGGGTAACCCTGAAGCCTTGGTAAGGCCAGGTATGTGCAACCTTGAGCCTTGGCTAGCCAAGTATGTATGAAACACCGATCCTTCATGGTCGGGTACGCTATGCAAATGCTATCTATGTATATGATATGATTATGTGTATGATATAGATATGAGTATGAATACGAATATGATATGAATATGAATAAGATTATGTATATGAATACGGCGATGAACGTAATATAAATGAGTATGGATATGAGAACGGATACGGATACGGACACAGATGTATGTATACGATTACGCACTAGAAATGGAAAGTCCCTATGAAAGGCAAGTAAGTGCTTATGACAATGATATTACTATCTCCCATCCTATGCTATTTCGTATGTTGTATATTATGCTTCTATGTCGATATTGATCATGCTTTACATACTCAGTACATTCTTCGTACTGATGTCCTTTTGTTTGTGGACGCTGCGTCATGCCTGCAGGTGCACAGGGAGACAGACTTGATCCATAGCTACATTCTCCGGGACTACATAGTGAAGCTCCATTTCATTCGGAGCTATAGCTTTTGGGTACTTATTCTTTTGTGTACATAATTATGGGCACAGGGGGGTCCTGTCCCGCCTATATGATATGTTATACTCTCCTTAGAGGCTCGTAAACATGTGTATATGGTTAGATGTGTTTGGCCTTGTCGGCCTGTATTTTGTATATCATTTTGTTTAGCCTTGTCGGCTTATATACGTTGATATGGCATGGATGCCTATGATGATATAAAGATGTTGTTGTCCAATGGGACTAGCATGATGGACGAATAGAAATATATGTTTTATTATGTGGCTCACCTAGATGTAAGTGTAAGTGTAAGTGTAAGCCAAGGGCTGCCCGGGTGGGCTAGCACCGGGTGCTCGTCGCGGCCCCCAGTCGGGTCGTGACACATTAATTGTTGATTTAACTCAAGAATTGTCCCAGATCTGATTTCAAGTAAAAACCCCCAAATTGGGTATGAACCCTAATTCTCCAAATTCGAAATTCAACGTTAAAAGTGGAAAATATGGGCTTACTAAGCTTAGATTCGTCACATTTTAACATTAACATCATCAATTTATCAAGTCTAAACTTAGGGAAAAATCTCCCAAAACCCTTCTTCAAATTCCATTTCTAAGGGATTGAAAAGGGAAGGGGAAAATCTAAGATGATTGTGATTAAAGAGGAGTAAAGGATTAGATAAAGTTTTACCTCCAAGAATTCCTTCAATTTGTCTCCAAGAACAGCTTTCCCAAGCTCCAATATCGAGATATGAAATAATGAGAGTCTAAGACTCATTTAATGGATTTAACTGCCCGTCACCCGCTGCATTGGTACCGTGACCGCCCCAGCGGCGCCGCCCTAGCGGCCACCCGACCGCATCAGCGGTCAAGTCTAAATGGCTAGGACCGCTGCAGCGGCAGGGCTACTGCTCCAGCGGTGCCGCTGCTGCGGTGCTGGTGCCGCCAAAGCGGGCACCAGACACCTGAACTTGGCTTAAGTTTTCTTTTCGATCCGATTTTTTGACTAACTCCCGAGGCCATCTGCTCACATACCAGATATCTAGTCCCACATAAAAAAACGCGCTACGAACGGGCCTGTGGCCTCCAAATTCCCAACAGAGGTCTCGTTGACCGAGTCAACCACCAATGCCTTAATTCCCAATTCCCATCCAAGTCTCGTCGAAATGCATTGGGAACCGAACCAAATATACATACAGGTTCTAAATGACCATCCGGACATCTCAGAATTGACAGAATTCTGAAAAAGATCCGTTTACCCAAAAGTCAACCTCAGGTCAACCCTTTTTCACTTCAAGTCTATATTTTTTCCAAAGTTGCCCGAATCCAGTCTAGACACTTCGGGAAGCATGTCAACGGTCCCTTCGGGTCAAAAGTGAGCCAATCAATGCTCGAGAACAGGCGAAAGTACCAAAGGAACTATAACGACCAAACGAGCCATTACATTTCTCAACCATTCCCCTTCTTTAGAAGCAGATGACAAGGCTACAAATTCTCTTCTTAGATCGTCAAGATATCACGCTCCCTCCAAACAAGTATACCCATCCACTTGTTGAGGAATAATCCTCTTGATCAGTGCATTCGAATACCCTTCTAGTATAGCGTGATCACCACTATAATAGATGTCATAATCTAGCATTTTCTTGAGATGCTTTATTACTCTTCTTATTACTCACATGGATTGCAAGTATATCTACTAAACTTACCCATTGCATATGCAATATCGGGTCTCGTATTAGTCATAACATATATCAAGCACCTGATTAACTTAGTATACTGAAGTTGAGCAATCGGCCTTCCGCCATTTCTTTCCAATTTAAACATGGATAATACGGTGTAGAAACAGGATTACAATCAAAATGATTGAATTTATTTAACACTTTCTCAATATAATGATATTGTGTTAAGGAAAACCCCCGCCATTCCTAATAATTCTTATACCAAGAATGACATCCGCTTCTCCCATGTCTTTCATGGAGAACTGAGCAGATAGAAATCTTTTGGTGATCTCGACCCGTTATATGTCGGTCCTAAAGATCAACATATCATCTACATACAAGCAAATTAAAACTCCTTTTCCTTTTTTAAATTTTGAGTAAACACACTTGTCTGATTCATTGATTTTAAAGACATTAGATAAAATTACTTCATCAAATTTTTGATGCCATCTCTTAAGGGTTTGTTTTATCCGATACAATGATTTTACAAGTTTGAAAACTTTCTTCTCTTATCCTTTAACTGCAAACTCTCATGTTGTCTCATATAGATTTCATCTTCCAATTCACCATTCAAAAAGGCAGTTTTGGCATCCATTTGGTGAATTACTAGGTTGTAAATGGAATCTAGTACAATAAGCACCCTTATCGTGCCACATGAGCATTAGTATCAAAGTAGTCAATGCCGTGCTTTTGGGTAGAACCCCTAACTACAAAGCGAGCTTGTATTTATCCACGATACCTTCTACTTTTAACTTCTTCTTGAACAGTCATTCACCATCTATGTGTTTGCAACTGAAAGGAAGGTCAGTTAGGATCCAAGTATTATTTTCCATGATGGAATCTATCTCATCCTGGATAGCTTCCTTTCATGACGATGCATTCAGAGATTGCATGGCCTCATTAAAACATAGTGGGATCATTTTCCATATTATGACAATAAGGAATTTCATTTTTAATTTTATCAGTTGAACCGTCTATTAAATAGATCTAGAAGTCATCTCCAAATGTCTTTTTTTTTTGTTAACTCTCTTACTCCTTCTTAATTCAACAAAGTCATCTTGATTTTCATTATCTTGAGAGATTTATGGTTGCGAAGAAGAAGAATTTGAATCACTTGGAACAATATCTTTTGGTCTAGGAATAGATACAAAGCGAGTTTTATCAAAAATTGTATCTCTTGGTTCAAGGACGGTATTAACCGAGTACGAATCATTTGGTTCAATGACCAAAAACCTATTGACTTTTCTATTTTCAGCATACCCTATAAAGATGCATTCAATTCCTCTTTCACCCAACTTTTCCTTTTAGGTCCCGAGACTTTAATTGTAGCCCTACAACCCCAAACTTTGAGATGACACAAATTTGGTTGTCTTTTGTACCAAAGTTCATATGGGGTTGTTGAATTCCTTTTATCAGGAACCCTATTAAGAATTTAACAAGCCGCTAACATGGCTTCACCCCAATAACAGTGACTTAGGCCTGAGTTAGACAATAAAGAATTAACCATTTCCGTTAGGACCCGATTTTTCCGTTCGGCTACACTATTTTGTTGTGGTGTATATGGTGTCATTACTTGATGCAAAATACCAGCGCTTTGGAAAAATATGACATTATAATATTCCCCTCCCCTATCGGTCCTTAGACACTTAACGAAAGATTGACACTACAATTCAACCTCGGTCTTGTAAATTTTACATTTTTCTAGTGCTTCATATTTAGAAGTTACCAGATAAACTTGAAAAATCTAGATTAGTCATCAATGAATGTAATAACATATTTCTTTCCTCCAATTGTAGGAGTAATATGAAAATCATTTAAGTCTCTGTGTATTAATTCAAGCAACTCAATACTTCTTTTAATACATGAAAAGGATTTTTTTTTAATTACATAGGGGGTAGGGGAAGGAGAAATGAGGAAGGGGATTACAATGTGGGGATTCGAACCCTCACCAATAAGGTGAGAGTTCAGGTAGCCAACCAACTGCGCTACTAGATCCCTATCTCGTGATCTTTGTTAACATGCAAGTTTTACATTTTTCGCGATCCACATTCCATATCGGTATCAAGACATATTTAGACATATCCTTCATTCTATAAAAATTATCATGTCCTAAACGTGAATACCATAATGAAAAATTAGAGTCAAGCAAGTAAACATAAACTTCATCCTTTAATGAACGCAAAATGATCTAGTACAAAATTATCATTTCTCCGAATTTTAAAATATTCTAGCAACTTTCAAGTATAAATACCATCAAAATAAAGGAATTCGTATATAAATCATCCCAAAATTTGAAAGTAAAACTCACATGATATTTATGCAACATAGTTATAACATGATAATGTTTTTTTTTTTTTGGCGCGGAATAACAAATTTATGATAGCATATCAAATATGTTATTCCTAAACTTATTCATAATGCATTTCATGATCATCACAAGCGATTCATCTACCTTATTTATGAAATAAATTTCACAAAAATAAAAAAGATTTTTTTTCTCACCACAAACACACAATTTCTAATATCAAAGAGAATTATTTGTCCCACACAAATATTCTCCCGATAGAATGAAGCAAAGCCAAGAAGTAATGAAACAAGTCTCTGAACACAAAAATTAGTGCTGCAGTCACTAAACTTATGCAGTTTTCTTAAGGAAGAATGTTGATCCTTGGAATATTTCTTATATTATAAAATATTCTCAGGATGTTCATAATGTTTATAGAGGATGTCTTTGACCCCTGAAACTGAAACGACACAACATTTAGGGAAGAGAAGAGATGCATTGTTTTAGAAAGATATGTGCCATTTCAGAAAGAAAAATGATTTTTTCTTTTTGCAGAAAGAAAAGTACTTTTTCCTTTTACCTATTGCTTTTACTTTCTCTTGAAAATTCCAACACTTTTCAGCACGAATATTCAGAATCTACACCAAAAAATAATAATCAAGGCACATTAATCCAAATCCACAATCAGTGCCACAAACTCCATCTATCAGACCTCAAAAATATACTATTTTCTCCGTCCCATTTCATATGAAGGTGTTTGACTTGACACAAAGTTTAAGAAATAAAAGAAGATTTTTGAAAATTATGGTCTAAAACAAACCATAGAAATTTGTGCAGTTAGAAATAATTTCATTACGGGTAAAATGGTAAATTTAAAGTTGAATTATTACTAAATATAAAAATGTGTCATTCTTTTAGGGACTGACTAAAAAGGAAAGAGTGTCGTATAATTTGCAACAGAGAGAGCAATGCTTTGAGGATGGTAGGCGCATAATGCTGGGATTATCTTTTATCCACTATTTGATTTGTGTATTAAGGGCAATTATGTCTTTAACCATGCTTATCCATGTATTAATAATCCTTGTATTGCTAATATCATAGTTTGCTATGTATAAGAATAATACTCCCTCCATCACAATTTATGTGAGCCAATTTGACTAAATTGTACTAAATTAACTCAATATTTTAAGATTAAAATTTATATAGACTACATGAAAAGTACTATAAGTTACAAACTTTCTCATATCAATTTGGTGAAAACATACATCTTAATATGTTGGTCAAAGTTTATACAGTTTGAATTTTGAAAAAGTGAAAAATATCACATAAATTGAAACAGAGGGAGTACTGAATATGGTGTATTTGAAAAGCGAAAAATATCACATAAATTGAAACAGAAGGAGTACTGAATATGATGTATAACTAATCAGTACATGTTTCATTTAATAAATTAATACATGCATTACTTTCTCTAATGCGTCCTACCACATGACCCCTAAAGTGAAAACATAGTATAAACACTAGTAGCAGCCAATGATACCAAGAAATTTCCATGTTAATGGAGGTATATAAGAAACTCATACCTATGTCTTTGGTATGGAACTGGTGACGACTCTGTTGTTCTTGGCGTGTCGGCGTCGATGAATATAAGAGTCTTTCAAGGAATCGATGGAATTTTGATTTAAAAGATTTTGGTTTCTTCGGATTTAGAGAAGTAAGTGTTTTAGATTTAAGACAGATCAAGAATCTGCAGTATTTGAACTTGAGAGAGAATGGAAATACTTGGAATTGGGTAAGAAGTTGGAGGCTACAAACTTGAAATCCAAGTTCTTGGCTTTGGCCTTTACATTGAGTTTCCATGAATGGTATTGCTGAGGCTGTTGTCCTGCTTCCATTCTCGAACTTTGTTTACTAGCCGTTACGGCACTTTTAAAGTCATTTCTTTTTCCCCCTTTTTTCTTTTGTTTGAGTAATTATAATTCAAGGGCTCCTTTGATACGAGGGATAAAGAATAATTAATTCCGTAATTAAATTTGGGATGAATTTATTCCACGTTTGGTTGAGATAAAATTTCGGGACAACAAACTCCGAAATTAGTTATTCCATGGTTGTAGAGTTATTTTATTCCCACATTGAGGGTGATATAACAATCCCGGATAGCTAATTATGAGATAATTAATTCCGGAATAACATGTTCCTAACCAAACGAGTCCTAATTATTTTAGTGAAGGAAGTCAGGAATTCCTTTAGTTAAAGAACTAACGGAAAAGGGCCAGCTTTCACTACTAGAAAACAAGGAATTAGCGATGGACAAATTTCGTAGCTAAACAATAGAAATTCCATGCTAATCCCATTTAGCTATGGATTAGTGACGGATTATAAGAAAATTCAATTAGCTAGGAGCTATTTAGCGACAGATTAGCTAGGAATTACTGACAAATTCCATAGCTAATCGTTTGTTCTCCTGTAGTGTTTGCCCCAGTACTCTCACTATATTTGCTATTCGTTGTACTTTTTCAACATATTGGTTTTTGCCATCCAACTTTCAAGACATATTTATCCTCCTCCATTAAATCTCATATCCCCATCAACAACACAACTTGAAGCCCAGGTACAAAGCTAGATTGGTCATTAAGGGATTTGGTCAAAGGAAGGGTATTGACTTTGATGAAAATTTTTCTCCCATTGTGAAAATGTCCTCCATTCGTACAGTCATTGTTTGACTGCTAGTCTTGATTTGGATATTGAGCAGATGGATGTGAAGACTACTTTTCTTCATGGTGACTTAGCAGAAGAGATTTATATGGAACAACCTGAGGGCTTCAAGGTAAAAGGTAAATAAAATTATGTGTGCAAACTTAAGAAGAGCCTCTAAGGATTAAAGCAACCTCCTAGATAATGGTACAAGAAGTTTGATTCTGTTATGGGGAAGCAAGGCTATAAGAAGACCTCTTCAGATCATTGCGTGTTTGTACAAAGATTTTCTGATGATGATTTTATCATCCTCTTGCTATATGTGGATGATATGTTGATTGTGGACAGGAATGCTTCCAGGGTTGACGAGTTAAAGAAACAACTAAGTCTTTTGCTATGAAAGACTTGGTCATGTTAAGTGGATTTTGGGCATGAGCATTACTCGTTTTGGAGATGAATGGAAGCTTTATTTGTCACAAGAGAAGTACATAAGGAAGGTACTTGAAAGGTTTAACATGTTAGGGCTTAAACCTGTTGCTAGCCCTTTTGCTTCTCATTTCAAGTTGAGTGTTGAGCAGTGTCCTTCCACAGATAAAGAGAAGGACGAAGTCCCATATGCCTTAGCAGTTGGAAGTTTAATGTATACTATGGTATGTACGAGGCCAGATATTGTTCATGCAGTTGGTACAGTGAGTCGTTTTCTCTCTAATCTAAGAAAAGAACATTGGAATGTTGTGAAGTGGATTATGGGGTACATCAAAGGTACAATTGATGTCTTAGCTTATGTCAAAGGAAGCCCTTGCTAGTTGGTTTTACTGATGCAGACATGGCAGGAAATGTTAATTCTCGTAAGTCTACTTCAGGTTGTTTGATTAAATTTTCCGGAGAAGCTATATTATGGCAGTCAATGTTGCAAAAGTGTGTTGCGCTTTCAACAAAAGCGGCTGAGTTTATTGCAGCAGCCGAAGCTTGCGAAGAGTTGATATGGATGAAGAACTTTCTTCTTGAGATTGGTTTCAAGCAAGATAGGTATGTGTTGCTATGTGACAATCAGAGTGACATTCACCTTGGTAAGAATTCTAGTTTCCATGCAAGATCAAAGCATATTGATGTTAGGTATCACTAGATACGAGATGTGGTGAACGCTAAGTTGATGGAACTAGAGAAGGTTCATACTAATGCTAATGGTGCTGACTTAATGACTAAAGCATTGCCAAGGAAGAAGCTTGAGACTTGTTGCTTGATTGCCGGGAGGGCGAGGTCCTCCATTTCATCGTGAGGGAGAGGTTTGTCGAGTCCCTCCTCATGGAGGTAAATGTGGTAGGTGAAGGGAAGAAAAATGTCAACCCATTCACACTCATAGAAGAAGGTTTGCAGCTGATTGCAAATGGCTACTGGTCACCATTCAAATCTATGACTTTTGACAAACAAAGATTTGTTTGGCAAAGTCAATAAAGCCAAAACTGATTTTGGGATTGTGGATGCCATCCATGACATCAAGGAGAGGAATTCACCTCTATAAATAGGCAGATCATTCTTCAGTTGAAACACACCAATCTTAGACAAATACATCTGAGTATTAGAGAGCGGAGTGAGATATATCATAGATTATGTAAGAAAGTAGTTTGTTGAGCTATATTTTAGTGAGATGGGAAAATTAAAAGATAGTTTTTTTTTTTAGTGTGTAGTGGTCTTGTAGTATTTATACTCGTGACTACACAGTTTAAAATTTCTTGCTATTGTGATATCAGTTGTCCCTCTTAGGCCGTGGTTTTTCGCTATTCAGAAGGGTTCCACGTAAAATTTTGGTGTCATTATTGTTTTCTTATATTCTTGCTATTTAACCATAACTTAGTGTTCCGCTTTTATCATTAATACCGTGAATATTATTTTTGCGGGTCTATTCTACGCCCAGCATATTGTGAATATATGTGCACATAATTTCCTTTGAATGGTTTATACTTTTTTGGCAAGTGAAATTTTGGATTAAATCTTTAGTTGATACTTCGTTATGAACAGAGACCAGAGAAGAGCTTCATACCTAACACAACAAACAACCGAAAGAAGGAGAAGGCCTCACCTGAAGGATTGATATTCAGAGAAATCAGCTGAAGTATTGATTTACATATTCAAGGGAATCCACATTCCATGGAGAGAAATTGAGAACTAAAAGGGAAAACAACGAAAACAGAGGAGCAAAGGTGTTGACCTGCTTTAGTAGCCGCACAGAGGCTGCTCCAGTTAGTTGCTAGCTATCCATTTATGTCTTTCATATTAGAGATACAGATATATTAGAAGTTATTGAGCGGCAGCGATGGTGGTCAGAGCAAAGAGAAGAACAAACAGGTAGGGCTGGACATAAATACCGAAAACTGAAAAATCGGACCGAACCGAATTAATTCAGTTTTTCGGTTTCGGTTTTTTTCTTTTCCTAAAATTTCGATGTTCGGTTCGGTGTTCGGTTATGGAATTTCGATTCTTCGATTTTTCAGTTTAACCGAACATTTACTATGTGAGTACAAAAATATTATAAAACTTAGGACACTGACTCTTGGGCCCAAAAATTTGTCATCCAACCCAAAGTCCCAAGACCATCCTAGACCCTAATTGCTGTTGCTCGTAAAAGTTGTGAGAAAATTGTATTTCTTAACTTTATCATTGGAAGAATATAAGTAAATGTTTGAAACATCAGGTATCATTGAAAGTATTTTATAAACTATCTAAAATGATACTTATAGCTAGTACCTTTTTATCACTTACAATGCAAAGTATGTTTAATTAGCTGACAATATTTTTGCCAAGTTTTATGTTAATCTTGTTAAGCCTCTAAAAAATACTCAATGATGGTACAATAGTGTCCTAAAATCCATCAACAGAAGAACTCAACCATTCTCATAAAGCATATCAATTAAAACTCAATCCCAAATTCTCTGGCCCGGTTCATTTCAGTACAAAGTTTTCCATGTAGGTGCGACAATATTAATTAAAATCAAGTAGCTTTTCAGCATGGGCTATTATTAATCCTACATGGCTACAACACAGAGACATCAGACATGGACTTGATGCTCCCCAATTTTTAAATTAAATGTGCTCAATTGGTGAAAATACCGAAAATCGCAACAACAACAACTAAATATCAGAAAAAATGAGAAGCAAATTAAACGCTTGTTAGATTCATGCACTGGATAACAAAGTGAAGAACAATTAATCATTTTATCTAGGATACTAAGTTAAGATGTATTTCTACTGTGGCATTGGTGTAAACTTTTTTTACGTTTTACTTAATTTTTCATCATCTAGTGACTTAAATATCATATTTTTAATTAAAAAGGTAGTCTATTTTACAAGCAGAAAAATAGAAAAATAGTCCATTCGAGGCCCATACCAAAAAAATCGAATTAGAAAAATCGAAACCGAACCGAACCGAATTAATTCGGTTCGGTGTTCGGTGTCCACTTTCAAAAAACGAAACCGAAGAACCGAACGAAATTTGAAAAAACCGAACCGAAGAACCGAACGCCTTGGATTAAATCTACCAGAGAAGAGCTTCATACCTAACACAACAAACAACCGAAAGAAGGAGAAAGCCTCACCTGAAGGATTGATATTCAGAGAAATCAGCTGAAGCATTGATTTACATATTCAGGAGAATCCACATTCCATGGAGAGAATTTGAGAACTAAAAGGGAAAACAACGAAAACAGAGAAGCAAAGGTGTTGACCTGCTTTGCTAGCCGCACAGAGGCTGCTCCAGTTAGTTGCTAGCTATCCATTTATGTCTTTCATATTAGAGATACAGATATATTAGACGTTACTGAGCGGCAGCGATGGTGGTCAGAGCAAGAGAATAACAAAGAGGAAGTCAATAAATAAAATGTGGGTCCCACTGGGAATACTTATGCAGGCGCAGCTGTCAAAATATATCAACAGGTGTTAGACTCTGCAGCTAAAACTAAACCTGAAATGATCAAGGCTGCTTTAGGGCTCTTCTATATATTAGGAAAGTCTAGTAACTTAGTAACGCATAACTTAGTCCAAATTCAGGTAAATTAGTGTCTACTAAAGAAATGAGATTATTCACCTAGTGTGAATTTGGATCATTTGTTATCATTTTGAAGTGGTTTTCTGAACCATTGACCCAGAACATATTATAACTGGATCCTTCTTCATTTTGTGCGTTATCTATAACAACATTATTTATAGATGTACCATTTGATACGCCTTGTAACTTAGCTTGAGAAACATTATTCTTTTGTATTGATATGAAACAGTATATAGAAAAGCATTTTCTTGGCTAGGCAACGTAATTGTCAATCTTTTAGAGAAGACATGTTTCTTAGTTCTTATGCTTGGATTACCAAGCTAGACCACGTTTCCTTTATTAAAAGAAAAATATTGTTATGTTGATTAAATTTGTGAAAGGAAAAAATAGAAACAAAACCGAGAAAACAAGAAAGCCGACAAAAGCCGATATTGAAAATACCGACTTATATTGATTTGATTTGGTTTATTATTTTAATACCGGACATGATAGGCTTGATTCGATTTTAGCGGAAGACCGACTCAAACCGTATCATCTATACCCCTATTAATAACTTACATCTGCCTCTGCTTATATGCTAGTGAACTTTTATGTCTAAAATGTACTCATAATTAATTTTTTTAATATATAAATATAATTCAAAAGAAACTTTCAAATGCATCATTTTCATAAGGGTAGTAAAGTAAGAAATTATGTGCATTTTATGGCAATATTGCTAAACTGCCTATTTCTTATGATAAAAAGAGCTCCATCCTCTTTTACTTCATCCACTCGGAACGTATGAGCACATACAGAGTGATACAGGGGTGGATGTGGTACAAATTCAACAGGTTGCATTAATCTTAATATTTCCTGATGGAATATAAATATATATGTAAAACGTCAATATTATGTTCTGACGGAATATAAGTAGGCGTTTGGACATGCGATTTGAAACCATGGTTTGAAATCATGAGATGAAACTAGCGTTTGGACATGCATTTCATCTCATGGTTTCAAAAATTTTAAATATAAAACTTGACCCGTAAGTTGGTAAATAATTTTAACAATTACTCCCACCAAATATTTACCAACCTCATTAACTTCCACCAACATTTATTTATGTTTATCATGTGAGAGGATTATATTAAAGAGTAGTTACATTACTAAACTCCGCCTGTGTGAGCTCGCTCACATTGCCGGTCCCAAGCCCGGATAAAGGAGGAGGGTTGCCGAGGGTCAATCGGAAACAGCCTCCCTACCCGGGTAGGGGTAAGGTTGCGTACATCTTACCCTCCCCAGACCCCACTATTGTGGGATTACACTGGGTAGTGACCAAGTAGTTACATTACTACTCATGTTAAATTTTCATTTTTATTGAACTAAAGTTTGATCAATTGATGTTGTATTATTTAGAAAGGCCTTCTAGTAGTGTATTAATTTTGTTATGAACTATGACTTGCTCATTTGGTAAGATTGTATAAGAATTGAGAATGTTTTAATAGTTTTCACAACTTGTGGGGTTTTTATGTCTATAAGAGAAAATACAACTTAAGATATCCAAATTACATGTCAAAATATGATTTCAAACCATGTCCAAACGACTCCTAAATATATATGTAAAAAGTCATTAAACTTATACAAATATTAAGTTCTGAGCTCATAACTGCAAAAGTGAATGGATTCAGTTAGTACTACAAAGATATCGATTAAACCCATCAAATTGAGAATCAGAAATCACCATTGATCGATCACATATAATGGATGTATAAGAATTTTTATAGGGGGTACTAATTCTTTTTGGGTATTTATATGTTCGCCTGTGAGATTGATTTGAGAGCTCAAACTCTTTCATATGCTAGTATTAAAAGCTGAATTAACGCATGAATGCATTAATACAATTTGAGCAGTGAACAGGAAACTGAAAGAACCACCAAACCTTCAACCATCATACGATGTAACTACTGTTGACACCCAATTTTGTCCCTCCTTTATTCCAATTTATTTTCACGGGCTTCTAAATTTATTAACGAGCTAAATACTTTGTTTTCGCTACTATTTTTCATTTTTACTACTATTAATATCATTACTTTCATTTTCACTATTTTACTAGCATTACTTTATCATAAATTTCAAAATGGTTCGTCATCATTTTATTTTCGAATTTTGTGCTCGTTAAATTAATTATACTTTATTAAGTCTTTATTTTCTACACATTAATAACTAATTATCATAGTATATATTGTACCAGTCATTAAATTAGAAGCCCAATGAAATTTATATGGAGGAGGAATTTCCGCCAATTAATGGGCCAAACAACAAACACAATATGCCTAGCCCACGTTTTTTCAATCAGATCAGCCCATCACCCGCTCCTACCCGACCAGCCCAACACCTTATCCTACCCGACCAGCCCAACACCAAACCAACCCGACCCGGCCCATTTTCGCATCTCATCTAAACCTAACCCCCTTCAACCAAAACAGAAGCCTCTCTTCACGCCTCATCCTCTCTCATCTCCTTCATCTTTCCTCTTCCAAACAAAGTCCATGTTTCCTTTCAACTATGGCAGACCTAACAGACCCTATTTACGCACAGCTCCTGCCGTCTTCTTCATCTTTCCTCTCACCATTTTGGTTACAAAACACCCACCCTTTTCAACCATGGCAGAGCAAAGCACCCCATTTTCGTGCAATCTGCTCACCTCTCTTCCTTTCCTCTCCATTCCCATTTTTAGCAAAGCCCTAATCGCCTTTCACCATTCCAGGTCTGTTCGCCCACTTTCGTGCAAGCTTTGTTTTGTACCCTTATGTGAATGACGATACCAACATGAATCTCCACTTTTTCAGCCATGTCTGAGCCGAATCACGTGACTACCTGCTCAAAAATACTTTCAACGTTCAATTTGAACGGTCCATTTTTTATTCGATTCAGATCCTATACCACAAAATCCCGCCCACACAAAAGGGGAACTTCGAATCCGAGAAACCCTAGTCACTTAGCCTATAAATACTCACGTTGTCATCCCACAAAGAGGGTCTTTTTTCAGCCACCTTAACCATTCCTAAACATTTATAATTTTCACAATCACTATATTTGGGAACACCCCTGTTTGCCTGACTTTGTTTTATCATGCCCATTTATTAGTAGATTAGTTCAGTCGCGTACGTAGTATTTAGGCTTTAGTTTAGTTTAGTGATCATGCTTAGTATGGATTAATCTCATTACTTGTTTAGCATCGTATTTATATCCGGACTAGCAGAGCTATTATATTCAGTTAAGTTTCAGTTTGTTTATCCCCTTAAAGTATGCTTTTTTTTGTTGTTTAATTTGAGAAGAAGTTGTCATTGAAGCATGTTTAAGCATTTTTGAACCTATCTCTGATGAGTAAGCATTCCATGTTAATTACTTTGGCTGCCCCCTGTATGCCCTGTTTTCCTAAGTATGAAACTCGTGCCAACTGGTTCACTGTTAGTTCAAATGATATGAATCCCAGAAAAATGCTTAAAGAGCTTTAGGAGGATTTTAAGTCTAGTTTCGGTATCTGAAAACTCTTGTCAATGTTCTGCTAAATCTGGAAGGCTACCTGATGTGCTTTGCTCGATAAAATATAAGTTTTATGCCACATGATCATTCTTGTTGAACTTAAAACCTTCTTGTGCACTCAAGGACATCATATGAGTTAGAATGTCATGTAATCTCGCATGATGCTTTGTTTTCGGTCCATGTGAAGGTTGAGACCATTATGTTTTCTCTAAGTATAACTAAAAAGAATGTCAAAGTATGCTGATGTGGTTTATATTGCTGTGCATTGATCTGGTGGTTTTGTTTGACTTCACTTTGGTTCTTTGACGATGCCCACATAGGATTCTTTATATGTTAAATGACTTAACATGATTGTTCTTTCCTATTTCTTCTCTTATATGACTGAATGGCTGTAGTATATAGAGGGTATATACATGTATATACAAAGTGTATTCAACTCTGAACATCTATCCTGACATGTATATGATAGTATATCTAATGTATATCGACGGTATCATCCTAGACAGTTAGTTCTACCATTAAGTGTTGCTGATGTTGGCATTCCTTCCTCTACTCGCTGTACTTCTGTTCAAAATATGGAATATGACTCCGCTGGGCTTAAATTATTCAGTAATATGAAACAAACCACATGGGCTTCAGTTGTTTCTTTATCATTGTCTTATTTGGGCTTGAACATTTTTCTCTATTTGTCCTATTATTGTGTTATGTGCTAATTCAATTTGCGTACTTAGTTTCCTTATTTATGTCTCAGTCCTTTATTATATACAAATTCTTTTTCTTTTGTTTTACGCATGACCATCGCATACGAGTCCGAGAGACTCGCCCACTCCCGCATCCGATGTTGTGCTAAAGCCCAACGAAATTCTCTTCCCGTGTCAGCCCCAATCCGTGGCCTGCAGAAAAAGAAAAAAGGACATTGGGCCAAAGCCCACACGACAGGAACATATGACAGCAGCTTTGAAATGGGCTGAGCCCATTTAATATATGTGTTTTCCGTTACATTATTTTTGCACATCTATCTGCTTGCTTTTCGCTTTGTTTGCACTGGAATAATTTGATCTCTAATTATGTGTTCTGTTAGAAAAATTAGCAATACAAAGAAGAATAAGAGTCTCTTTGTTCTTTGTCATCATTCTTTAGTGCTAAAAGATATATCTGAAATGAAGAATCAACAAACAAAATATGTTTACCGAATTCATATGTTTACCGAAGAGATATGTTTACCGAAAATATAGCAATACAAAAAATATATGTTTACAAACAAAGAATCAACACCAAATTCACATACATTACTACCTTTGAAATTTCATTCTGCCTTTTTGAAACTCCACAACACATTTTAGTCACGACCTTTAACTTTTAATACCAATTCCCATCCTTAACTTAAATCAATTACCTTATAGGTTAATGCATAATTTTTACAACTTTCACTTAGCCTAATTAATTCATCTAAGTCCGATCGGATTAACCATTATTAATGGAATTTAGAGGATGCCTAATACCTTCCCTCTAGGTTAGTTGAACCCGTACCTAGAATCTTTTTGGTTTCGTAGACTTTAATAAAATCAACTCTAGATAATTACTTTAATAAACTTTAGGTGCTCTAATTCACCGTAAATAATTAGGTGGCGACTCTTAACTTTAAATAACCCCGGAATTACCGAAATGTTATAAACTATTTTGACTTAGGTTAAAATAGGGTATAATAGCTTGGCGACTCTGCCTGGGAATACTTAGGTTCTAACCATAACGGACTTAGATTTAATTAGGCTTGGTGTGCTAACTTAGTTACTTTATTTGCCTAAACTGTTTTACATGCTATAAATTGCTTGCATGATTAAGTGTTTGTTTGATATAAACTGTTTAAGTGTTACTGCTTTGATAAACTGTCATTCCGTATCATTTTTCTCCACTCCTGGAAACTTCACACAAATTCACACACTTAAAGCGGTTTCGCGGTTCGCGGCCGTGCACTACAAAATCACCCTTTAGTTGGATTGATCTTGTGGATTTAGTCGATCGGCGGTGCAGTCGACAGCCACGGACTTTCCACTCCCAAGTTTTCCACTTGGGGGAACCTTGTGCCGTAGGAAGCCAACTCTTAGTCTGCCTAAGATAGAGCTAAACCAACACCTTTATTAGGAGCATACATTTCATGACCTAGGAGGTTTAATACCCTTGGTGTATTAAACCCATTAGATGACTTTACCCAAACGTCCAAGTGGGTTCACGACCCCGAGTGACACTAATCATACTTTATGTGAATGTTTGAAGGATAACTGTGCCTAAATATGGACTATTTGCTTTAACTAATTAAACTTTAGGGAGGAGGGAATGACTAACGTTTCTGTGACAGGTATGAATCTACATTGGAGTACGTCCGTGATACAACAAATGACGAAGATCCAGGACATCACAAAATGGAGCTACAAGTTAGACATATGAAATTGTATTTACTTTACTTAGACTAGGAAAACACTTTATGTTGTATTCATTTGACATGTAATAAATATTACATTACTTTTGTACTTCATTTTCGGGAAATAGAATTTGTTTAATTAACCAAGAGCAATGGGATGACATATTATGGCACACTTTACCCTTCAAACAAACGCTAGACCTACCTCTGGCACAAAGAGGTCACATGCATATTAGGACGCGTTATTGTTTGATATACTCGTTTACATTTGTTTGACAACTTGTTTGACTCTATTTGAATTTATTTGCTACATAACTTACTTGACTTTACGTGATCATGACTTTGCCTAGATGTGCTAATGAAACTAATATCATTTGCATTTTTTATGTTTCCTTTTTCTTTTATTTTTATTCCCAAAGAGTTGATTCGTGTTGACACTCGATGGCCGACCATCCTTACCTCACAAGGTCAAAGACGTCATCGTTACCTGAATGTAGTTGGGTTGTTCAAGGAAATGAAATTATTATGTCTGACCCGGCCACATCTATTTCAACTGGTTTGGAAAACATCGTGATATCTAGTGATCCCCCTGAGACTTCCAAACATAGAACCACTATTCAACATGATGAACATATCGCCCGCCTGACTCAAGAAATTGAGGATTTACATGGAGAACTGAATCGGTTAGGGACCTGATCAACTTATCAGTTACACTCCAGAGTCCACCTCCTGAACCAAGAACTGTCGCACCAAATCCACCTCGTTTTCCATCACTTGAATCTCCAGTTCTTGAACATTTTCCTCCACAAAATAATGCACCTACCAACAACAACTTTCCTCCAATCACCCTCGCGAATCCACCAAATTCGTCATCCGTCTATACTCCTCCACAAAGTCAACCACCTCCCTACACTACCTACGCTACTCCTAATCCACCACCCGTCAACCCACCAAATCAATCACAAGTTCATACTCCTTACATTCATTTACCTACCAACACTAATCCACCACCTACAAATACTCCTCTAAACCCACCAAACCAACTAAATACCACTTATAACACACCACCACCAGTCCAAAACACTCCCACCGTCCAAACTTATCCAACCCAGCATATACAAGGGGCACATTTTGTCACTCCAAATACACAGTATGTTCCTCCGGTATATGCAACGGAAACACAAGCCTTTACCAACCCAGTAACGGTCAGGTTCCAACCCAAGGTAGATCAATACGAGGAAATGGAAAAGGATGCAAAAGCAGGGGAGATAACATATTGCTAAAAGAGATCCACAGTCTCAAAGAAGCGATGAGAAACCTTCAAGTCGCCAGGGGGAGCAAAAGTATAGAATACAAAGATCTGTGTGTTCAGCCTGGCGTCGATTTACCCGTAGGCTACAAATCGCCAAAATTTGATACATTCAATGGGACAGGCGACCCCCATACACACTTAAGGGCTTACTGTGACAAATTGGTTGGAGTAGGTAGAGATCCGAACATAAGGATGAAGCTATTCATCAGAAGCTTATCTGGTGAGGCTCTTACTTGGTATACCCAACAAGACGTCCGTAAATGGCGTGGTTGGAGTGACATGGCCCAAGACTTTATGGACCGATTCAGTTTCAACACTGACATCACACCAGACAGAGTCTACATGACTAAGTTAACTAAGAAGTCAACTGAGTCGTTTCGTGAATATGCACTGCGTTGGAGGTCAGAAGTAGCCAGGGTTCAACCCCCGATGAATGACAGGGAAATGACCGCTACCTTCATTGAATGCCAAACTGGCATATTTTATGAGAAAATGATAGGCATGATGGGGCAGAAATTCACAGAAGTTGTCCGAATGGGAGAAGCCTTAGAAGAAGGCATCAAATCAGGAAAAATTCAGGATCTTACTGCTTTGCAAGCAATAAACAAGGCTATTCAATCTGGTTCTATCAGTGGGACCAAAAAGAAGAAAGAAAACGTCGCTACAGTCATGAATGTCCAAGGACATAAGCCGACCCAAGCCATTACATACTTTAACCATCCACAACAACCTTTCTACCCTTACCAATACGCTGAACCCTACCAAGCTCTGCTATCCCCCTACCCTGTCTACAACGCCCAAGCAAACTACTACCAACCCCGAGCACCTCCACATCAAAACCCACGTCCATAACAATCTGTTCAAGCTCCAACTTACCAAAATCGACCACATGCTACACCTAGAGTCCGTCCAAACTCTGACATCAAAAACACCCGTAATTACACTCGGTTCGCTGAACCCTTGGCTCAATTGTTCGAAAGACTGAAAGCTGCAGGCGTGATACAGCCGATTGAAGGGAAAATTCCCGATCCTATTCCAAGATGGTTTGATGGCTCCAAACGTTGTGCATACCATTCTGGAGTTGCCGGGCATGACACTGAGGATTGCTATGGGCTCAAAAACAAAATCGAAGCCCTGATTAAAGAAGGAGCGATCCAGCTCACTGGAGCTCGACCCAATGTGGAAAACAACCCTCTACCTACTCATGAAAATGCCAATGTGAACATGGTAACTGTTGAAGAGGATAGGGATTCAAAAAGATCCATTATGCCAATTGAAAAAGGGCATGTCATCAACTTTTGCTGCTCCCGTGGGAACAATCCAAAAACAAGCACCAATAGAGATTGCTGCTACAACTACTCACAACACCGAGACACCGACCATCTGGGGTGCCGAACCAGGAGAAACTTTGAAGGATTGGACTTGTACTCCGTTCCTGGTTCGCTGGGAGTCTTGGTAGATTTGAACATGTAGTGAACTTTTTGAGATAGCACGATTTTAAATTGAGGCTTAAATCGTGCCCCAAAACTTTTGGTGCTTTGCCTCATCTTTTGGAAGATTAAATTGCAAAAACTATGAATGCATTTCTGATTTTCCTTAATCATCTATTATTGTTATTTTCTACTTTATTTATCAAATCTGCCAACTCTATGATTGTGACATAAAATGAACGAATGAATAACATACATCTCAACTAGAGGACAAGACAAGATCCCACTCGGAAGAATTTGAAACAGCCAATAGATAACGACACAAGCATGAAAGCTATCAGTCAAGGAGAAATCAAAGGATGACATTAGGTTAGACAGCCTAGTTTGCAACCTTTCCTTTAATACACGTACGAACTACGCTGACCTGATTCCCGTGGTGGGATACGTAGGCAGCCCACACAGGGTTCGGTTGCTTTATAACAGAAAATCCAGAAAAATCCTTATGCAAGGAGAACTACACATGGCCTGATTCCATCGGCGGGATTCGTAGACTATCAACATACATACAGTTGTATTTAGGTAGAAATCTAACAAGCCTTTTACCATTTACGTAACAGAACTACGCTGACCTGATTCCCTTGGTAGGATACGTAGGCAATCCATATCGGGTTCGGTCCCTTTATTAACAAAATTTCAAACCACTTTATGTACTATCCGAACTACGTTCTAACCTGATTCCATTGGAGGGATACATAGGCAACCTATATAAGGTTCGGTCACACCACAACATAAGTTTAGTATACTCTCACGAGGACAAACTGGGGCATATTTTGAAAGATTAGACAAGAGAAGAGTTGGGCATCGGTAATATTAAGGCTATTAGACAGGAAGTATAATAGACAAATGACCTTTCAATTGTTTCAGAAGTGTCACAATCTGAAGTTGGCAGAAATATTTTACAACTTACATATATATATTTATATATATATCTCTTTCCTTATATACATATACTTACATATACATTTTTTCAAATGACACACTTTCTTTCAATTGTTTCACTACTATTCATCTACCGAGGCTTGAACGGATATCACAAGATCCAAACAAACAAGACGAATGGAGCGCCAACAACGTCAAGCTTCAAGTCAACACGAATCAACTTCCACCTCCAAAACTAAGATTTTTTCTTTGAGTGCAGGAACCTAAAACCGCGAGATCAACAGTCAAGTCTATCAATCATGGCCGAAAAGCATCATTTGGCTCATTATGGCCTTGCCTCAAAAGCCAAACGGCTTTATTTCCAACTTTATCTTTAATTTTATTTTTATCATAACAGCTTTATGACTTTATTAACAAATATACCTGTTTTGTAGGTTGTCGAGATTGAAGACGAATTAAATCAGGATTACGTGTCATTAATCAGGTTGTCACGATACCATCAACATCATAAGCCAAACGGCTATTCTATCGCTTTACTCCATACTTTATCATATACTTTACCTACTTTAACCACTTTACCCTGAACTTTACAGGAATTAACATTAAATCTCCGAAGACAACCGGAGGCATCATTTGGCTATTCAGCCTCTTCCGCATTAGCCAAACGGCTACACCATCACTTTACTTTACCAATTACTTTATCATTTATTTTACCAACTTTAACGAATTTATCCTGAACTTTACAGGGATTATCATTAAGTCTCCGAAGACAACCGGAGACATCATCCACTTTACGACTTTATCCCGGACTTTACGGGAATCTTCATCAAGTCTCCGAAGACAACCGGGGGCATCATTCGGCTATACAACCTCATATGCATAAGCCAGACGGCTACACTATGACTTTACTCTCTACTTTATCATTCACTTTACCAACTTTAACGACTTTACCCTGAACTTTACAGGAATTATCATTAAACCTCCGAAGACAACCGGAGACATCATCCACTATACGACTTTACCCCGGACTTTACGGGAATTTTCATCAAATCTCCGAAGACAACCGGAGATATCATATCATCGAGTCTCGAAAACAACCGGAAGACATCACATGGCTACACGACCTCATCTGCATAAGCCAAACGACTACACTTTTACTTTACTCCCTACTTTATTGCTTTACTTTACCATTCACTTTACCTACTTTAACGACTTTACCTTAAATTCTGCAGACATCATTTATCATCGAGTCCCGGAAGATAGCCGGAGGCCTTATTACTATCATTAAAATCTCCAAATACAACTAGAGATATTATTACATCCTCGGCATACGCATCACACATTCATTCAAGTCCCTGAAGACAACCAGAGACAACATTTTGCCACACTGCCTCATTATAAGCCATACGACTTCACCCTCATTTTCACGCTCATATTTGTTATCATTTTTTTACATTCTTTATAAGTTTTACATTTTCAACTTTACCCCAGACTTTATTACTAATTTTGACATGAATTTTAGTTTTGGCAGAAAGTACAATCTACAGAGACACAGCACAACGTGAAACTTTATCTTACGCAGTGAACTGGGGCAAATTTGCTGAAGAGGAATATCAAACTCGCAAACAAAGGTCACAGATCTACTCTCGAACTCAACTCCGCCTACGTCCACAAACACGTGATACGTAGGTTAATTTCTCTCTCATATCCACTGCTGAAACTCTGCTCAATCAACTCCTTCCATAATCTTGTATCCTTTTCTATAATTCAACACTGGTGCAAAAAGCGTAGTGCCGGTATCGATCCGCTTCTTTCAAACTTCATACAGCTTGATTCTCACAAAACTCGAGAATGTAGGCAACTCGAGATTGGGTTCGGCCATAATTCTTTCCATCCCATAATATTTTTCACCAATTCTCCTAAACCGTATTTTCTCAAGTTCTTCCAAGTTCATGTGTGTCAGGTCGGAACAAAATTGGCTACTACGTCAACTTCTTCGCCCGAAAACTCTTACATCATCTCCGGTCGAAAAGGGGCATCTGTTGACACCTAATTTTGTCCCTCCTTTATTTCAATTTATTTCCACGGGCTTCTAAATTTATTAACGGGCTAAATACTTTGTTTTCGCTACTATTTTCCATTTTTACTACTATTAATATCATTACTTTCATTTTCACTATTTTACTAGCATTACTTTATCATAAATTTCAAAATGGTTCGTCATCATTTTATTTTCGGATTTTGTGCTCGTTAAATTAATTATACTTTATTAAGTCTTTATTTTCTACACATTAATAACTAATTATCATAGTATATATTGTACCAGTCATTAAATTAGAAGCCCAATGGAATTTATACGGAGGAGGAATTTTCGCCAATTAATGGGCCAAACAACAAACACAATATGCCCAGCCCACGTTTTTTCAATCAGATCAGCCCATCACCCGCTCCTACCCGACCAGCCCAACACCTTATCCTACCCGACGAGCCCAACACCAAACCAACCCGACTCGACCCATTTCCGCATCTCATCTAAACCTAACCCCATTCAACCAAAACAAACGCCTCTCTTCACGCCTCCTCCTCTCTCATCTCCTTCATCTTTCCTCTTCCAAACAAAGTCCATGTTTCCTTTCAACTATGGCAGACCTAACAGACCCTATTTACGCACAGCTCCTGTCGTCTTCTTCATCTCTCCTCTCACCATTTTGGTTACAAAACACCCATCCCTTTTCAACCATGGCAGAGCAAAGCACCCCATTTTCGTGCAATCTGCTCACCTTTCTTCCTTTCCTCTCCATTCCCATTTTTAGCAAAAGCCCTAATCGCCTTTCACCATTCCAGGTCTGTTCGCTCACTTTCGTGCAAGCTTTGTTTTGTACCTTTATGTGAATGACGATACCAGCACAAATCTCCACTTTTTCAGCCATGTCTGAGCCGAATCACGTGACTACCTGCTCAAAAATACTTTCAACGTTCAATTTGAATGGTCCATTTTTTATTCGATTCAGATCCTATACCAGAAAATCCCGCCCAAAAAAAAGGGGAACTTCGAATCCGAGAAACCCTAGTCACTTGGCCTATAAATACTCACGTTTTGATCCCACAAAGAGGGTCTTTTTTCAGCCACCTTAACCATTCCTAAACATTTATAATTTTCACAATCACTATATTTGGGAACACCCCTGTTTGCCTGACTTTGTTTTATCATGCCCATTTATTAGTAGATTAGTTCAGTCGCGTACGTAGTATTTAGGTTTTAGTTTAGTTTTAGTGATCATGCTTAGTATGGATTAATCTCATTACTTGTTTAGCATCGTATTTATATCCGGACTAGCAGAGCTATTATATTCAGTTAAGTTTCAGTTTGTTTATCCCCTTAAAGCATGCTTTTTTTTGTTTAATTTGAGAAGAAGTTGTCGTTGAAGCATGTTTAAGCATTTTTGAACCTATCTCTGATGAGTAAGCATTCCATGTTAATTACTTTGGACGCCCCCTGTATGCCCTGTTTTCCTAAGTATGAAACTCGTGCCAACTGGTTCACTGTTAGTTCAAATGATATGAATCCCAGAAAAATGCTTCAAGAGCTTTAGGAGGATTTTAAGTCTAGTTTCGGTATCTGAAAACTCTTGTCAATGTTCTGCTAAATCTGGAAGGCTACCTGATGTGCTTTGCTCAATAAAATATAAGTTTTATGCCACATGATCATTCTTGTTGAACTTAAAACCTTCTTGTGCACTCAAGGACATCGTATGAGTTAGAATGTCATGTAATCTCGCATGATGCTTTGTTTTCGGTCCATGTGAAGGTTGAGACCATTATGTTTTCTCTAAGTATAACTAAAAAGAATGTCAAAGTATGCTGATGTGGTTTATATTGCTGTGCATTGATCTGGTGGTTTTGTTTGTCTTCACTTTGGTTCTTTGACGATGCCCACATAGGATTCTTTATATGTTAAATGACTTAACATGATTGCTCTTTCCTATTTCTTCTCTTATATGACTGAATGGATGTAGTATATAGAGGGTATATACACGTATATACAGAGTGTATTCAACTCTGAACATCTATCCTGACATGTATATGATAGTATATCTAATGTATATCGACGGTATCATCCTAGACAGTTAGTTCTACCATTAAGTGTTGGTGATGTTGGCATTCCTTCCTCTACTCGCTGTACTTCTGTTCAAAATATGGAATATGACTCCGCTGGGCTTAAATTATTCAGTAATATGAAACAAACCACATGGGCTTCAGTTGTTTCTTTATCATTGTCTTATTTGGGCTTGAACATTTTTCTCTATTTGTCCTATTATTGTGTCATGTGCTAATTCAATTTGCGTACTTAGTTTCCTTATTTATGTCTCAGTCCTTTATTATATACTAATTCTTTTTCTTTTGTTTTACGCATGACCATCACATACGAGTCCGAGAGACTCGCCCACTCCCGCATCCGATGTTGGGCTAAAGCCCAACGAAATTCTCTTCCCGTGTCAGCCCCAATCCGTGGCCTGCAGAAAAAGAAAAAAGGACATTGGGCCAAAGCCCACACGACAGGAACATAAGACAACAACTTTGAAATGGGCTGAGCCCATTTAATATATGTGTTTTCCGTTACTTTATTTTTGCACATCTATCTGCTTGCTTTTCACTTTATTTGCACTGGAATAATTTGATCTCTAATTATGTGTTCTGTTACAAAAATTAGCAATACAAAGAAGAATAAGAGTCCCTTTATTCTTTGTCATCATTCTTTAGTGCTAAAAGATATATCTGAAATGAAGAATCAACAAACAAAATATGTTTACCGAATTCATATGTTTACCGAAGAGATATGTTTACCGAAAATATAGCAATACAAAAAATATATGTTTACAAACAAAGAATCAACACCAAATTCACATACATTACTACCTTTGATATTTCATTCTGCCTTTTTGATACTCCACAACACATTTTAGTCACGGCCTTTAACTTTTAATACAAATTCCCATCCTTAGCTTAAATCAATTACCTTATAGGTTAATGCATAATTTTTACAACTTTCACTTAGCCTAATTAATTCATCTAAGTCCGATCGGATTAACCATTATTAATGGAATTTAGAGGATGCCTAATACCTTCCCTCTAGGTTAGTTGAACCCGTACCTAGAATCTTTTTGGTTTCGTAGACTTAAATAAAATCAACTCTAGATAATTACTTTAATAAACTTTAGGGTGCCTTAATTCACCGTAAATAATTAGGTGGCGACTCTTAACTTTAAATAACCCCGGAATTACCGGAATGTTATAAACTATTTTGACTTAAGGTTAAAATAGGGTATAACAACTACTCATCTTAATCTTTACGTGGCCAAAAAGAAAACAAAATGAAAAGACAATTTAATATAGCAAAAGCTGAGAAAAGGCCTAAGTGGTATTACATTACATCTATCTTCAATAAGAAAGAGGCGTATTTGTCTCATTTCTTCACTAGTCATGGTTCTACTGTGGCTTCACCATTCAAAGAGTGCCGACAATTCGGGCACGATGAATGTGCCAAGAGCCATTTATCAATACATGTCACATGAAAACCATGTTTACATTTTGGTAACACACGAACCTTCTCACCATCCACAAATTCTCCAAGACAAATTGGACATTCACTCCCTGAAAAATTTACATTTCCATAAACAACTACAGGAATTTGCCGTAAATTTTTCTTCTTGATCCCTTTAGCAGCAACAACTTGTGACTCCTCTGCACTACGACTACAACGAAACGCGCATCGCACAATAGAATTTAAACCAAGTACACTTAATAATGCACATAGCAAAACGGCAAGAATTATGATCATATTGGTGTCGAAATTTGAATTATGATCATACTGGTTTCCATCTATTGGTGCCATACTTTGGTCTGTCTCAAGAAGAAGCCGGTGATGGAAATTCATTACTATGTCTTTAGCTAGCTGATCAAGAATCAATCCCTGCAAGTCAAATAACAAAAACATCTAAGTAATTTTTTAATTTTTTTTGAGCTAAAAGGAGAAAACTAAGAGCCTGTTTGGATGGGCTTATGCCTATAAGCTGTTTGCAGCTTATAAGCTAAAAATAATAAGTTGAGGTAGTCTAACTTTTTTTTTTTTTGGCTAGCTTATAAGCTAAAAATAATAAGTTGAGGTAGTCTAACTTTTTTTTTTTTTGGCTTATAAGCTGTTTTCAGCTTATAAGCTGCTTTAGATAAGCTAAGTCAAATGGGCCCAATTATTTTTTTGAGCTTATTTTAAGCACAAAATGACTTTAAGCTGGCCAGCCAAACACTCAAAAAAACTGAAAACAGCTTATAAGCAACTTATAAGCAACTTATGAGCCAATCCAAACGGGCTCTAAGTCATGTCGGACGAAATATAGTCTAGTGGTATCTGTCGAAATCTTCCATATAATAGTTGTAAGTTCGATTTCATTACCCCTTTCCCTTGCAGTTTACTAACCAATATGTAATGGAATTTTTTAAATGATAAATTGTAAAAGATTCGAACTCTGCAATTCGAAAAGATTAAAAAACAAAATATTTGATTTTTTTGATGTGGAATATTATGTTTGATTCGTGTATTGTCATTGGATCTCTGCATATATTTGTTAGGTCTTGCACTTCGAGTATCTTATTTATGTATGATAGTTACTGCTCCTTTCTTTCCAGACTACCTTATCATGAGTTTCTCGCTTTAATTCTCGTTTTGATATTGTTTTGATATGCTTGTCCCTATCTGACCTTTTGTCTTGTTCACTCTTGAGCCGAGGGTCTTTCGAAAACAGCCTCCCTACCTTTCAAGGTGGGGGTAAGGTCTGCGCACACTCTATCCTCTTCCAAACCCCACATTGTGGGATTCTACTGGGTATGTTGTTGTTGTTGTTGGAATATTATGTTTGAGAATGTTAAAGAACAAATTTTTCTGGAGGAATAAGGTGGAATGGAGGAATAAGGTGGAAAAGCAAATGCTAAGTGATGGATATAAGAATTTGGGACAGCTTGAGGTTATTCCTCAAAATTTGGTCCTTTTGGGACCAACACTAAACAATAGTGCAAACAAAGATGGAGATTTTTCTTACCGTAGTTTAACCTTGCTTTTTTTCTTTGCTCTTAATACTAACTTTGTTTTTCCCTCAAGATGTTGTCGTTCTTGCATGAACTCAGTGTGATTTAATCAGAAAAATTTGCAAGAATAACTAAACCATTAAGTCAAGAAATATTTTGAAAGTGTAGTTCTTACCTAACCACAAAAAAAAGGGATTTTGGTTATGGCTACCAAATCCAAACTGAATCCATTTAAATGTACGCAGGTTACCTGCTCAAGTTACAAGGTTGCAGAAATTCGAGAGCTAGTGGAACATTTGATTGCATTTTTTTTTTTTTAACTGAATCCATTTAAATGTACGCAGGTTACCTGCTCAAGTTACAAGGTTGCAGAAATTCGAGAGCTAGTGGAACATTTGATTGCATTCTTTTTTTTTTTTTTTTAGTTTGATTTGAGCATAATCATAGAGACAAGTTTATTTGAGCATTATAAATGGTTTGAACAAAAACATTGGCATCCTAGTCATTCTGAAATATCTTTTGCATCTTAAAAAAACTCTTTTAATTTTCACTGTCTACAAGTATCATTGCAGCTAAAAGTCTAACGGATATGGACGCTTACCTTGCTATATATGTTATTTTAAGATTGACTCTTTTATCTTCTATCCTTAATTCATAGAATAATTGTGTGGAAAAAACTTTTAGTCTTGATATTTTGGTCACACCCTCTAAGTACGACTTGAGATGAAAAGCATGTTGCTAATTTTAGTTTCTGGTACAAGTGGTTTACACCAGTTCTAATCTTTCGGTGTGATTTGAACTGCTTCCTAATCCCATGAATATTCTAATTGTTGGGTGAAAAGTTTGATAAATTGATGGAATTGTAACCCACTTACAAAAAACGATTTTCTATTCTTTCCTTAGTTTTATCATTAATATGATTACCATAGTGCATATAAATATCTCTAGAATTTAAAATCTAAGATATGGAAAAATGATGTAGATGATAGGAATCAGCTTTTCTCCATTAGTCCTAAACTTCTCATATAATGACGTCAGTCTAAAACTTTGGCATGGAAACAATTTACTCCCTCGGTCCCATTATAGTTTGTTATTTATGGTGCCATCTAACTTACTGAAGAACTAAGTTCTTCAACGGTACATAAGAAGTAAATTGCGAAATAAAAAATCACACAAAGATTTTTACGCAAAAAACTTCTTGCTTAAGGGAGACAAAAACCACGACCTATCTCCAATAAGATTTTCCATATCTCCACTAAAACACTCGATCTATTTTAAGATTACAACTCTTATAACCTTATGAACTAACCACTTCAGCACGTTTCCCCGTTTATAATTCTTCACTATATGTAGATAACGTCTGCAAAGACTCTACCCAGTCTAAGAAGCCCCTTACATTTTTTTTATTTATCTTTAAGAATTGATAAGTAAATACAAACAGAGGGCCGGCCCACTTTACCTTGCAAAGATATGAATTGTAAAACTCTTATTCCGAGCTGATGATCTAGAGATCATGTCATCGCCCAATTGTTTTTTTTTTTAAGTATATGTCGCAATTTTAAAATAAAACCCCATCTTATGTACAAGGGAGGTGTGACACCCCATATCATAGAACCATGGTTAGACTTATATCATTAGAGTTTTAATGGAAAATCTGAAGGTTTGAATGTTTTGCGAAAATAGTTGATAGGCCTACTTCGGGCAGTCATAACCCCTTGATTAGTTGAGAATTTGGGAAAGTACCCTTAATGAAAGTTGTAGTACGTAGAAATACCTTTCCAATCATATAAGGACTAGACCAATCAGAGATTAGAGGAAGGAGAAATGATCATTTCAACATGGCTAATAGTAAGGTGCTTAAGATTCAATAGAATCGGCTAAGTTTTCGATACGTCTGTCTTCCAGCCCAATTTTGTGAAAATACGTTGAAAATTTGAGAAAACTCAAAATACAAAAGTTGTAGACCTTTGAAATACCTTTCGAACGATATATTATGGGGACAAGCAGATACCTGCACAAAAAGTTATACTCGTTTTACTGGACAATGCGTAGTTTGCGTGAAGAGCTGCATGAAGGACCGTCAGGTGCGCGATCGCACACGCGAGGCAGTGTAACTTCCCTTGCTGCACAATCAGATAGGTGGTCAGGCCTTTAGCTGCACAAACGCGCACTAGGAAAGTCATTTTAAAAGCCCTAGTTCATTCTCTACACCCGAAATAAAAAAATTTACTCTAGAAAAGGAAGCTCTCTAGAACCCAACTTCCTCCAGGGTCCTCCATCATTAAAGGTAAGTTCTAATGATGATTATAAGTTAATTTCAATTCTCCAACACCTTATGTATGTATGATTTTTTTTTTAAAATTTAAGCATGCATGACATCCGCCTTAAGAGGCATTCAGAGATACAGATTGATCTCTTTATCTTATGTTATCTTCATACTTTCATTATTTTTTTACTTGTTACTCATGCCTTACATACTCGGTACATTATTCATACTGACATCCTTTTATTCGTGGACGTTGCGTTCATGCCCGTAGGTAGACAGGGAGACGGACCAGCCCCCTAGGCTGCTTTATCAATGATTGTACAAGAGCGCTCCATTTGTTTTGGAGCTGCGGTTCAGCTGGTATTATTCTTTTGTGCACATATATAGGCGTGGCAGGGTCCTGTCCCGTCGTTATGATATTATACACTTCGTGTAGAAGCTCGTAGACAGATTTGTATAGTTAGATGTTCTGTGACCTTTTCAGTCCACATTTGTCATATCATTTTGGCAGCCTTGTCAGCTTGTGTATGTAAATATATGGGCATAGTTTGATGGATAATAAATAGATGTGCATTTATCTCTTGGAGTCATGCCCTTACAGATTATGATATTTATGAGTTATCTTTGTGGTCCACGTAGATATGATTATGAGATGTATGTCAAGAGGTGCTCGATAGATTAGTTCCGGGTGCCCTCTGGTTGGGTCGTGACAAAAGTTGTATCAGAGCAGTTCGACTTAGGGTTTGTCTACGAGCCGTGTCCAGTAGAGTCTTGTTTATGAGTGTGAAGCGTGCCACACTATAAACAGGAGGCTTCGAGGCATCTAGGAATGATTGACCTTTCTTTCTCATCTTATATTGTGCGATAGAGCCATGTTTTCAGGATTTCCTTTTTCCTGACTGTGTTATGATTTCAGTGATGCCTGTGAAGAGAAAAGCTACAGAGGCCCAGAAGGGAAAGTGAGTGGCCGGTAAGAGAACTGGACGGGTACATCTTACAGATGTGGAGAAGGGCGAGTCCTAAAATTAGGTTCCATCTCGGTCCTCTCACACTCCGCCTACTTCAGAGGAGCATAGAGAAGCTCCAGCTCCAGAACCCTCAGTTCTTCTACCGGATGCCTCAGCCCAGAAGATGAGAGAGACTATTCAGTTGTTGACTCAGTTAGTAGCCGTTTAGGCCCAACGACAGGGTACGGGTCATGGTGATAGGGCTGTTAGTGCCAGAGTTCGTGATTTCATTAATTTAGACCCTCCAGAATTCTTTGAGTCGAAACCAAATGAGGACCCGCAGAACTTTATAGATGGGATGTTGAGGACATTGCGGGTGATGCATGCTTCAGATATTGAGTTGGTAGAGTTGGTCTCTTACATATTACGGGATATGGATGTTCATTGGTATAATACCTGGGTGGCTTCTAGAGGGGATAATGCACCTCCACCCGTGTGGCAGAAGTTCGTAGATGCTTTCCTTTGATATTATTTGCAGCCATAAATTCGACGGGCCAGAGCTGATAAGTTCCTAAATCTTAGACAGGGGAACATGAGTGCTCGGGAGTATAGCCTTTGTTTTAATTGATATAGGAGATCGTGTCTATTGGTTTGTGAGTGGTTTGGGAACACATTTGATTGATGATTTCTTGACGGCCTCATTTCAGGAAGGTATGGATATTTCTCGTATTCAGGCCCACGCCCAGAATCTTGAGGAGCAATAGCAGCAGTGGAGGGGTGGCGTGAGCATGATAGGGGTTATAGTAAGAGAGCCGGATCCTCAGGTGCTGTTAGTGAGTTCAGAGGGGGTCAGAGGCAGCAGTATTCTAGACACTCCGGCCATTCAGCAGCTTGTGCACCTTCACGATTTGCAGGTCAGAGATTTGATCGATCTATTTATTCAGGATCAGGCCAGAGTTTCAGAGCGTCGGGCTCCCAATATAGGGGTGATTCAGGCCAGATAAGGCCACCTTTACCATGATGTACTCAGTGTGGTAAGCTACATTCTAGACAGTGCTGCTTAGGTTCGGATGCTAGTTATGCCTGTGGTCAGCCAGGCCATATTATGCGTGACTGTCTATCGAGAGGTGGTAGAGGTATAGTTCAGCCTATAGGATCAGCAGTAGGTTCTTCATCATCTGTATGCCCCCTAGGGAAAGTTCACAGACATCAGCAGGTCGTGGTAGAGGTAGAAGAGGAGCGTCCAGTTCAAGCGGTCCTCAGAACAGTATTTATACATTGGCTCGTCGGCAGGATCTTGAGTCTTCACCTGATGTGGTTACAGTGCCTTCTCATGAAATATATGGATTGATTGATCCAGGTTCTACATTGTCATATGTTACTCCTTCTATTGTTGGTCAGATTAGGGTGAAACCTGAGTCGATTAAACCTTTTGAGATATCTACACCTGTGGTGACGTAGTGGTAGCTAGACGGGTATATAGAAATTGTGTGGTTATAGTCTGTGATCGTCGTACTATGGCTGATTTGATTGAGTTAGATATGGTAGATTTTGATGTTATTATGGATATGGATTGGTTGGCTTCTTGTTATGCTAACGTTGTTTGTAGGATGAATATGGTTCAGTTTCAGTTTCAGTTTCTGGGAGAAACAGTTCTAGAGTGGAAGGGTAATACAGCGTCTCCGAGAGGTAGGTTTATTTATTATCTCAAGGAAACGAAGATGATTGCTAAAGATTGTATTTATCATTTAGTCCGGGTTCAAGATACGAAAGCAAAGTCGCCGACCCTTCAGTCTGTTCTAGTAGTTAATAAGTTTTTAGATGTATTCTCAGATGAGCTTCCAAGTCTTCCACTAGAACGGGAAATTAATTTTGCCATTGATGTGTTACCAGATACTAAGCCAATATCCATTCCCCTTTATAGAATAGCACCTGCTGAATTGAGGGAGTTGAAGAAGCAACTGAAGGACTTGCTTGAGAAAGGCTTTATCAAGCCTAATTCGTCGCCATGGGGAGCACCTGTGTCGTTTGTGAGGAAGAAAGATGGCTCTTTATGGATGTTTATCGACTACAGACAGCTGAATAAGGTTAAAATAAAGAATAAGAAACACTTCCAAGGATTGATGATTTATTTGATTAGTTGCAGGGTGCCAAATAGTTCTAGAAGATATATTTAAGATCCGGGTACCACTAGATAAGAGTTAGAGAGAAAGACATTCTGAAGACGGCCTTTAGAACCAGATATGGTCATTTCGGATTTCGGGTAATGTCGTTCGGGTTGACTAATGCACTGGCGGTATTTATGGATTTAATGAACAGTGTATTTAGGCCTTTCCTAGATTTGTTTGTGATCGTGTTTATCGATGATATCCTGGTATATTCTCAATCTGAGGCAGAGTATGCAGATCATTTACATGCTGTCCTTAGAGTTCTTCAGGCCCGGGAGTTATATGAAAAGTTCTCAAAAGTTCTGGTAGAATTCTGTGACTTTTCTGGGGCACATTATTTTAGCTAATGGTATTCGAGTGGATACCCAGAAGATTGAAGCTGTGAAGACTTGGTCGAGACCTACAACACCTACGGAAGTTCGTAGTTTTCTGGGCTTGGCAGGTTATTATAGAAGATTTGTAGAAGTCTTTTCTACTATCTCTGCACCACTGACAAAGCTGACTCAGAAATCAGCTAAGTTTCAATGGACAGATGCTTGTGAGCGCAGATTTCAGGAGTTGAAGAATAGATTGACTTCTTCCCCGGTTCTGACACTTTCGGAAGGATCGGAGGACTACGTCATTTATTATGATGCTTCAGGTGTTGGACTAGGTTGTGTGTTGACGCAGTATGACAAGGTTATAGCTTATGCTTGAAGACAGTTGCGGAGACACGAACAGAACTATCCCACCCATGATCTAGAGTTGGCTGTGGTGATTCATGCATTGAAGATTTGGAGGCACTATTTGTATGGTGTTCATGTTGATATCTATACAGACCATAAGAGTCTCCAGTATATTGTTAAGTATAAAGAGTTGAATTTGCGTCAAAGGTGATGGTTGGAGCTATTGAAATATTATGATGTTATCATGTTGTTTCATCCTGAAAAGGCGGATGTAGTAGCCGATGCCCTTAGCCGCAGATTCATGGGTAGCTTACGTGATGTTCAGCCAGAGAAAAGAGATTTAGCTCATGAGCTTCAGTAGTTCGCTAACCTAGGAGTTCGATTATTGGACTCGGGTGATACGGGAGTAGCTATTCAGGATTCAACAGCCTCGTCTTTAGTAGTTGAGGTGAAAGAGCGCCAGTATGAGGATCCCATGCTAGTTCATTACAGAGATACATCTCCCTAGAAGAAAAATTCACTATTCAATATTTCTGTAGATGGGGTTCTCAAATACCGAGGCAGGCTATGTGTTCCTGATGTTGCAGGATTACGTCGCCAGATTTTGGGGGAGGCTCATTGTTCCCGTTATTCTATTCATTCGGAAACGAAAAAGATGTATTATGATATTAAGTTAATTTATTGGTGAGATGGAATAAAGAAAGACATAGCAGAGTTTGTAGTACAATGTCCTAACTGTCAATAGGTAAAGATTGAGCATCAGAATCCTGGTGGATTATTGCAAGCTATTGAGATTCTGACTTGGAAATGGGAAGTAATTAACCTGAATTTCATTACAGGCTTGCCTCGTTCTCAACGTAAGTTTTATTCCATAGGGGTGATTGCCGATAGACTTACAAAGTCAGCTCATTTTCATCCTGTCAGGACTACATATTCAGCTGAAAATTATGCAAAGCTTTATATCAAGGAGATAGTACGACTCCATGGTGTACCGGTAACTATTATCTCTGACAGAGGTGCGCAGTTTACAACTAATTGCTGGAAGTCTTTCCAAAAGGGTTTGGGGACTCAGGTGAGTCTTAGCACAACATTTCACCCCTAGACTGATGGACAAGATGAGCGTACCTTGAAGGTGTCGCTTATGAAGGTGTTATCAGATTTGAAAAAAAGGGTAAGCTTAGTCCTCGGTACATTGGGCCTTACAGTATTGTACGCAGAGTGGGCCAGGTGGCCTATGAATTGGATCTACCTTCAGACTTGGAGTCAGTCCACCCGTTTTTTCATGTGTCAATGCTTCACAAGTGTATTGGAGATCCTTCCAGAGTGGTACCCTGTCACGACACTAATTACCGATCGTGCGGGCACCTACCTTATTATCACTAGTAGGCGAACCCTTACCCATTAGCCCATTAATCACTTGCAAATTTTAACTTGTTAAATCACTTATACTCAAACAATCAATGATCATGTGAATGAATAAATAAATAAATAAAAACAACTCATAATTAATACATAATATAAGTGCAGAAGTCTAACTATTATACCCTCAAGATTTGAAAGTCATCGTACAAGGACTCTAACCGATAATGTCTAAAGAATGAAGTATATCTCAAATATAACAAAATAATGTCTGGAATAAAAGTAGACATCTGAAAGAGAGAGATCTTCAGGTGGCATGGCATGGATAGAAGCTCACCCTCGGACCTGATCGAGCGAACTAGCTTTAATCTAGAGATGTAATCTGGATGAAATCGCTGGAACACAATCTGCACTCAAAAAAGGTGCAGCAAGGTAGTATCAGTGCCAACACTATGTACCGGTAAGCATCATAGGCCGACTAAGATTGGTTCACGCATATAAGTATAAAATCAACAAGATAAACAGATAGGCACTTAATATTCAAATCCAACTCACAGAATATGCCTGTCACGACCCGACTCGTGGGCCATGACGGGTACTCGGAACTAACTATCGAGCACCACTTATTATGCTAATCATCATACCTAACCTGAACATACACAATCTCCAAGGCAACACACACACATACACATACACACATATATATACATAAGCCCTCATAGCTTAAAAAATGATATACAAAATACAATGAAGAGATCACATAACATCTACAACCTACATATAGGTATCTACGATCGTCTAACTAGAGTACTGTAATCAAAAGGACGGGACAGGACCCCGCCATGCCCCAATATGTACACAAAAGAATATACTAAGAAATGGCGACTCCGTAGTAGTGGAGTGCTTCTGCAAATCTGCTGAAAAAAAAGCTCCTAAGTGTCTGCACCGTTTCCCTGTCTACCTGTGGGCATGAACACAGCGTCCATAAAAGAAAAGGACGTCAGTACGAACAATGTACTGAGTATGTAAGGCATATACGATAACATAATAATGAAACATAGAAAGTGTAAGAAGAAAGGATAACTGTAGCAGCTTGTCTCTTGAGGTGGAATCATGCATGCTTACCTTACAAACATATCACATATACATACATAATCTCTCTGAATCAGTAACATCATTAGCCCGTGTCCGGGGTAATCATCTCACGCCGCCCACTAGTGGTGTCATGTCCGACCAAATAGGCACGGTGTTATCATATGCCGCCCGCCTTAGCGGTTTCATGCCCGGCCATCTAGGCACGGTGTAATCACACACATGTACTTATCATGAAGCGTGCATAAGAGCTCAAATAAAGGTTGTACTCTATCGGAGTGACGTAAGGTCGGGAACCTCCGATTACATTATGTAACATCATCATCGCTATGCCTCGCCTTGAAAGAACTTGTTTCATGAGGTGAGGCAACAACAAGGAATAATATCAATGAATCGTAAACATAGGATTCTCAAGCTCATGAAGGCATCATTATCATCATCACTATCATAGAACATATCTCATAAGAAGCTCTTAAGGATCTTTAACTTTCATCTTTAGAGATGTAAGAAGGTCATGAGAATATAGGGGAAAGAATTTACAATGTAAGAGTCATGCTTTTGAAAGAAGGGGAATAGCCTCACATACTTTTACATCTCCTCAACTTTATCGTCTAATTGCTTACCTTCAAGAGAATTCGTAGTAAGATTAGATAACCGGAGACATACTTAAGCTTAATCTAAAGCTAATGAAAATTGGGCCGCATCTCTTTTGTTTCTAAAACTTTCTCCATATAATATAACAACTCCCAAATGTCAACAACACCACCTACAATATCATAATCAATAACTTCGTTGAGCTAAACATTATTCAATTCTAAAAATTCCGTCTCAGACAATACTTCTTTGACATCATTTATATCATTTATAACAAGATTATACTCATAACATGTCAAGAACTATGATTCAAGTTAAGTTACTATTCAAGAATACCATTATTCCCATGTTTGAACTCCATATTCTACTTTTTTCTTCAATCCAAGTCGTTCAACCATTCGATATTCTTAATAACTTGGAATGATCATAAAACTCACCTTTAATTAGGTAGGAACGGACTTTGGATGGAAACACCTCACTTGGAGAAAACCCTAGCTCCAATTCCAAAGGAATTTCTAGCTTCCATGGACCCTAGCAAGCACCCATATACTTGATTTCCCTTGCTTTTATGTTAATTAAATGTATAGAACCTTCTAGAGGGCTTGAGAGAAGTGGAAAAGTTGGAAAATGAGAAATTAGAAGTTGGGAACTTATATTTATACTTGAAAAAAAAAACCTGTCCCGATTATGTTATACGGGCCGTATAACATTATACGGTCCATATAAGTGACCGTACTTCACCATCGGGGATTTTCCCTTCCTGTTGAGGTTATACGGACCCTTATACGGACGGTATAAAGTTATACGGACCGTATAAGTGGTCGTATAACTCCATTTTTCCGAAGTTAATCTCGTCGTTTCGTTAAATCTCCAATCCTTATGGAACCTTCTTAGAACTTGTTTAACACTTCATTAACAATCTAAGGAGCGCTATAACTCTTCCTCAAGACATTATTAAATTAACATTTGCTCGGTACTTTGCAAACCCTTTCCAAAACACGACTTATACCTTGCCTTCCTCAACGAACTTTCTTCTGTTACCTCATATGTCTTTGGAATCTTAATTAGAATCGCCAAGTAACCTTTCTTACTTGCAGGAACATCATATACATCTCACCCTACATTAGTCTATCTACCGCGTATCGACATGAAATATTTCGAGGCATAACAATTCCATAACAGAGTCGAAGCTTCTAAACCACAAGTCTATCTAGTCTCAATAATCTCATCTGATAATTACAAGTCCAAGTTCCTTCCCTAGGTAGAGTCACTACATCTCAAATCTTGCCTATAATAACCCCTGGGGGTACTCGAATTAATGATGTACCCAACTATCTGCCCAGTCGGAATAGTACTTTTTATTCTAATAACTAATGCCCAGTGTCCACTTGTAGCGTCATCTTCCTCTTATTATTCCATATCAACCTGTCCCATACTTTCCCATTAATCAATTCATAGCAATCATAGGCGTATAATCTTCATGATCTCCTAAATCTTTAGTCCTTGTCCTTAAATTTTAAGTAATTTCAAGCAGAGTGTCCCTTATATTTCTTACTATCCCAGACCTGCACGCAGCCCAGAAATTACATACTTAGCACACCTTTGCCATACAGGGCACTCAATATCGAACAAAAGTGCACAAGGACGAATCTTACCTCGTGCGTCACAACTTGGAATATACCTGAACCTTTATCGATTTTAACTTTTTGCTTCCCTAGTCACTTCCTTTTCCATTCATTAGCTATACATTTCAATCATACTTGCAACATTCTTACCATATCTGACTTATAATCCTTTTTACCAATACTTACCTCTATGTTGATTCCTTCAGCTTCTATTGTCCCTGTAACCCCAATATCATCATTCACTTCCTTTGTCAATACCATTCTTCCACTGAAATCAAAGGTTAGTGCAAGGAATTTCATTTCCTATGACTTGGCTCTCATCGCACGATCTTAGATATGAAAGAAGGGTAACCATCCTAAATGCCCTGTAGCCTCCTGTTTATCAGTGTGGCGCCCTTCACACTCATAAACAAGACTCTACTGGACACGAATTTGCAAGGCAACCCCTAGGACGAACTGCTCTGATACCACTTCTGTCATGACCCAAACCGGAGGGCCGCGACTAACACTCAAGACCCTACTCGGCTGAGTGCCATACTACCATTCCATCCATGAGTCACAACTTTTTGTGAACCTTTAATTTATGAAATGACGCTTCCATCGAGTAAAACAGGATAAACTTTTCAATAAAACTCTTTCGTCAAATCAGAGACTTCTCCCTTATCGTTAATTCGAAGAAAACCTTTAGTCACATTAAAATCTTTAAAAACAAAGCATAAAAACACATCGACCTACATGGTCGCTTTACATAACGGTCGACATCTCGACGCACGATCTACAGGACACTGTCTGTAAAAGTCTCTAACATACACGAGATACTATAACATACGTACTTTGATTCGGCAACACTCCGAACTGAGATGGAACTCACCAATCCAGCTGATAGCCTGGGAGCATCGTCCTATAGCCAATGTCTTCTACTTATTTGTATACACCTACGTGACATGAAACGTGGTGCCCCCAGGCAAAGGGATGTCAATACGAATAATGTACCGAGTATGTAAGGTAGATCTGAAGCAATATATCTCAACTCGAGTAATAAGGAAGTAATAGACTCAATCTGTAACCTGTAACCAACACTGCAAATCATGCACGTGCATATGAACTTTTAATGCATCATGAGTATAATGCATGCTTTTCACCCTGCTTGCAGCCCCTTCAGGGTATAATAGCATTATGGCCCCTTCGGGCATCATAATCATCGTGTACCAGCTGATCAGGTGGTTTGCGTATGTAACGCCTTAGCCTTTTTTCCCTTCCACATGAAATTTTGTTGTGCATGTATGTAAATATGCAATTGCATGAAAATATTTGGAAACCATCAAAAGACTCCCTTCAGGAGCAACTTTTAGTTCAAAACGGGAACTTCTTCCCTTTTCTTAAAAATGGGAACTTCTTCCCTTTTTTCTCAAAAATGGGAACTTCTTCTCCTTTTCATTTGTCTCCTTCAAGACTCAAAAATCAAATGTGAAATGCATGGGAATAAGGAAACCTTAAGAATGTCCCCTTCATGAATTAAACATCGTTATGAAGTCGCACAACTTATGGATGCCCCTTCGGGACTTAAGAAGTCAAGGAACTAGGATATCCTACATCTAGGAGTGGATTAATTATGGATATTATTACGCTTCACACTTGTCATAGATCATGCCAAAAAGAAGGAAAGGATAGCCTTAACATACCTTTTTTGCCTTCTACTACTTACGCTTATCCCTCCAAGCTCGTAATTCTACATTCAAAAGAATTCATACTATCGTTAGACTTATTGTCGTATACTTGTACTGAGCTTTCGAATTAAATACTTTATATCCTGCCGAAAATCGAGCAGCATCTCCCCCGTTTATATGCCTAGCCCAAAATTATAATCCAGCAACCAACAACACCAACATCAACCATAATAGTATCAACACCAATAGGCTCCATAAAACATCCCACACGATGTTTTCAAAATTTCTCAACTAACCATAACCATATGTCACAATACCATAATCAAAGAATTATATTCAATTTAATCTCAAATTAGTCCAAAATCCCCTTTCAAATTCACCTCACGGACATCAACTTCAATTCAACACTCTATGATTTTTCTCCTATGATTCTTTCCTCTCTTAGACTTGCTAAACCTTTACATCATCTCAATCATGTAAATAATAGGAAAAACATACCTTATAGAAGAAGAACTTCACTCTATTCACCCCTTCCAAAATGAAGTTCATCACCACCTTGAAGAGAAACAAGAACAATTATCTTCCATGGATTTTATTTGAGGTTTTGATGTTGGTGTTCTCTCTTAATAATTTGGAAAGGTTATGGAAGATTATAGAAGGTTATGAAGGATTATGGAGGATTATGGAATGCTATGGAAGATGATGGAAAGTGATGGAAAATTATAGAACTCTCAAGAAGTGTGGGGGATGAGAAAATGATGAAAATTAATGGGTTAGAGGGGTATTTATAGGTGTGTGTTGGGCCGGGTATTGTAGCACCCGGTTACTGTAGCAGCGTTTTCCTGCTCCGTCCGCCTAACTTGTAAGCGTCCATAATCTCTACTCCGATGTCGCTAACGACGAGAAATTTATTGCGTTGGAAACTAGACTCGACGAACTTCATTTTAGGCTTTTGAAACACCTTAAAACTCCTAATTTACTAGGAGATATACCCCTCCAAAGTTGACTAAAAATCTGCCCAAAATCCTGTCAACTTTTTCCAAATTTTCGTCAAACTTATTTTTTTCGATTTGCTTGATCCCGGAATCTTCCGAAACTCTCCATACATGATATTTATCATTAATAATACTTCATAATGGTCATGTCCTTTGGTTCCAAGATTGTCCTTCCCGGTTACGATTTACAAGATCATAATTTATCCTTCACTTAAACAATATACTTACTAATGCTTCGTTCGTGACAATCCAAAGTTGTTTTACCTAGCCACAGCTCGACATACTTACATTCAAATTTAACCATTGCTTCTCTGAGGTACGGGGTGTAACAGAACCCTTACCCATTAGCCCATTAATCACTAGCGATTTTTAGCTTCTTAAATCACTTATACTCAAACAATCAATGATCACGTGAATGAATAAATAAATAAATAAAAACAACTCATAATTAATACGTAATATAAGTGCAGAAGTCAAACTATTACACCCCAAGATCTGAAAGTCATCGTACAAGGACTCTAACCGATAATGTCTAAAGAATGAAGTATATCTCAAATATAACAAATAATGTCTAGAATAAAAGTAGACATCTGAAAGACAGAGATCTTCAAGTGGCATGGCATGGATAGAAGCTCACCCTCGGACTTGATCGAGCGAACTAGCTTCAAGCTAGAGATGTAATCTGGATGAAATCGCTGGAACACAATCTGCACTAAAAAAGGGTGCAGCAAGGTAGTATCAGTGCAAACACTATGTACCGGTAAGCATCATAGGCCGACTAAGATTAGTTCACGCATATAAGTATAAAATCAACAAGATAAATAGATAGGCACTTAATACTCAAATCCAATTCATAGAATATCCCATAACAGAATCACAACCTAAGATGAAGCTTCTAAACCACAATGTTTATCTAGTCTCAATAATCTCATCTAATAATCACAAGTCCAAGTTCCTTCCCTAGGTAGAGTCACTAATCTACAATTTAACTCACTCAATGGTAATATTTATATCACAATAGACATTCAGCATCCATACCCAAAATCAGAAACAAACTAGCATATAATAATACAGAATAAAATATAATGATGTGCAATGCAAAATATGATGACGTGCAATGCAATGTCCTGGCCAAATACACACTGTACACACATGCTACTGATGTTATAGCTCAGTAGTCATGACCTGTAGGGGACCCATGGTGTCCATGTACCACTAGTTTTGGAACACTCCTCGGACCCGAGCTATAAATCCTCCTCTCCAGAAAGAACCTCGGACGCGAATCTACATTAGATACCACTCATTCCGAAACATTCCTCGGACCCGAGTCACACATTGCCCTCCGCTCGAAATTTACCTCAGACTCGAGCTTACACACCCTCCGTTCTGGAAAGAGCCTCGGACCCGGAGTCACTCGATTATACAAGAAACACTGTTACGTCCTCTTAATGAGTGATTATCACGTAGTATATTATTTTCATCAAGAAGATCATTTTAGCTTCTTCACAATTTCACATCACAATGTATGTCTCAATGTATTTCAGTTCATTAGTATGTATGGACTTTGAACAATTAGCAATATCAATGTCAAACACAAGGCATCATGCCACAAGCCGTTCATGAATCGTTTTCGAACCATTTCCATCATGTATGGGTGTATAAATGCATAAATGAGTGTAGGCATGGTAAATCAAGGAAACCAAATAAAGAAACAGTGAAGGTGCAAGTCACAAGACGACAAGTCATATCAAGACTTAGATCAACTCAGCCATGAAATGAATCATACAAATTGTCTCAAACAACATAATAGTCTATGTCCCTTTTTACTTTCACACGTAGCAAGTACGCTGCACCACTAAGTCTTGTATCACTAAGAAGCTCCACTTTTCTATATATTATCGTCAACAGTAAATCATAGATCAAGTTTTCATCTATGTACTACCATAAGTTTATATCACAATTCAAGCCTAAACTCATTATCCTTCCTTTCGCTGATAATATATGTCACAATAAGATAGAAGTTAGTACAAACCGTAGCACCACACAACAATTTAGGTAATAAGTCCAATCACAAGAACAAGGCAACAAGCCTCCATCAAACAAACTAACAGGAATTTATCCTGAATCGCCACAGTATGAATACAACTAGCTAATATCCAACCACAACACCATGTCCGAAGACCTAATCATGCTTTCTCCCATCAACTCTACACATTACATACGTTTCGCTAATCAAAGTCTAACTCAAGTAAGCCGTAACCTACCTGGAATGCAGAACAGGAGCCACAAACTACTCCACATGAGTCGTCAATTTCCGAAGTGCCTCATAATGGTCAAAGTCTAACAATATGATGCTAAGTAAGCAACAAACCATGCATTTAAACAAGAACAACAATTTGGGGAAGAAGACCCAATTGCTTCTACCCTTTTCAATTGGTGAAACCATCCTTTAATGGTGAATTTATCATAACTTCTATCTCTACAATCATTAACCTTCAATTCGTGGGTTTCTAATCAATTTTACCCTTAAAACAGATTTTACGACAAAGCTTCCATTTTTATTAGAACCCTAAGTCTCAACATGTAATTTCGACCATAAGAAATCAAATTCCTTTCCTAGAAAGTGATAATCTATACCCCTAGATGATTAATCAACAATAAAATCAACAACCCACCAATTATTTAAGGTTTTAATAATTCTAGGGTTCTAGGATATTCACCCACTATTAATGGACCTCTTAGAATAATCATGAAGCTTGAAGAAGAAAGGAAATGGAACAAACAAAGATGGGACTTACCCTCCAAGATGCTTTCACCAAAGAATGGAATGAATTTTGCCACTTTCTCTCTTGAAAATTGACTTTGGGGTCTTGGGGTTAATGATTCGGAGTTGGGATATTAAAATAGGAGTTTTCTGCCCCATCGGCCGCTGCAGCAGTCACCAGGGTGGTACCGCTATAGCGGCCTCTTGGTCGCTATAGCGGCTCTGCTAGAACAGTCCACACTAAAACGGTCATAACTCCCTCATCTGGAGGCGAAACGCGACGATTATTTTTCTTATAGCTTTGTAATTTTGATACGGATCTAATGGCTCAAACCTCACCCAAAACAATGGTCGGATGATCAATCTAGAGCTATTTCGATCCACAGACCTTCGGCGAAAATATCGAATACGAGCGCGACAAAATCCAAACCCATCTGAAACTCTTCGGAACCTTACCAAAACTTGTGGATAAGTTCAAAATCATCATATTAACATATTGGAACTTTCAAACCATTGTCAGGCCTCAAAACCCACCCTAGACGTGACCGGCATCCGACGTCATGAACAACATCGGAAGAATCTAAACGACACAATAATAACACTTGACCCTGCTATGTTCAGCATTCGACTCCAATAATTTACAAAATAAAGGTAAACAAATCATACGTATATGAATCAAATCAACGAAAGTCTTTATAATTTAAATAATCCATCAAAACATGATAGCGTGCCAGGACAGATTTAAGCAACAACTCTTCTTCTACCTACATTCGATTGTATACTAATGGAAGCTTCTAAGAATAAGGAATAAATGTCAAATTCATTGGACGCAGCTTGGAAACTAATATAAATAATTGGAATTAAATAAATAGGGTGTCCCACGAATGAATGTGTGGGCTCACCAAATCAGCAGCAACCGCAAGTCCTTCCTAAACGCCCGGAGTATCAAGAACCTGCTCTTCTCCGTTACCTAACATACCATCAAAAACAACAATGGTATGCCTGAGTACTTGGTACTCAGTGAGTGCCTCGGGGACAATCAGTAATAAGAAAATAGAGTACATAATACATAAATAAATCAATCTTGAAGATCACGTGAAACCAATGTAAGAACAATTATTCAGTTTGTGTATCTTAATAAGAATTATCAAAACCGACTATAAGGCCTCTTGTCAAGGTACAAGTTCAAATATGCCTTTCAGTTGATCATAATTAACTACAACAAATACGTGAGAAAATAGGAATATCACACATGCCAATACAGGCCGAAGAATCAAGCACATCGATGGGGTGACCGTAGAGGTTCCCTTGTCACAATGCACCACACCGGAATATGGAATTCTCGGTGGCTTTCCTTCCTCTCGAATAGCTAGGCATTAACCGCACTCCAGGGTAGCGAACCCGGTCGTGGCCACTCTTCCTCCTGAATAGCTAGGAAATTGCCACACTAGGATCCATAGTGGCTACCCTTCCTCCCGAGTAGCTAGGCCAAACACAACAACAAAGTTCATAGCATAGAAGCCGATTCACAATTTGTTTCAAGGTGTGTCACACCATCAATTAACATTAAGGTTCATTATGCCATATATTAAAGATAAATCATTCAGTGAATGTCTTGAAAATGCTTACACTTCTTTAACCAAGATTTCAATGTCATAATTCATCATGAAAACATTAATACCAATCCTTAGCCATCATTATTGATTATCTCTTATAGAGGAATAATGATTATGATTTCATATACGTATATAGAGGATAATACAATCAAGGTTTAATGTGGGCTTGTCCCCTCACACACACCAACCCTAATCAAAGCAAGGAATTAGGGTTTTGCATGAGAAGTTCACCTCTTTATTCAATAAATAACCTTCGAGAAGAAAACATATATCCATGATGAGGTTTTTAAAAGAGAGACATACCTTAGTATGTTAAACAAAGTTTAACAATTCACTTTTCTAGTGAAGAACACCCAAACCCTAGCTTGAATCACTTTAAGAAGAATTATGTTGCAAACCCTAGGTTTTAGTCACAAGAATCATGGGTTTTATGTTAGGATTGATAATCAATGAGTAAGATGTTCTTACCTTAGTATTGGAGCCCTAGAGAGATATTTTCGTCTTTAGGGTTGTTGAGAGTGAAACGAATGGAAGAAAAACTAAAATTTTGCAACTTATATAATTTCAGCCTGCCAGGGACAAACGATGGTACAAATGACAGGAGCGTCGAACAGATCGGCGAAGCATCGATCTGCTCCATCGAATGGTCTTTGTGCTAGGTCAATTCGACGATACGTACAACAGATATACAGAGCATCGAACAGATCGACGGAGCGTCGATTTGCCCATCAAAGTCATGAAATTTCCAGTGAGCAACTTTCTCTTCCTCACAATAGACGATGCAAAGGACGGAGCGTCGAACAGAACGGCGGTACAAAGGACGACCGTCAAACCTCCTTTTCGTGAAACTGTAGAGAATTTTCATTTTGACCATCTCCTCTTGGGTCTTTAGCATAAAGTCATGCACGTAACCCAACATATAAGATTCCAAAGGACTCATACAATGCTTTCACACTCTATACGTTTTTGCGGGATATTACATTATCCCCCTCTTAAGATTCATTCGTCCCCAAATGAGAATGATAGTCTAGAAAAGAATTCACTAAACCACAAGTTGCTTCAAACAAACACAACGATTCATCCATAAGTAATTTAAAATGCTAGCTCATACCTGCAATAGAGAACAAGTGAGGATATCTCCTTCATGTCCTCCTCTGCTTCCCAAGTAGCTTCCTCAGTATTATGGTTTCGCCACAAAACTTTAGCCGATGCAACATTCTTTGTTCTCAACCTTCTAACTTGGCGATCTAGAATCTGAACCGGTTTTTATTCATAGGTTAACCCTTCATTAATTTCAATCTCTTTATGGTTCAACAGATGGGAAGGATCAGGTTTGTACAACCTCAGCATCGAAACGTGAAACACAGGATGCACCATGGCCATATCAGATGGTAACTTCAATTCATAAGCCACCGTCCCAATTTTCCTAACAATCTCGTAAGGGCCAATAAAATGGGGACTAAGTTTCCCCTTTTTACCAAACCACATTACTCCCTTCATTGGCGATACTTTCAAGAACACCTTGTCACCGACAGAAAAATCTAGCTCACGCCCCCTCATATCCGTATAGGACTTCTGTGTACTCTGAGCTGTCTTGAGCCATTGCACAATAAGATTAACCTTCTCAATTGCTTCATGAACTGAATCCGGACCCTAACAATTCCACTTCAGTTGGTTCAAACCAGCCAATTGGAGACCGATAACGCCTCCCATAAAGAGCCTCATAAGGAGCCATCTAAATACTCGCTTGATAGCTATTGTTGTAAGCGAATTCCACCAGAGGTAGGTGTTCATCCCAACTTCCTCCAAAATCGATTGCACAAGCTCGTAGCATATCTTCCAAAGTCTGAATAGTTCTCTCCACTTGCCCGTTAGTTTGAGGATGAAAGGTAGTGCTCAATTTCACTCTAGTTCCCAACCCTTCCTGAAAGGATGTCCAAAAATGAGAAGTAAATTGCGTACCTCTGTCAGATATAATCGATGTCGGAGCACCATGCAATCTAACTATCTTTTTTTAGATATAACTTAGCGTACTTCGCTGCGGTATATGACGTCTTCACAGGGAGAAAATGGGTAGACTTTGTGAGTCTAACCACAATAACCCAAATCGAGTCAAACTAGGCCTTTGTGTAAGGTAACCCGACAAAGAAATCCATATTGATCTCCTTCCCACTTCCTACTGCGAAATCTCGATATTCTGAGCCTAGGCCTCCAGGCCTTTGATGTTCAGCCTTTACCTGTTGACAGTTTAAACACTTAGCCACAAAGTTAGAAATATCAACCTTCATGCTCTTCCACCAATAGTGTTATTTTAAATCTTTATACATTTTGGTGGATCCCGGATGAACCGAATACTTAGAACTATGAGCTTCCATCATCAATTCTTGTCGAAGACCATCAACATCAGGAACACACAATCGTCCTTGCAACCACAAAACACTATCACCAGTACCAACAGTAAATGAAGTGTACTAACACCTTTCCACTTCATCTCTCAGCTTTGCCAAAAGTTCATCATCATATTGCTTAGATTTTATCCTTTCCACCATGTCAGACCTGTGATGGCGTGATTCCCACTAACTCTCCATCTATGGTTTCTTCAAGTCTGACCCCAACAGTAGAAAGTCTTCAAATTTCCTTCCCCATGGGCATGTCATGTGCACGCAAATAAGCCAATGTGCCCATCGATTTTCTACTCAAAGCATCAGCAACCACATTAGTCGTACCATGATGATACAAGATATTCAAGTCGTAATCTTTCAACAACTCCAACTACCTCCTCTACCTAAGGTTCAACTCTCGCTGCTTAAAGATATATTACAGACTCCTGTGATCAGTAAAAACATCACAATGCTCACCATATAGATAATGACGCCAAATTTTCAAAGCAAATACCACAGCAGCCAACTCTAAGTCAGGAGTCAGATAATTCTTCTCATGCTTCTTCAACTAACGCGAAGCATAAGCAATCATCTTACTGTTCTGCATCAATACACAACCCAAACCAATTATAGAAGCAACACAATACACCACATATCCACCGGACCCAGAAGGTAAAGTCAAAATAGGAGCCGAAGTCAACCTTGTCTTAAGCTCTTGGAAACTCTTTTCACAAGCTTCAGACAACTGAAACTTAGCAGTCTTCTGTGTCAATTTAGTCAATGGAGAGGATTTTAGTCAATGGAGAGGCTATTGATGAAAAACCTTCCACAAACTTTCGATAATAATTTGCTAAACCCAAGAAACTACGAATTTCAGTCGCACTAGAGGGTCTAGGCCAATCCTTCATCGCTGAAATTTTCTAAGGGTCTGCTTTAATGCTGTCACCAGTCACCACATGACCCTAGAAAGCCACAGAATCAAGCCAGAATCCATGAATGCACTAGGCGCATTAGTCAAGCCAAATGACATGACTAGAAAATCAAAGTGTCCATAACGAGTACGAAAAGCAGTTTTTGGGATATCCTCCTCTTTTATCTTTAATTGATGATATACAGACCTCAGGTCAATCTTCGAAAAGAACTTAGCACCCTGAAGTTGGTCAAACAAATCATCTATACTAGGCAAGGGATACTTATTCTTAATGGTCACTTTATTAAGCTGACAGTAGTCAACACATATTCTAAGGGAACCTATCCTTCTTCCTAACAAACAACACTGGAGCACCCCAAAGTGAGGAACTTGGTCGGATGAAACCCTTGTCCAACAAGTCCTTCAGCTGATCCTTTAATTTCCTTAGCTCAGCTGGAGCCATACGATAAGGTGGAATAGAAATAGGTTGGGTGTCGGGGATAACATCAATCCCAAAATCAATAATTCTATCAGGAGGAATACCGAGACGATCTTCAGGAAATACTTTGGGATAATCATTGACTGTGGGAACATATGCAAATTCGGGTACTACGACTCTTGTATCATTGATTGCAACCAAATGGCAAATACACCCCTTAGTAATCATCTTATGAGCCTTAAGATAAGAAATAAATCTACCCCTTGGCTTAGCGATTTCACCCTGCCATACGATAATAGGCTCATCGGGAAAGGCGAAAAGAACTAACTTATGGCGACAATCCACATTAGCATAACACGCAGACAACCAAGTCCATCCCCAAAATTACATCAAAATCCACCATCTCAAGTTCATACAAATCAGCCACTGTCTCACATCCCTTAATCACAACAACACAAGTTCTATACACTCTAGAAGCAATAATAGGAACACCAGAAGGTGCATCAACAACAAAGGTTCCAACAAAGGTTCGAGTTTCATACCCATATCAAGAGAAAAATAAAGAGTCACATAGGATAAATTTGAACCCGGATCAATCAATGAGTAAGCATCATGAGAACAAATGGTAAGGATACCTGTAACCACAACGTCAGAAGCCTCAGCTGCCTCTTTACGAGTCAGCCTATAATGTCGAGCTGTCCCTCCACCAGAAGTATTAGCAACTTCCTTTCTTTGCCATTATTACGAGCATTTTGATAATTATTGATAGCTTTACCAGTAGGCGGATTTTTAGCAGATACAGAAGCAGGCGAATCATTCTTTTGATTAGACATAGCAGCCATCTCGTGTAGATGCCTTTCTGCATTCCCTCTTAAGATGCCCCATAATAACACAGTGATGACAGATATGATCTTCCCACACTGGCGGACGACTACTTCCCTGCGAAAACTTACTATTATTATGATTTTTCTGGCCTTGCCTACCATAAGGCACACTAGCATGGGAATGAGAACCAGACTGAGCAGGTGCATAATATCCTCTACTCTGCCCTCCCTTATAGTTATTACCACTGAAACCACCCGCCGAACGGGCCTTCTTGTTCTGATCTCGATCCACCCTCTCTTTATTTTTCCAACTCTCTTGTTGTTCAGCAAACCCAACCAGAGATGAGAAAGTGCAAGAAGGAGACATAGCCACAACAGCACATGCAGACTTGATACGTGGTACCAAGCCTTTCACAAAATAAGTCAACTTATGCTTTTCAGTTGGAATCATGTATAAAGCATACTTTGACAGACGGGTGAACTCCAAACTATACTCACGAACCGACTTGTTACCCTGCTCTAGCTTTTCAAACTTTGTAGCCATAGCAAATCTTTCCTCATTAGACAAGAACCTTTCCATGAATGCCTCTTCAAATTCAGCCCACGTCGGAGCTAAAGCAGCGTCACCCCTCTCAGGCTCCCACATCTCAAACCATGCGTGAGCAACATCCTTCAACTGATAAGAAGCAAGCCTCACAAGCTTCGGAATCCTGGGCATCTATTGCCCTCAATGCCTTGAAGGTCTCATTTAAAAAGTGGTGAGGGTCATCCACCTCTTCGTGACCCGAAGAAATCTGGTGACTTCAAGTCGAGGAATTGCTTAAGTCTGCCTCCACCATGAGGTCCCACACTGTTATATCCCGTATTTTGCATATTCGAACAAAATTTGAAATAATTGTGACTAGTAAGAAATAAGACAATATTTTGATCTTATTTAATACATAAGTTGTTCATACAAATATTGATGCGGGAATATTGAGGAAGGCTAAGGGCAAAATTAGAAATTTGGAAAATAGTTTTCATGAGTTACAAAAAAATTTGTCATGAAGAAAAAAAATTTGGGCTTGGACATAAGAAGGCCAAGTGGGCCGTCCAAAAAAAAAATGGGCCAAGGCCCATGTGGAGATTTAATACAAGTGAATAAAAAGGGGGGGGGGGGGGGTCCATTATCATTTTAATCTTCCACATAAGAAGATTCAAGAAACCTTGAGAAAAAAAAAGAAGAAGAAAAGAAAGACCACCATTCAGGCCAAGCATAGCCAAAATTTGGCTCTTGAAATTTTGATCCAAAAAATATTTTTTTCTAGTATTCCTACTAATTCAATGGTCCTCTTTAACGTGGTACAATTGTTGAAGCAAGAATCCCTCTTATTGTTGCAAGTTCACAACCTTATCCAAGGGAGAAGTTGAAGGAAAAAGGTAAGATTTAATCATCTTTTATATGTTATGGATGATTGTGTATGTTGTAGTGTGTAGAAATGAGAGAAATTCCTGAAAAAATGGATATAGTATTGTGGCCGTGTATATATGTGGTGTGTAGGAACAATGGTTCAATTATTTTATTTAGTGTTTTAGTTAAAGTTGTAAGTGTTGGAGAGTAGTTGTGGAAGCCAATGTGATTTCAATATAGCTTTCTTGTAATTATGGAAACTAATGTTGTTAGTATGTGAATTGTTGGCGGAGTTCATGAAATTGAAGGAAGAAAATGTGTTGTTATTGTTCTTATTCCATTTGGAAGATTTCGGGTGGCATAGCATATGGGTTGGATTAATTGAATAGTGTATGGATTGTTTGAAGTATTCTTGAATATTGTTTGAATGGCTTCGGATTAGTACTTGAATGTGTGGGCAAATATGAATTGAACGTAAATGGAAAATCGTCAAAGTTTGTAGAAAGAAGTTGTGAACGTTGGAATGTGTTTTGAATTGAGTGTCGATATTGTTGAATAATTGTTGGCATTGTTGTTGTTAAGTTGGCCGAGTTAAATTCTCGGATTTGTTGTTGTATTTTTGGCCGAGTTGAATTCTCGGGGATGTTGCATTTATAGGGGAAATGCTGCCGAAATTTCTGTAGATAAAGTGTTGGCTTAGAATTGGACTTTTAAGTGTTATGGCTAATGTTTGGTATATATGAATATTGTTGTAGATCTTGCGAAGCGAAAGACTTAAGTTCGGATTAGCGTAGAAAGCGGGCAAGGTATGTAAGGCTTACCTTTCTTTCTTTTGGCATGATCTTTATGTAACGAGCAAAAGAACGTATATGTATGGTTTCAAGAAATTCCTACTCTTAGAGCCACTAGGATGGCTAACGTTCTTGATTTCCATGAGCTACTTCATATGATTTTGATACGTATTTATGATGTCCGAAGGTCTATGTGATATGTTTCCGAATGATATTTGAAAGGTAATTGATATGACTAAAGTCTTGATTTTTCTAATGCTAGCACATTCGACTATTCCATCGAGTCTTTGATATACTTTGATATGTACATCTGATTCCAAAGTTATATTTGATTTGATCTATACGATATCCGAAAGATACCTGATATGATTATTGCTTCGATTTTCCAAAAATGGCTTCTGAAACGCTTATAGAACGTTCCGTACTTCAAACATTCGTAACTTTTTCATACTAAGTCGGATCGACCCGAAACTTGTTTCTGAGCCTTCAGGGGTCGGTAAGTATACTTATCCATCGGGTCTTGATTTATGTGCATATGGTTTCGCATTATTCTGTTCGTGCAAGCCTCAGTTTGGATTTCACTGAGCCCGGGCCAGGACATGTTCTCGTGCGTACTCCACTGCATTATTCACCGAGTCCCTCTCACTTGCGGGCCGGAGAAACGTTATATGTATATGTATGTGATGATATGATGATACGAGGATGGCGGCCAGGATGGCATATGATGACTTTATCCACCGAGACCCGCAATAGAGGGCCGGGAAACATTATGTATATATGGTATATGATTCTGCTATACATGATTCTATCCACCGAGTCCCTTAATAAGGGCCGGGACACGTTATATGCATACACTATACATGATGTTGACATACATGATTCTATCCACCGAGTCCCTCATTAAAGGGTCGGGACACGTTATATGTACATATGGTATATGATGTTGATATGCCTGACCTTATTCACCGAGTCCCTCACTAAAGGGCCGGGACACGTTATATATATGTATATATATGTATATGTGTATGATTCATGATTTGAGATATACTACTTTATTACATAAAGGAAACGTATTGATGATTTTACACAGTTTTACTGGTTCTGGAGAGTTTCTATTTTTGGATATGATCCCCTGTTCTGTACTTCATGCCTTACATACTCGGTACATTTTCCGTACTGACCCCCTTTCTTCGGGGGCTGCGTTTCATGCCCGCAGGTACATACGTTCACTTGAGTGACCCGACAGCTTAGGTCATCTTTCTGCTGCTTTGGAGTGCTCCCTTGTTCTGGAGCCCACAGTGGTACAGACTCTTTCATTGTACATGTATATGTGTATATTCAGGGGTACGGCGGGGCCCTGTCCCATCATATGATTCTGTTGTGTTTGTTAGAGGCCTGTAGACATATATGTGGGTCATGGGTCGTTATGGTTCAGTTATGTCTGTGCGGTTTGCGTCTAAGCGGTCCTATTTGTTATGACAGCCTTAACGGCTTGTGTGTATATATATGCTTATGTATATGCTTTGGGTAATATGTTCCACGACAGCCTTAGCGGCTTCTGTATGATAAGTATGTTGTATGCGACCGCTTCAGATTAATATCTGTACAAATTAATATATGTTGGATATGAATAAGATATGGATAAGTCGTTGATATACTGATTTGGTAAGTAAGTGTGTATGGGTGTCCAGCTCGGGCACCAGTCGCGGCCCACGGGGCTGGGTCGTGACACACACCTCCCCGCTACTTTTGAGCCGCAACCAATACATTCATTTTTTGAATAGCAGTTTCCATAGTACCAATCTTAGACACACCCGCAACAGGAACAGTAAGAGCAGGCGGTGTTGCGGTTGTGCTTGATTTTCAGCATTATTTCTATTAACAGCATTCGCGCCCCCAAGATTGCAGTTAGCTGTCGCGGGTTGTGCTCGATTACCGTTTTTGGATCGCGTCAGAGCCATTTCTGCAAGGCACGAATTAACGAGCGAATTAGAACGATCCTAAAAGAACTTGAAGCTCTACCACACAATCTAGAATAAAAAAGAATAGGAAACACCAATAAATGTCCTAGGATTTTCTCGGTCATGCAGGTGATCAGGCTGCATAAGGAAAACCCCACTAGACACAACTCCATAGACACCGATAATAATCCTAGGACGTATTTAAACGTAGGTTCTGATACCAAGCTTGTCACGCCCCAAAACCCACCCTAGACGTGACCAACATTCGACGTCATGAACAACATCGGAAGAACCTAAATGACATAATAATAACACTTGAACCCGCTAGGTTCAAAATTCGCCTCTAACAGTTTATAAAATAAAGGTAAACAAATCATACGTATAAGAATCAAATCAGCTGAAGTCTTTATAATTTAAATAATCCAGCCAAAACATGATAGCGTGCTCGACAGAGTTAAACAATAACTCTTCTTCTACCCACATTCAATTGTATACTAAGGAGCTTCTAAGAATAAGGAATAAATGTCAAATTCATTGGGACGCAGCTCGGAAACTAATATAAATAATTGTAATTAAATAAATAGAGTGTCCCATGAATGAATGTGTGGGCTCACCAAATTAGCAGCAACCGCAAGTCCTTCCTAAACGCCCGGAGTATCAAGAACCTACTCTTCTCCGTTACCTAACATACCATCAAAAACAACAATGGTATGCCTGAGTACTTCGTACTTAGTGAATTCCTCGGGGACAATACGTAAAAAGAAAATAGAGTACATAATACATAAAGAAATTAGTCTTGAAGATCACGTGAAACCTAATGTAAGAACAGTTATTCAGTTTGTGTATCTCAAAAAAGAAATATCAAAACCGACTATAAGGCCTCTTGTCAAGGTACAACTTCAAATATGCCTTTCAATTGATCATAATTAACGACAACAAATCCATGAGAAAATAAGAATATCACACATCCCAATACAGGCCCAAGAATCAAGCACATTAAAGCGGTGACCATAGAGGTTTCTTTGTCACAAGCGCACCATACCGTAATATGAAATTCTCGGTGGCTATCCTTCCTCCCGAATAGCTAGGAATTAACCGCACTCCGGTGAGCGAACCCGGTAGTGGCCACCATTTCTCCTGAATGGCTAGGCAATTACCACACTAGGATCCTATAGTGGCTACCCTTCCTCCTGAGTAGCTAGGCCAAACACAACAACAAAGTTCATAGCATAGAAGCCGATTCACAATTTGTCTCAAGGTATGTCACACCATCAATTAACATTAAGGTTCATTGTGCCATATCTTAAAGATAAATCATTTCAATGAATGTCTTGAAAGCGCTTACACTTTTTTAACCAAGATTTCAATGTCATAATTCAGTCATGAAAACATTAATACCAATCCTTAGCCATCATTATTGATTATCTCTTATAGAGGAAAAATAATTTTGATTTCATATACGTATATAGAGGATAATACAATCAAGGTTTAATGTGGGCTTGTCCCCTCACACACACCAACCATAATCAAAACAAGGAATTAGGGTTTTGCATGAGAAGTTCACCTCTTTATTCAATAAATAACCTTTGAGAAGAAAACATATATCCATGATGAGGTTTTTAAAAGAGAGACATACCTAAGTATGTTAAATAAAGTTTAACAATTCACTTCTCTAGTGAAGAACACCCAAACCCTAGCTTGAATCACTTTAGGAAGAGTTATGTTGCAAACCCTAGGTTTTAGTCAGAAGAATCAATGGTTTGACGTTAGGATTGATAATCAATGATTAAGATGTTCTTACCATAGTGTTGGAGCCCTAGAGAGATATTTTCCTCCTTAGGGTTTTTGAGAGTGAAAATAATGGAAGAAAAACTAAAATTTTGCAACTTATATAATTTCAGCCCGCCAAGGCACAAACGACAGAGCGTCGAACAGATCGACGAAGCGTCGATCTGCTCTGTCGAATGGTCTTTGTGCTAGGTCAATTCGACGGTACAAACTGACAGAGCCTCTAACAGATCGACGGAGCGTCGATCTGCTCCGTCAAATTCATGAAATTTCCAGTGAGCAACTTTCTCTTCCTCACAATCGACGGTGCAAAGGACGACCGTCAAACCTTTTTTTCGTGAAACTGTAGAGAATTTTCATTTTGACCATCTCCTCTTGGGTCCTTAGCATAAAGTCATGCATGTAACCCAACATATAAGGTTCCAAAGGACTCATACAATGCTTTCACACTCTAGACGGATTTATGGGATATTACAACCTTTAACATGGGATCATCCTTGTCCCTACCCAAACCGATGAGTCGTGACGAGTGTTTGACCTCTAGCGACCAAACACCCTTAAACATGTTTGTGAACCATACTCAACATCATGGGCATAAATGGCATTAACTGATCTCATAAAAGGAAAACATCAAGACTCTATACAATCTGTCTATACACATACATATTGAAGAACAGTGCAAGCCAGCTAGGCCGCTACATATACCGTACACAAAAGAATGGGAGCCGACAAGGATACATCATCTGACTAATATGACAACTGTCTACAGACCTCTACTAGAATGAAAGCTGTAGAAAGGACGGGACAGGGCTCCGTCATACCCATATGCATGTACATCCAAAAAGGCTAGCATACCAAAATAAACTGCTACTCCGGATCAATGGAGCGCACTGACCACTGCTGGATAGAGTCCTACTAAGCTGGACCAACTGTCCGTCTACCTGAACATGCGGGCATGAACGCAGCCCCACGAGCAACGGGGAGTCAGTACGGATAATGTACTGAGTATGAAAAGCATAAGAACAATCTTGTACATATAAGAATCATGAATAGGATCTGAACTCATAAGATGAAATAACTGTCTGCATGTAGTTGTATGAACTAGTATTTGTATGTATCTGCATAAACCTGTATAACTGACTATGCCTCTGTGGGTGCACAATATGCATGCTCTCAATGATAATCATGCTCATATACATAAATATCGGTCATAGTGCTGAGGAACGTTCAACCCGATCCATATATCAAATAATAATATTAGTAATGCCAAGGAACGTACGAACCCGATCCATATATCATATAATAATATTGCCGAGGAACGTACGGCCCGATCCATATATCATATGATAATATTGCCGAGGAACGTACGAACCGATCCATGTATCATATTATAATATTGCCGGGGAACGTACAACCCGATCGATATATCATATAATAATATTGCGTATATAACGCCTTCTGGTCACGAGTCAAAATACATATATATGAATGAATGTAATGCATGAAGGACTTTCTACATAAAGCTGGACCCATGAACAGAAGGAGCAATCATAAACGGGGTACATGAACATCAAAGACGGAAGTACTCCCTAGGCTTCTAAGAGTGGAGTAATATGGAAGCTCGTTTACTCGTTTGTTGGTTCATATCAGTACGATCATGCCAAAAGAAGGAAAGGATAGCCTTAACATACCTTGAAGTATACCCAATCGTCCAACTTCTACCTCTCGAACTGACAAGTCTACAATTAAGATAACATAGGCCTCACTTAGACTACTTACCTCGCTTACTAACCATCCTCAAATACATGTAATGCTTAACGAATTATAGAAAATAATTTCCTTTGTAAGCTTACAACTATTCAACTTCTCATTTGATCCAACATCATCCACAACACAATGACATCACACACACGCACACACACACGCGCACACACACACACACACACACACACACATATATATATATATATATATATATATATATATATATATATATATATCAAAATATACTTAAATCTATTTCCAATCATCTCTTAAAATAACCCCAAGTTACTCTCATAACCTTCATCAACTTACCACTTCCACAAATACCCTCTCTCTACTTAAAATCACTAAAACGCTTGATAAATAACTCAAATACAAGGGTAGAAATCATTCACATACATTGAGGGGGTCTTAGATTCCAAAGATCAACTTCAACTCCAACTCCCTAAGCTTCACAACTTGAAGAAACCCTAGAAACCACCTTCTTCTTCACAACACGGGTTCACGGGGCTCAGATCTTACCAAATCTCCACTAATATGGTATAAAATGATGGGAGAAAAATATTAGGGTTTTTCTCTGACTTGGAATGGAGGAAAATGAGAAATAAGTCACGAATCACATATTTATACACGAAATTAAAAAGGCTACAGCAGTGCGGTTCGACGAGCGGGTCGACGACCCGTCGACGTGTAGACGGTTCGTCGACTTGCTCCGTCGACCTGCACCTGCAGATTACCAGCTGTGGAACCCTGTCGACGCCGCACATCGATAATCCGTCGACAATGTCGATGACCGTCGATAATGTCGATGACCGTCGACGATGACTGGTGTCTGTATATTTTCTCTGATTCAGTTCAGATCGCGTCGATTCGATTCTCTCAACTTCTAATCCTGAAAATTGCCAGGAATACCTATTGGTACCCTTGTACACGGGGTAAGACACTTTCTACCTCGAAAATGGGGCTCAGGTCTCTATTCCAAATACATACCCGACTAGAAAACCATAGGTTATATTGCGATGAAAACGAGAGGTATAACATTCTCCCCCCCCCCCCCCCCCCCCCCCCTAGGAACATTCGTCTTCAAATGTTCGAACAATCATGGGCTATAAAAATTTCAGCAGAGTTTCCCCTGTAAGTATACAACCCAACCTACACTCAGCAACCCAAAATAACGCCACATAGGGCCACATACTTCAACATACAATACTATGGCCTCAGACTGCACCCCTGCACTGCTGGGAACAAATGCGGGTACTTAATCTTCATTGTCTCTTCTGCTTCCAAAGTCACCTCTTCAACATTCTTATTCCTCCATAAAACTTTAACTGAAGCTACATTCTTGGTTTGTAACTGATGAACCTGTCTGCCTAATATAGCCACTGGAATCTGTTCGTATGATAACTGCTTGGTCACCTAGATATAATCCACTGGTACAACTCTTGAAGGATCTCCGATACATTTACTAAGCATAGATACATGAAATGCTGGATGTACAGACTCTAACTCATAAGACAATTCTAGCTCATAAGCCACCGTGCCCACAGTATGAATGATCTTATATGGCCCAATATTTCGAGGGCTCAACTTACCCTTCTTGCCAAACCTCATCACTCCTTTCATAGGCGAAACTTTCAGGAACACCCAATCACCTATCCCAAACCCTAGCTTATGTCGCCGATTATCAGGCATAGAATTTCTATCGACTTTGAGCTGTTAGCAATCTCTCTCTAATCACTTTCACCTTATCAACTGCTTGCTGAATTAAGTCTGGGCCTATTAACTGATTCTCCCCGACATCAAACCATCCTATTGGCGATCTACATCTCCACCCATATAAGGCCTCATAAGAAGCCATATGAATACTAGAATGGTAACTGTTGTTATATACAAACTCGATAAGAGGAAAATGATCATCCCAACTGCCTTGAAAGTCAAGCACACAAGCTCTAATAATATCCTCAAGGGTCTGTATAGTACGCTCTGCCTGTCCATCTGTCTGCGGGTGAAATGCAGTGCTAAGACTTACCTGAGTCCCCAATCCCTGCTGAAAAGACTTCCAGAATTTAGCTGTGAACTGTGCTCCCCTATCTGAAATAATAGCCGTAGGAACACCATGAAGTCATAAAATTTCCTTGAAATAAAGCTTCGCATAATCCTCGGCTGCATAAGTAGTTCTGACAGGCGGAAAGTAGGCTGACTTTGTGAGCCTATCAACTACAACCCATATGGAATCATACTTCCGCAGAGTACGAGGAAAACCTGTAATGAAATCCATATTAACTACCTCTCATTTCCATGACGGAATATCCATAGTCTGCAATAAACCTCCGAGCTTCTGATGCTCTATCTTAACCTATTGACAATTTGGACACTGGGTAACAAATTCAGCTATATCCCTTTTCATACCATCCCACCAATAAACTTCCCTGAGATCACGATACATCTTTGTTGAGCCTGGATGAATAGAGTAGCGGGAGCAATGTGTCTCCCCCATAACCTGCTGACGGAGTCCTGCAATATTAGAAACACATAACCTACCTCGATAGCGGAGTACTCCATCTCCTGTAATCACAAAGAGTGTCTATTCCTTCTGAGGTGTTGTATCTCGGTAATGAACTAGAACAGGATCCTCATACTGACGCTCATTTATCTCTACTACCAAGGATGACACCGCTGTGTATTGAACAGTAACTCTTGCATCACCTAAATCTATCAATCGAACTCCGAGGCTAGCTAATCGATGAACTTCACGGGCCATTTATGTTTCCTCTGGTGGCACATATGACACGCTGCCCATGGATTTATGACTAAGGGCATCAGCTACTACATTAGCTTTCCTGGGATGGTACAGAAATCCATATCATAATCCTTTAGCAACTCTAGCCATCGCCTTTGACGTAAGTTCAAGTCGTTCTATTTAAAGAGTACAAGAGGCTCTTATGATAAGTATAGATATCGACATAGACACTGTATAAGTAGTGCCTCCATATCTTCAAGGCATGAATCACTGCCGCTAACTCAAGATCATAGGTTGGATAATTCTTCTCGTGCTTCCTCAACTGTCTAGAAGAATATGCGAAAACCTTACCATGCTGCATCAACACACAGCCTAATCCAACACCTGAAGCATCACAATATACCACATAGCCATCTGTTCCTTCTAGAAGAGTCAAAACTGGTGCTGAAGTCAACTTATCCTTCAACGTCTGAAAACTCTGCTTACAAGCATCTGTCCATTGAAACTTAGCTAATTTCTGAGTCAACTTAGTCAATGGGGCTGAAAGAGAGGAAAATTCTTCTACAAACCTTTTACAATAACCTGCCAAGCCCAAGAAACTGCGTATCTCCATTGGTGTCGTGGGCCTTGGCCAATTCTTCACAGCCTCAATCTTTTTGGCATCCACTCTAATGCCTTTTTCTGAAATAATGTGACCCAGAAAAGTCACAGAGTTTAACCAAAACTCACACTTAGAAAACTTTGCATACCACTCTCTTCCTCGAAGAATTCCAAGCACTGTTCGTAGGTATTCTGCATGATCAGCCTCTAACGGCGAATAAACCAGAATATCATCTATAAACACAATCACGAACAAATCTAGGAAGGGTCTGAATACGTGATTCATCAAATCCATGAATACGGCTAGGGCATTAGTTAGCCCGAACGACATAACACGAAACTCATAGTAGCCATATCTAGTCCGAAATGCCGTCTTCCGAATGTCTTCCACCTTCACCCTAACCTGGTGGTACCCCGATCTCAAGTCTATTTTTGAGAAATACTTGGCACCTTGTAATTGATCAAATAAATTATTGATCCTCGGGAGTGGATACTTATTCTTTACAGTCATTTTATTCAATTGCCTCTAATCAATACACATTCGCAAAGAGCAATCCTTCTTTCTTACAAACAACATCGGCGCTCCCCACGACAATGTACTAGGCCTAATAAAGCCCTTCTAGAGCAAATCTTTCAACTGCTCCTTCAATTATTTCAACTCCATAGGTGACATCCTATAAGGAGGGATAGATATTGGCTGAGTGTCTGGAAATAGGTCAATAGTAAAATCAATCTCTCTCTCTGGGGGAATGCCTGGAACCTCATCTGGAAACACTTCTGGAAACTCATTAACCACAGGAACAGACTGAAGAGTCGACGACTCTGCTTGCATATCTTGAACGTGAACTAGGTGAAAAATATACCATTTCCTGATCATCTTCTCTGCCTTAAGGTCGGAAATAAACCTACCCCTAGGCGAAGTAGCATTGTCCTTCCACTCTAAGACTGGCTCACCTGGGAGCTGAAATGGAACCATCTTTGATCTACAATCAACATTAGCATAACAAGAAGCCAACCAGTCCACGCTCATAATAACGTCAAAATCAATCATATCTCAATCAAATCTGCTACTGTGCGGCGGTCACAAACTATAACAACACAGTCTCGGTATACTCGCCTAGCTATAACCGGATCACCAACTAACATAGACACCTCAAAAGGTTTAATCAACTCGGGCTCTATCCCAAACTTTCCGGCAACAAAAGGCGTAACATATGATAAGGTGAAACTTGGGTCAATCAGTGTATACACATCATAGGAGGAGACAGATATTATACCAGTAACAACATCAGGGGATGTCTGACGATCATGTCTACCGGCTAGTGCATGTACGCGGTGCTGAGGACCGCTCGAGCTGGATGCTCCCCTCCTCCCTCTACCTCGTCCTTCTAGGCTGAACAATACCCCCACTCTCTCTCATCGGACACTGCTGTATCCTATGACCTGGTTGGCCACAAGCATAACAAACATCTGAGCCCAGCCAACACTGACCGGTATGTAACTTGCCACACTGGACATGCCGCGGCAAAGGGGACCTCATCTGGCCTGACTCCGGTCTGTACTGAGAGCCTGATGCTCTGGAACTTTGGCCCGCTCCGGAATAAGAAGGCCGATCAAACCTCGAACCTGAAAACAGCGGAGGTGCACTCTCTGCTGAATAGAATGGATACCGAGAATACTGCGGCCTCTGTCCTCCCCTAGACTCACCCCTGATCTCCAAAGATCTGGGCCTCTTACCATGGCCCCAGTCACGGTCACGATCTGTCCTCCTTTGATGCTTGCGATCTTCCAGATTCTGTGCATATGCCTGTATACGGGAGATATCCATGCCTGGCTGTAATGCAGCAGTCGTACAAGCATCTATCAAATATGGCCCTAGACCCGCCATAAAACGATGAACTCTTTCCTCCATCTCAGCCACCATGGCGGGAGCATATCTAGCCATAGAATCAGAATATACACAGTACTCCTGGACACTCATACTGACCTGCTCAATACGTAGAAATCTATCTGCTCGGGCTCGCCTGACCTCAGGAGGTAGATAATGGCGAATAAAAGCATCCGAGAACTCTCACCAAACAGCTAGAGGAGAATTCTCTCCCCTAGATAACTCCCAAGTCTGATACCACTGTACCGAAATGTCACGGAGCCTATATGAAGCCAACTCCACAGACTCGACCTCATCCACGTGCATAACCCTCAAAGTCCTCTGCATACCATTAATGAAATCCTGGGGGTCCATATTTTGCTTTATCATGGAAAACTCTGGAGGACCTAACCCAAGGAAGGTCTTAACCCTCGAACTACCAGTCCTATCTACCTAGTCAACACCAACTCCCTGCCGCTGAGCTTGGGCAGCTACTAATCTAGTCAGTAACTGTATAGCATCCCTCACATCCTGGCCCGGTGCATCCGACTGAGGAACTGGGGCAGGTGCTGGAGGCGGGGTACTAAATGTCTCAGATGGCCCCTCACTCTGAATCTCATCCTGGGCCTTCGTAGCCTGCCGAGTGCGGCTAGTGGCCTCACCTATCGCTTTCTTGCCCTTCTAGGCTACTGTAGCTTTCTTGCGGGGCATTGCTGAATTCATAACAATTCATCAGAAGTGAACGCTTAACACATGAATCTATCGCACAATCTAAGAGAGAAAGAATGACATCATCTTAAATGTCCTGTAGCCTCCTATTTATAAGTGTGGTGCACAACACGCCCATAAACAAGACTCTACTAGACACGGTCTGTAGATAACCCTAGGACGAAACTACTCTGAAATACTTCTGTCACGACCCAAACCGATGAGTCGTGACGAGTGTCTGACCTCTAGCGACCAAACACCCCTAAACACGTATCTAAACTATACTGAACATCATGGGCCCATAAATGGCATAAATAATCTCATAAAAAGGAAACATCAAGATTCTATACAATCTGTCTATACACATACATACTGAAGAACATTGCAAGCTAGTTAGGCCGCTACATATACCGTACACAAAAAAATGGGAGCCGATAAGGCTACATCATCTGACTAATACGCACAACTGTCTACAGACCTCTACTAGAATGAAAGCTGTAGAAAGGACGGGACAGGGCCCCATCATACCCATATGCATGTACATCCAAAAAGGCTAGCATACCAAAATATACTCCTACTCCGGATCAATGGATTGCACTGACCACTGCTGGATAGAGTCCTACTAAGCTGGACCACTTGTCGGTCTACCTGAACCTATGGGCATGAACGCAGCCCTCCGAGCAACGGAGAGTCAGTACGGATAATGTACTGAGTATGAAAGGAATAAGAACAATCATGTACATATAAGAATCATGAATAGGATCTGAACTCATAAGATGAAATAAATGTCTACATGTATTTGTATGAACTAGTATCTGTACATATCTGCATAAACCTGTATAACTGACTATGCCTCTGTGGGCGCACGATATACATACTGTCAAAATGATAATTATGCTCATATACATAAATATAGGTCATAGTGCTGAGGAACGTTGAGCCCGATCCATATATCATATAATAATATTAGTAATGCCAAGGAATGTACGACCCGATACATATATCATATAATAATATTGCCGAGGAACGTACGGCCCGATCCATATATCATATGATAATATTGCGTATATAACGCCTTCTGGTCATGGGTCAAAATATATATATATATATATGAATGAATGTAATGCATGAAGGACTATCTACATAAAGCTGGACCCATGAACAGAAGGAGCAAAAATAACGGGGTACATGAACATCAAAGACTGAAGTACTCCCTAGGCTTCTAAGAGTGGAGTAATATGGAAGCTCGCTTACTCATTTGTTGGTTCATATCATAAGATCATGCCAAAAGAAGGAAAGGATAGCCTAAACATACCTTGAAGTATACCCAATCATCCAACTTCTACCTATCGAATTTGCAAGTCTACAATTAAGATAACATAGACCTCAATTATACTATTTACCTTGCTTACTAACCATCATCAAATACATGTAATGCTTAATGAATTATAGAAAATAATTTCCTTTGTAAGCTTACAACTCTTAAACTTCTCATTTGATCCAACATCATCCACAACACAATGACATCACACACACTCATATATATATATGTACATATATATATATATATATATATATATATATATATATATCAAAATATACTTAAATCCATTTCCAATCATCTCTTAAAATAACCCCAAGTTACTATCTTAACCGTCATTAACTTGCCACTTCCACAAATACCCTCTCTCTACTTAAAATCACTAAAACTCTTGATAAATAACTTAAATACAAGGGTAGAAATCATTCACATACCTTAAGGGGGTCCTAGATTCCAAAGATCAACTTCAACTCCAACTCCCTAAGCTTCACAACTTGAAGAAACCCTAGAAACAACCTTCTTCTTCACAACATGGGTTCACTGGGCTCGGACCTTACCAAATCTCCACTAATATGGTATACAATGTTTGGAGAGAAATATTAGGGTTTTTCTCTGACTTGGAATGGAGGAAAATTAGAAATAAGTCATGAACCACATATTTATACTCAGAATTAAAAAGGCTACAGTGGTGCGGTTCGACGAGCGGGTCGATGACCCGTCGACGTGTCGACGGTCCGTCAACTTGCTCGATCGACCTGCACCTGTAGATTACCAGCTACGGAACCCTTTTGACGCCGCACATTGATGACTGGGGTCTACAGATTTGATGACTGGTGTCTGCAGATTTTCTCAGATTCAGTTCAGATCGCGTCGATTCGATTCGCTCAACTTCTACACCTGTAAATTGCCAGGAATAACTGCTGGTACCCTTGTACATGGGGCAAGACACTTTCTACCTCCAAACTCGGGATCGGGTCTCTATTGCAAATGCATACCTGACTAGGAAACCATAGGTTCTACTACGATGAAAACGAGAGGTGTAACAATCTTAGCCTGACGTTGATCGTGGTCAACTTAACTAGTTTCTCCATGAATGACTCGATTTAGACTCGAACCTTGCGGGAAACAAACCAATGACTTTATTAAGTCCTATATCATACTAACGCGACTTGGGGAAAGATCAACACGGGTAGTTAGGTCAAAAGCACTATAACGACCAGGTGGGTCGTTACATACCCATAGATGATGTTAAGGTTACCGAGCAATTATGTTATGAAGAGGTCCCTATTGCTAACCTAGATTAGCAGGTTCGGAGATTGAGGACTAAGGATGTAACTTCAGTTCAAGTTCTCTGGAGAAACAGTAACAAAGAGGAGATGACTAGGGAAGCTGAAGAAGATATGGGGTCCAAGTATCCACACTTATTTCCACTTCCAGAAGAGATTTAGACAAAGACACTATTGTCTTCAGATACGTAATGTTCTCCGTTTATAATTTCTTGATCGCGTGGGACCATTATTGTTATTGTTGTTGTGGCCCTGTGAGGCATTGTATATTTTGGATTGTTATGACAGGATGGTAGTGTTATAGTTACTGGGCAAACTCTGCCAAAATTTTTGTAAAGATCCCTAGGAGTCTAACATTAGAGGACAAATGTTCCTAAGGGGGGAAGAATGTTACATCTTGGAAATTTTTTTGCGTTGTTTGCATTATAAGTAAAGTAATTCCCTTACAAGGTTAAGGAGGATATCTAATAATTTTAAGTATGTACCTTAAGGTTTCAGAGTTAAATGAATCGGAAGAAGCAAGTTCGCTGAAGGTTAGAATTGGTGTCATGTTTTGGGAAGATTTCTCATCATTTGTGATATACATTGTTTAGAATTAGCTTGAGAGGGAGTTATAGGGATCCTTAGATGGTTAATGAAGGTTTACATAAGTGTCAAGAAGGTATCATAAGGATTGGAGGTCCAACGAATAAAAAAGAAAGCATTTTCGCCAAAATTGGGGTTTGTGGGCAGTTTGCGGCCGTATATTGAGTTTGCTATGCAGCATACTGGCCGAAAACTTTCCATTTTGGCTGATATTACTTCCTAGCACCACCCTCATGTTGTGGAGGGAGTATGTGGCTGCAAGTCCAACTTGCTGGGCCGCATCTCCCCCGCAACACAGAGCGGTGGGGCGGTTTTAAGCCCTTTTTAAACTCCAAAAGATCCCAATTTTCCTATCCACTTTCCACACTTCTCTCCCCATATTATTAGAGTGTCATTGAAGGTTCTATAACATTCCAATACCTTCCACACCATCAAAATAGAAGATCAAACTCCAAAACCCCAAGCTAACTCATGGAAGATGATTGTTCTTGCTTCTATTTGAGATTGTGGTGAATTTGGTCTTGGAAGAAGTTGAGTGTGGTGAATTTCTTCGAGTAAAAGGTATGTTATTCATCTTATTTCTTATTATTGAGTTGAATTAAAGGTTTAACAAGTTTTGGAAAGGAAAAAGAATCATAGTGGAGAAGTCACAAGGTATTAAATTGAAGTTGATGGCTATGAGTTGAATTTGGAAGGGAATTTTGGATTAATTTAAGTTTAGTTTGAATGAAATCTTTTGATTATGGTATTTTTGATGTTGTTATTGTTTTTTTGGAGTTGTTTTGGAATTTGGTGGAAGTAGATAAAATAGGGGAAGTGTTGCCATGTTCGTCTAGCTCACTAATTACTCTAGTTTGAACTTATGAGTGTTTTCAAGACTTAACTCTAGTATGAATCATCTTGAATGTAGATTTACGAGCTTGGGAGAAAAAACATTAAGTAGTTAAGGAGAAGAAAAGGTATTTTAAGGCTAACCCTTTCCTTCTTATGGCATGATCAGTTCGATACGAACATATATACAAATGTCCTTCATGATGACTCCATTTCTAGAAATACTAAAGCTTATAGTTCTTGATGTTCTTATGATATTATTGAACTTTGTTTCATGATTATTGATCTTGTTCATTGTTGTTGATCTCATCTTATGGTAATTGTTCCTTCAAGGTGAGATATAGCGATGATGATGATTCCATATGGCAATTGGAGGTTTACCGACCTTACGTCACTCCAATAGAGTTACAGCTTTCATTTGGGCTCTCATGCATGCTTTATATATATGTATGTATTTTCTCACACCGCGCCACGCTATAGTCGGCCGAATAGGCACGTAGCTGTGCACACCACTGCAATGGGCAGGATATGATGTTACCTCGGACACGGGATGATGATGGTATGATGATAACACCGAGCCTATATGGCCGGGTAAGATATTATATATGTATGTATGAAATTTTGTTTTTAAAAGCTAAGCATGCATGACATCCGCCTTAAGGGGCATTTAGAGGTGCAAATTGATCTCTTTATCTTATGTTATCTTCATACTTTCATTATTTTGTTACTTATGCCTTACATACTCGGTACATTATTTGTACTGGCATCCTTTTGTTCGCGGACGCTACGTTCATGCCCACAGGTAGACTGGGAGACGGACCAGACCCCTAGGCTTCTTCATCAGCGATTGTACAGGAGCGCTCCATTCGTTCCGGAGCTGCGGTTCAGCTAGTATTATTCTTTTGTACACATATATGGGCATGGCGGGATCCTGTCCCATCTTTATAATGTTATGCAATTCATTTAGAGGCTCGTATATAGATTTGTATAGTTAGATGTTCTGTGACCTGTTCAGTCCACATTTTGTCATATCATTTTGGCATCCTTGTCAGCTTGTGTATGTAAATATGTGGGCATAGTTTGATGGCGAATGAACAGATGTGCATTTATCTCTTGGAATCATGCCCTTATAGATTATGATATTTATGAGTTATCTTTGAGGTCCACCTAGATATGATTATGAGATGTATGTCAAGAAGTACTCGGTAGGTTAGCTCTAGGTGCCCGTCATGGCCCTCTGGTTGGGTCGTCACAGAAAGAACCCTAGAATTCGAATTCAAGAGAATCGATCGTCAAAAAGGTAACCCCTTCATCCTTTAATTGATTATAGTTTTGTATTGATGACTATAGACTATAAGTTCATGAGATAAATGCAAAGTTAAGGGTTGAGGGGTTTGATAGACTATAAGTTGAGGGGTTTGATAGAAAAGCATGAACAGTTATAGGTTTGGGTTGTTGATTGTTGGTTATTGATTAAGGGTGATGTTTATCTTTTGGGTGATGAAGAATTATATTGATTATAAGCAATATCAGATTGTAGAATCATCTAAGAGCAAGAGAATGGGTTGTTGGGTGTGGAAACACCTTTATGAAGGTTGTGGAGCTTTATGCCCACCAAGTGTTTGATAAAATGCCTAGATGGTCAAAGCATGAGTATTATTGCTAATATTGAATCCCTTTGACTTGTATTATTATTGATTAAGGTTGAAAGGGTTGACGGACATTGTATCACGCTCAAAGGCCAAAGTTAAAGTATGTGAGGCTAACTCTCTACGTTTGGGAATGTTAATGATTCTCCCTACGCCACGTTCTTTTACAACGTTACTAATTGACTCAGAAATATAGTTAAGTTTAGTTTCTTAAATAGTTGCAAAACTTCTATTCTCTAGTTTCATAATTTGTTCATGACTTTCATTTCAAATGCTGTGAACTCAGTATGTAATCAATATAGACTTGTGTTTGATACACACGAGTCTCAGTCTAGAATCCTCAGTATTTTAATGAACAAGTTAAAGTTTCAGTTCTCATAATCAGTCTCTGAATACATGTCTCAGCTTAGTTCTATTCAGTAATTCCAGTATTATGTAGTTCAGTATGTCTCAGTATTTCAGTATTATGCATTATAGTATGACTTTCAGTTCTATGATATTCCATGAGTCTCAGCCAAGAAAACTCTGTATTTTTACACTCCATAATCAGTTTAGAAATACAGGTCTTAGTGAGTCATTGCTCAGTATGTCAGTGTTGTACCTTTCAGCATGATTCTCAGTTCTTTTATGTAAATTGTTTAATGTTGAACACATGCGTCTTGGGCCTAAGGCCACAATTATGTATACTTATGCTTGGGCTAGAGGCCACAAATTATGTTTTCAGTCAAACAGGTGATTTTCCATTTAGAACAGGAAGTATTCGTATCTTAACTTCTCTTGTTCAGTTCAGTTATCAGTTTCAGTTAGTAGTTTCAGTTCAATTTCAATTCAGATTATATTACCTGTTTATTGATTGACCTTTACCCGAGCACCCCACTTACAGTTCTTTCTTTCAGTTGCTTTACATATCAGTGCAATTCAAATTTGCTGAAGTCCCTTTTTTTGTAAGATGCAGGTAACAGATTTACATTGTTCAGTGGTGTCACTCTTACATGTGTGTGCGCGCCACACATGTAAACAATTGACCACCAAGACATTTAGTATTGTCTCACTTCTTTCTACTCTAGATCGTGCTTGAAGCGTAGAGCAGTAAGTAACTTTCTCTTCCTATTGAATTTCATACATATCGAATGCACAAGCGACGAGCAAATAGTTCAAGGTCCACGTATGGATGATTACCTATTGAGGTATAATTGTGAAGTACTTGTTGGTAGAATAAGACTTTAGATGATAGTGAAAGGGGAGTAAAGTATATGTCACCCGAGAAGAGGTGTTGTATAATAGATTCGAAAGTTGAATAATAAGGATGTTCTTAATGGATAAGAATGAGAAACAATGGGAAGAGAACAATAGAGAGATAATCAAAAGAGCTAAGTCTGCAGGTAAGTTTAACGATGGAGGATTTCAGAGAGGTGGAGGCAGACAGTTTTTCAACATGAGGTCATCAGGACCCACTCCATCTGAAGCTAGTGCACCAGTCCCGAGGTCCAGATATGATCAATAAGGTCAGTTCAACTAGAAAAAGAGTTTCAGAGGACCAGGCTCTCAGTCAGAAGCCTGTGTGGGCCACAGAGGTAAGGGACACCATGGGGTGTGTCGCTCGAGCACAAATTGATTTCTATGGTTTGAACAGAATGGTGCCTAAGGCTAAATTACATATGGTTCTAAGGTGTTATGATTTTTAAGAAGAACTATAATTTCGTACTACCTGCAGACGAATAAAAAGAGATGCTGTATGACATGAGAATTAGGATCAATGATATCAAATTTAGGGGAATAGCTCTATTTTGTATAAGTCTAGTCAGATCGGAACTATGGAGTATGCTATTAGTAAGTTACTACGGGAAGGAAATATTATTAAGAGATAAGAAAATGTGACAGTTCCCTCTTAGGTTATGTGATTAAGTGTTTGCCCCAGATGTGTGTAGTTTGATATGATTTTGGAAGTGTATAGAAAGTTGGGGTTAGTTGTTCCAATTTTTCGTTTAAGACAGATGAAATTTCCTGAGTGTGATCCATGTCTATAGTTCAGAAAAGCTAGTATACGACCGTAGAATAGTGTTGAATGATGAGGGAGTTAGAAATAACCTTATACTTCACTTTAGTATTCAAAACCGAATAAGAGAACATGATGGTAGCAGGTGGTTAACAAAAGAATAGTAGGCAAGTTTTTAGTAGATACAATGCATTAGCAATTTCAACAGAGTTAGTAAAGGTAAGATTTGGTTTCCTTAATCAGATGAACACTAGTAAGTGGATGAAAATTTGAATACATCCGAATGTGTGTTAGAATCCAAAGGGTTTAAGTTAAATTTGAGGTACAGAAATTAGCGAAAGAAGAAATCATCTAAGTAGTAAGAGAGCAAGCTATAGAAGAATAGTCTTTTTAGAGTTACCAAAAAGGGGTTTTCCCTAATATTGGCAGTGGGAACAAAGTCAAGTCATTAAGACAGAATATGTCAGTTATAAATACCTTAGTTCCCAGTCCTCGTAAGTAACTCGATTTTTTTAGAAAGGAAGATTTCTCAGAAGTTATTCTAAAGATGAGTCGTCAGTAATATAAAGTACGAACAATGGCATAAGATAAAGAAAAGACAGTTTGATCTCAACAAAGGAGAAGGATCCGCAAGTATAAGCCTTAACATTTGGTATAAGAGGGAGATGCGTAATTCTTCTGTAAGTCCAGTTGGACATTAGAAACCCGAATAATTGGCCTGGGATATAAAGAAGCTCAGTTCAGTAAATAGGGGCAATATGATATAGTCACCATAAGGAGTATGGCTCGTGCGTGTAAGAAAGACGGAGTGAGTCGAATGATCGTCGATCGACCTGTGTCAAGCCCAGTTATTATTCATTAAGCGATTACAGAAAAGTTATAAGATCATGTCAATTATGTATCACAAGGGTTGTGCCATTACATGAAACTCTAATCTTTAGGGTGTTGATCAAAGACTTAGCGCACATAAATACTATGAGTATTTCCGGAAATGTCTCAGAAAGAAATCAAGTATTGGGAGTTCAGCTCATGTTGAGGTAGACAAGAGAATCATGGCATGAGAAGTTCATCATTTAGCAAACCTAGGCGTTCAACCTTTGGACACCGAAGATGGTATAGTTGTTGTTCAGAATATGGCCGAATACTCCTTAGTAACTGAAGTGAAGGAGAAACGGTTTAGTGATATCTACTTGTTACAGGTGAAAAAGGGGGTTCACAAGCATAAGATGACAGCTTTTGAACAAAGGGGAGATGATGGTACCTTAAGGTACCAAGGCAGATTATGTGTTCCTGATGTAGATGGTCTTAGAGAGTGAATCATGTCAGAACCCCACAAGTCTAGGTACTCTACTCACCCAGGTTCCACAAAGGTGTATCATGACCTTAAGGAGATTTATTGGTGGAGCGACATGAAAAATAATGTAGCAGATTTTGTGGTTAAGTGTCCGAATTTTCAGCAAGTGAAAGCCGAGCACCAGAGGCCTGGTGGTTTGGCTCAGAGCATAGAAATTCTCGTTTTGGAATGGGAGATGATAACTATGGATTTCATAACATATTTACCTCGTTCATTTCAGAAGCATGATTTGATTTGGGTGATTGTAGACCGACTTACTAAGTCATCACACTTTCTATAAAAAAAATAATCACAGATTCAGCATAAGATTATGCTAAGTTGAATATTCAGGAAATCGTCAGATTGCATGAGACTCCATTGTCCATAATTTTAGACCGTGGTGCCCAGTTCACATCAAATTTTTGGAAATCCTTTCAGAGAGGATTGGGTACCAAGGTAAATCTCAAAACCGTTTTTCATCCTCAGACAGATGGTCAGGCTGAACGCACTATTCAGACTCTTGTTCCCCATATTTCAGAGGTAATAGGGAAGATCATTTACCTCTCATTGAGTTTGTTATAATTATAGATATCATGCCAGTGTCAAGAGGACACCGGTTAAAACCTTTTATGGGAAAAGTTATAGATCACCTATTAATTGGTATGAAGTTGGCAAAACAAAATTGCTAGGGCCAGACTTGTTCCATCAGGTTATAGAAAAAGTTAAAATTGATTCAGGAGCGTCCAAAAACGGGTAAGAGCCGCCAGAAGTCCTATTCTGATGTGCGGCGTAAAGATTCAGAGTTTTATCTTAACAATTAAGAGTTCCTTTAAGTTTTACCTATGAAAGATTTCATGCGATTTGAGAAGAAAGGGAAGCTTAGTCCCATATATATTACACCATACAGGATCCTATGAAGGACCAGTCAAGTGGCTTATGAGCTAAAATTTCCACCAGAGTTGGTCGCCATACACACAGTGTCATGTTATAACATTCATATTTCCAGTATTCAGATCTCATGTCGCGATATTTATGTCTTTCAGTATTCAGTCAGTTCTATATTTAGTCAATACAGTATTCAGTCAGCTCTGTATACAGTCAGTTCAGTAGTCATTCAGTTCACTATCTCAGTAGTTCAATAATCATGTATTCATGCAGTTCAGTAAACATGTGTTCATGTGAGTTCAATGCTCCCCTGTCTCAGCTAATCAGTTTCAAGCATCTTGGTTACAGAGTAAACTCTGTTGAAGTTTTCGTAGAGTCTCAGAATTTGTCGCAATTATAACCAAGACCATTATTTGAGGACGAATAATCCCCAGGGGGAGATAATGTTATACCCCATATCATAGAACTAAGGTTAGACTCATATTATTAGAGTTTTAGTAGAAAATCTGAAGGTTTGAACGTTTTGCGAAAATGGTTGATAGGCCTACTTCTAGCAGCAGTAACCCCTTGATTAGTTTGGAATTTGGGAATGTACCCTTAATGAAAGTTGTAGTACGTAGCAATAACTTTCCAACCATATAAGGACCAGGCCAATCAAAGATCAGATGAAGGAGATATGATCGTCGTAAGATGGCTAACAGTAAGGCGCTTATAATTCTATAGAATCGGGTAAGTTTTCGATACGTTAAAAGTTGTCGATACGTCTGCCTTCCATCCCAATTTTGTGAAAATACATTGAGAATTTGAGAAAACTCAAAACACCAAAGGTTTAAAACTTTGAAATACCTTTCGAACGATATATTATGGGGCCCAAACGGATATCTGCACAAAAAGTTATACTCGTTTTGCTGGACAATGCAAAATCTGCATGAAAAGCTGCGCGAAGGACCGTCAAGTGCGCAATCGCGCATGCAAGGTAGTGTCACTACCCTTGCTGTGCCATCAGCTGTGCGGTCGGGCCTTTAGCTGTGCAAACGCGCACCGAGAAAGTCATTTTAAAAGCCCTACGTCGCTCCCTACACCCTAAACACAAAAATTTACTCTAGAAAGGGAAGCTTTCAGGACCCCAACTTCCTCCAAGGTCCCTCTATCATTAAAGGTAAGTTCTAATGAAGATTATAAGTCAATTTCAATTCGCCAACACCTTATTAACATGGGTAAAAAAGGTAACACCTTCATCCTTTAATTGATTATAGTTTTTTATTGATGGCTATAGACTATGAGTTCATGAGATATGAGTCTGGGTTGTTGATTATTAGTTATTGATTAAGGGTGGTGTTTATCTTTTGGGTGATGAGAGTTATATTCATTATAAGCTATATGAGATTATAGAATCATCTGAGAGTAAGAAAATGGGTTGTTGGGTGTCGAAACACCTTTATGAAGGTTGTGGAGCTTTATGCCCACCAAGTGTTTGATAAAATGCCTAAATGGTCAAAGCATGAGTATTATTGCTAATATTGAATCCCTTTGACTTGTATTATTATAAATTAAGGTTGAAAGGGTTGACGAACGTTGTATTAGTCTCAAAGGCTGAAGTTAAGGTATGTGAGGTTAACTTTCTATGTTTGGGAATGTTACTGATTCTCCCTACACCACATTCTTTTACAACGTTGCTAATTGCCTCAGAAATATAGTTAAGTTTAGTTCCTTGCATAGTTGTAGAACTTCTATTCTCTAGTTTCGTAATTAATTCATGACTTTTATTCCAAATGCTGTGAATGTAGCATCCCCTATGGGAGGATACCACTTACAAAACAAAAACTAATTTTACACTTACAACGTTTAGAGAAATTTATGCCAAAAGATATTCACAATAATTTAGTGGCTGAAATAGGCCCATGCGAAAAAGGTTTAAAAGTGCGACATTTTCTTTCTTAACAAAACACTTCGTAACATCCCTTGAAGAAATACAATATCAGAGTATCAATTTAATATGGTAGAACCCTTCTTGAATAATCAAAATGTCAAAGCAACTTCCTAATGAAATTATATTTCAGCACCATTGCAGGTCATATTATACAAGAATTTCAAACATGTGAATATCAAAAGAAAACTAGTCTCCTCCTTGGTACAAAATTACAAGACAAACTGTAAATTTAGTACATGACAAGACTTGGGTTAAAGCACACCCTAAAATAGCAAACAAGTCACCGAGTTGAAGTTACAAGTTTATGGTCTTGTGGTCCAACAAACCTCCAAAATTTCATACATAAGTGTGACATATGGATCATGTACAAGTCCCAAAATTTTACAAGACCTAGATGCATATGCAAATGTGATCTTCACTAAAGCTCCCAAAAAATCTACTCCAAGTGGCCATCTTCAAATCTCCTCTCGCACATTACCTACGATAGAAAACAACTATCGCTAAGCATAAAGCTTAAAGGCGTATAAACTTTGGGCTTCGAGCCATTAGATTCTCCAATTCCATTATCCGTCGTAGGTTGCTCAATAAGATAATAATAAATCAAGTAAACAAGTACTTCAAAGTATCAAAAATCAAAATCTTGAAGAGTTTCCAAATGTCGAAATCAATATTTGAAGGCTCAAGTGTCAAGAAAGCTTATAAATCAATTCAAGAGAGTTTGTGAAATAACCAATTTCGCCCAATATGTACGTCAAGCCATCACACCAAGCATAATCAATATCAAGATGGACCGAATCCCCAAATCATGTACGGTCGTCACCGAATAATCAAGAGAATCAAGAGCCATGTTGAAAGATGCTTTCCATTCATACTCGAAAATGGACAAAAGTCCATCATCAAGACGAAATGTAAATCTAAAGTCAAGATGGGCAAGATCCGAATCAAGAGGCATGCCGATATCGGTGACAAAGTCACCGCAACAAGAAGGACTAGGTCCCAACAAGAATGCAAAATGATCAAGCAATTCGTACAAGTGGGCGATTTAGCGAATGTTTTGCAATACTGGAGATAATAACTATACGATGATGTAAGATGAAGAGGAAGGAAACAACTCATCAAGATACTTGAAAATTCCAGCAAGTGAGGATATTCCAAGTTCAAGTTTATACACAAACCTTGGTGTTTTACCACACAACAAGTTCTACCACAACTCGAGGAGTTCAAATCGTCTACGCCATAGACCAACCAAAGTCCACTACGTCAAACAAGTCCTATTAGCTTTTACAAGAGCATATGTACCTTAAATACACAATCAAATATCTAGTTAAGTTCAATGGTTACAACACGTCGAAACTAAACATGAAATCAGTGAAAATCACCCTAAACTATCAAAACAGGAAATTATTGACAGTACTACTGTCTTGTATTGTGGCTCAGTTTTAAAGGGGTAAACGGCAAAAATAGAATTTATGGCCTTAATAAAGGTTGTAGATATATGTCTTGGGGTTTCAGAGGAATTTAAATCACACCTATAGCAATTGTTTACAAAAAGATATGCTCAAAATACTAATAGTAAATGTAGGGTTTGCAAAATAGAAATCTGGGCAGCACCTGCCCTGTACTTCATCACCCCTTTTCCAGTAAATAAAAGCAAAACTGGGTTTTGGAGCCTAACGAAAGTTGTAGGGCTATGAAATAGCTTTCTAGAACAGCTTGGATCACTTAAAACTAAATTTTATACAAGGATATATGCTGCAAACACTAACAACTGTCCAGTTCAAAAACGGGTTCTGAACTTAACTCAATCGTGTGGAGTTGTTAGTGTCTCAACCAAAACAAGTCTTGATGATTGAATTAGAGGATGAATATTATGAGAGGAGAGGGGTTTTGGGGTTTTATTTTCTTGGAGAAAACAAAATTGGAGGTGGTGGAGAGGATAAGAGCCCCAAAAAGATATTATATACTCCATAGGATAAGGATGAAAGAAAAAAAATAAAAAAAATAAAAAAAGTGGCTGCCCACTTTTATATATCTAATCCATTTGATAATTTACTAAAATAATCATAGTAGGAGTAGTTTACATAAATACACCATAAAACTTCAAACAAGTTTCAAATATCGTCAAGTTCACATTTAGGAAGTGCGAAGTAAAATATACCCTTACTATCAAGGTATGGTCAATCGAAAATTCAAGAGTTAGTTTAAAAAAAATTCGGGGTGTTACAACTCTCTCCCCCTAAAGAAAGTTCATCCCGAAATTTACCTTATGCTAGTATCGAAATAAATGTCACGACCCAACTAGAGGGCCATGACGGGCACTCGGAGCTAAACATTTCTGGGTGGACCATAAATATAGCTCCTGGATATCATGATCAGTAAGGACATATATCACAATATAACAACACATCTCTATATAATCTTCAATAGGTATATCCATCATTACCAGCCGACAAAGCTATTAAAATGTTATACAATGATATGAACCGGTAGAGTTATGAAACGTCTAACTATACACACATGTCTACGAGATTCTACATAGAATACAAGTGACTATAAGGACCAATACCCAACTGCAGTTCCGAAGTAAGTGGAGTGCTCCGGAGAATTCGCTGATAAATTACCTACGGGTCAATCCGTGTACCTATCTACCTGCGGGCATAAACGCAGTGTCTATAAGACAGGACGTCAGTACGAACAATGTACTGAGTATGTAAGGCATGAATAACAACATAATAAGAAATATAGAACATAACATGAGATAAGGATAACTTGTATGTCTGATTGCCTCTTAGGGCGAATATCATGCATGCTTAGTCTTTTGATAAAAACCTTTCTCATACTTGTATAACGTAATAGTGCTGCGGAACGTGTAGCCCGATCCATAAATATTTTATATTGCTGCAGAATGTGCAGCCCGATACATACCCATATATCCCGCGCCTGGGCATCCTGCATCCAGGACGATATCATGATATACTAACTGATCAGGTGGCTATGCGTATATAACACGTCGCCCTTTTCCCATATACCCTATATACATATATATACTTCATATACTTATATAATATAAGTAGCATGCATGGGAGCCCAAATAAAAGTTCCCACTTTATCGGAGTGACGTAAGGTCGGTAACCTCCGATTTATGTTATGGAACAATCATCATCGCTATATCTCACCTTGATGGAACAATGATTATAAGGTGAGATCAACAACAATGAATAAAATCAAGGAAATCATGAAATAAGCTCAACAATCTTATCATAGCATTTAAAATCATAAACTTTGAAACCTCTAGAAACGGAATCATCATCATCATTTTCATCATGAAGACATAATCATCTTTAGCGTCATAAGAAACTTTAAGAGTCATGAATCTTTAGCTTTTGGAAATAAGGACATTATGGAAGAAATGTATGGATTCACAAGGAAGAAGTCATCATTGTCATCATGGTACTCATAGAAAACATCTTGCTTTAATATCGTAAAAACCTTGAGAATCATGAACTTCTAGCTTTTCGAGAACAAGGATGTTATGGAAGACATATATGGAATCGTAACGTAGGAGTTAGGACTTTAGAAAGAAAGGGACTAGCCTTAACATATGTAACACTACGTAAATCTGAGTTAGGTGGTAAGGTATTAAATGAGAAGTAATGTGACATTTTATGCATATGAAGTCCTATCAATATGAGTTTGGGTGGAAATAGTTGATTTAAGATCAAGACCAAGTAGTGAAGTACGTAAGAGTTCTTAAAAACGCCTAAGATTTGTTGACCTGTCTTGTAGGCCAATTTTGTGAAAATCCATTGCGAATTTGGGAAAACTTCCTCCAATAGAAGTTGTGGATCTTTGAAATATCTTTCCAAAGGTATATAGTGGAGCTTAAACATACTTGTGAGTAAAACGTTATGGCCATTTTACTAACGTGCGTTTTGCGGGATCATCCGGCGGTTCAATCCTGCGAATCTCAGGATGAACAATAGAAATCACGACCCTCTGACACGTTGTACGATAGGGTTGCGTTTCACAGGTCAAATTTGCGATTCGCACGATGCGTCACGCGCCTTGCTCGACTATAAAAACCCCCCAGAATGTGAAATCTTCTTAAACCATCATTCCAACTCATCTTTGGTCGACGTTTTGAGGAGAAATAACCCCAGGGCTTCCCCAAAACATAGGGTAAGAACATCTTTAACATTATTAATAAATCCTAGCATTAAACCCATGATTCTTAACATGATTCTTGAATGAAAAACTTAGGGTTGCAAGGTAATTTTTCTCAAAGTGACTCAAGCTAGGGTTTTGGGTGTTCTTCATTGTAAAAGTGAATTGTTGAGTTACGTAAGGCTTAATTAAGGTATGTCTCTTTTTAAAATCCTTTTTTTGACTATGAAGGTAATTTGTATGTCTCTCTTTTAAAAACCTTATTATGGATGTATGTCTTCTTCTCAAAAGTTCAATATTGAATAAAAAGGTGAATCTCTCATACAAAACCCTAATTCATGTTTTGATTCATGGTTGATGTGCGTGAGGGGACAAACCCACATTAAACCTTGATTGTATTATCATCTATATACGTATATGAAATCATAATCGTTTTCTTCTATAAGAGATGATCAGTGATGATAGTTAATTGTTGGTATTGATGATTTTACAAAGAAACTATGACAAAGGAATCTTGTTTAAAGAAGTGGAAACGTTTTCAAGATTATCTATGAAATTATGGATTTTCATAATGGAATAAAGAACTTTAATGCTATTTGATGGAGCGACTACTTTGAGACAAATTGTAAATCGACTTTTATGCTGTGAATTTTGTTATTGTGTTTGGCCTAGCTACTCGGGAGGAAGGGTAGCCACAATGGATCCTAGTGTGGTAATTTCCTAGCCATTCGGGAGGAAGAGTGGCCACTACCAGGTTCGCTACCCGGAGTGCGGTTAATTCCTAACTATTCGGGAGGAAGGATAGCCACCGAGAATTTCATATTCCGGTGTGGTGCGCTGTGACAAGGGAACCTCTACGGTCACCCCTTCGATGTGCTTGATTCTTGGGCCTTAATTGTCATGTGTGATATTCTTATTTTCTCATAGAATTTTTGTTGTTAATTATGATCAATTGAAAGACATATTTGAAGTTATACTTTGACAAGAGGCCTTAAAATCGGTTTTAATAATTCTTATTGAGATACACAAACTGAATAACTGCTCTTACATAGGTTTTATATGATTTTCAAGACTGATTTCTTTATGTATTATTTTACTGTATTTTCGTATTATTTATTGTCCCCGAGGCACTCACTAAGTACGAAGTACTCAGGCATACCATTGTTGTTTTTGATGGTATGTTAGGTAACAGAAAAGTGCAGGTTCTTGATACTCCCGGCGCTTAGGAAGGACTTGCTGTTGCAGCTAATTTGGTGAGACCACACATTCATTCGTGAGACACCCTATTGATTTACTTATTTATTACTTTAGTTGTCTGGGTTGCGTCCTGATGAGTCAGACTATTATTCCTTTATCTTAGAAGCTCCGTAGTATACATTTGTGGGTAGTTATTGAGTTATTGATTAACTCTTGGGCACGTTGTTATGTTTGACAAGTATAGATAACTAAATACTTTCGCTGATTTAATTCTTATATGCATGATTTGTTTACCTTTATTTTATAAACTGTTGGAGGGGAATGTTGAACCTGGCGGGTTCAAGTGTTATTATTGTATCGTTAGGTTCTTCTGATGTTGTTCATGATGTCGGATGCCAGTCACATCTAGGGCGGGTTTTGGGGCGTGACAACATACCTTTTCGGTCGCCTTAACTTTAACTATTTAACGCTTATCCTCCCAAGATCGTAGATCTACATTCAAGAGAATTCATATTATTGTTAGGCTTATCGTCACATGCTTATCTTAAGCCTTCAAATCAAACCCCTTTAAAATCTGCCGAAATTCGAGCAGCATATTCGTTGTTTCATTTTTGACCAACTCGTTCCCTTGAAGCAATAATAAGTGTGTTGTTCCTTTTTTTAATATTTCTCCTTCATAAATTCAATTTAATTTGGAGAATACTGAGGGGCAGCTACAACTTTTTTTTTTTATTCTCCATTTTTATTTTTTTAAAAAAATAAAAAAATTATAATTTAAAAAAAAAATAAAAAATATTTGTTGTTTATATCCCTAGCTCAAAATCACAATACCAAAAAAACAACAATAATAGCAATACTAATATCAACCACATCATCATCAATACCAAAATATTCCATAAAACATCCTACACGATGTTTTGCAACATACAACAACAATATACGCTTCCTTTTCCCCCAATCAAGGAGTATAATCTCATCAACACACCAACAACATTAGATACCATGCATATACATGTAAATCAGCCCAACCACATGGCCACAACATGCTCAAAATAGTTCGTAAACACAACAACTACAACACAACACTTTATGACCTTTCCTCCATAACTATTTTCACTTTTAAGACTTGATAAACCTTCAAATCAACTCAACATAAGAGATAGGATGATGAAAATACCTTATACTTGAAGAAATTTAGCCACACCAACTTTCTTCAAGACCAAACTCACCACAACATCAAGTAGAAGCAAGAACAATCACCTTTCATGGACTAGTTTAGTGTAATCTTGTTAAATATTTTGATTTATGGGCTATAAATGTTTGGGGGGATGTGTTAGGAAGTTTCTAGGACTCATAAGAATGTATAATGATGAAAACATGGGGTTGATGGGGGGGTTTTTATACCCCTCATAGGTCGGTTCCACCTACTTTCCCAAATGGAACCCGCGGAAGACATTTGGTAGCTTGGATGGGTTATCTAAAAATGGCCATAACGCCTTACTCCGATGTCGTTCTGACGAGCGGTTTGTTGAGTTGGAAACTAGACTCGACGAAATTAATTTTAGGATTTTGAAACACCTTAAAACTCCTAATATACCTAGAGATATACCCCTCCAATTTTGACCCAAAAGTTTGCCCAAAATTCTGCCAACCTTTTTCCAAATTTTCGACAAACTTATTTTCTTCGATTTGCTTGGTCCCGGAATCTTCCGAAACTCTCCATACATGATATTTATCATTAATAATACTTGATAATAGTCATTTCCTTTGGTTCCAAGGTTGTCCTTCCTGGTTACGACTTGCGAGATCGTAATTCATCATTTACTTCATTGTTACGTACTTCCCATGGCTTGTACCTTTCAAAACTTCATGGGACGTCTCCAATACTACATTAATATGGTGAAGTACGTGGCATGCTCATGCTTTAAAAGTGTTAGGTGTAACAAAAAATGTGGATATCGAATTCGCATCTCCTCTTCTCGCTCTCAGGTAGCTTCTTTGCCAGAATGATTCCTCCAAAGGACTTTTATTAATGGAATTTTCTTATTTCTAAGCTCTTTTATCTCACGTGCCAAGATTTGAATAGGTTCCTCTTCATATATCAAGCCAGGACTGACTGAATGGATTTTACAGGAAGAATATGAGATGGATCTGAGCGATATCTTCTAAGCATAGAAACATGGAAGAAATTGTGGATCTTATCTAACTCCGGTGGAAAAACTAGTTTATATGCAACTGGACCAGCTCTCTCAAGTACTTCATATGGTCCAATAAATTGAGGACTAAGTTTTCCTTTTTGGCCACATCTCATAATTTTCTTCCATGGAGAAACCTTTCAAAATACCTTATCTCTCACTTGATGTTCAATTTCACGCCTCTTAAGATCAGCATTAGACTTTTGTCTATCCGAGGCAATTTTTAGACGATCCTTGATGATTTTTACTTTATCTTCAGTTTGTTGCATAATCTCGAGACCAACCAATTTCTTTCACCAACTTCACTCCAATAAAGAGGAGTTGTCACGACCCAAACCGGAGGGCCGCGACTGACACCCAAGACCCTACTCGGCTGAGTGTTATACTACCATTCCATCCATGAGTCACAACTTTTTGTGAACCTTTAATCTACGAAATGACACTTCCGTCAAGTGAAAAAACTTTTCAATAAAACCCTTTCGTCAAATCAGGGACTTCTCCCTTATCGTTAATTAAAAAAAAAACCTTTAATCACAATAAAACATTAAAAATACAGCATAAAAACACATCGACCTATATGGTCGTTGTACAACTGTCGACATCTCGACGCACTATCCATAGGACACTGTCTGCAAAAGTCTCTAACATACATGAGATACCACACATAAGTACTCTGACTCAGCAACACTCCGAATGAGATGGAGCTCACCAATCCAGCTGATAACCTGGGAACATCCTACAACCAATGTCTTCTACTCATCTGTATACACCTGTGTGGCATGAAACGCAGCTCCCCCGACAAAGGGACGTCAGTACGAATAATGTATTGAGTATGTAAGGTAGAACTGAAACAATATATCTCGACTCGGATGATAAAAGAGTAACAGAATCAATCTGTACCTGTAACCAACTCTGATAAACATATATGCCTATGAAATTTTGATGCAGCATGAATATATATATATATATATATATATATATAATGCATGCCTTCACCCTGCTCGCAGCCCCTTCAGGCATAATAGCATAATGGCCCCTTTGGGCATCATAATCATCGTATACTAGCTGATCAGGTGGTTTGCGTATATAACACCTTAGCCCTTTTTCCCTTCCCCATGAAATGATGTCGTGCATCTATGTAAATATGCAGATGCATGAAAATCTTTGAAAACCATCAAAAGACTCCCTTCGGAGCAACTTTAGTTTAAAACGGGAACTTCTTCTCTTTTCTTAAAAATGGGAACTTCTTCCCTTTTTTCTCAAAAATGGGAACTTCTTCCCCTTTTCATTTGTCTCCTTAGAGACTCAAAAATCAAATTTAAAATGCATAGTAATAGAAAACCTTATAAATGTCCCCTTCGGGAATTAGACATTATGAAATCGTACAACTTATGGATCTCCTTCAGGACTTAAGAGGTCAAGGATACGAATATCCCTACACTGTCTAGGAATAGAGTCTTTGAAGTTCGTTTATTTGGTGGGTTCGTTCTGATAATAAGGATCTTCATCACTACCATAATCATCACCACTATCATGTCTCACTTTAAATGATCCATAACATAAGTTGAGGCCATATGTTATATAGCACGCTCAGACATAAGCTGAGGCCATATATTATATAGCACACTCAGACATAAGCTAAGGCCATATGTTATATAGCACGCTCAGACATAAGCTGAGGCCATATATTATATAGCACACTCAGATATAAGCTAAGGCCATATATTATATAGCACGCTCAGACATAAGCTGAGGCCATATGTTATATAGCACACTCAGACATAAGCCTGAGGCCACATGTTATATAGCACGCTCAGTCATGTCATGAAATCATCTAGAACCTTAGGGTTGGAAATCTCTATGATTTGAGTCATCATAAGAATCTTCAAAAATTATAGACTTCTGGCATTTCTAGGAGTAAAAATATTATGGATGTCATGTATGGAATCAAAACATAGGAATCATGCCTTTGAATGAAAGGGACGAGCCTTAACATACCTGGAAGCTCGCTTCTCGACTTTCCAACCTGCCTCCTGTCTTGAAATCTACATATAAAACCATTCATAAGATTGTTAGGATCACCATCATACACTTGTCTTAAGCCTTCTATTTAAATCCATTTAGAATCTGCCGAAATTCAGGCAGCATCTCCCCTGATTATATGCCTAGCCTGAAATCACAATTCAACAACCAATCAACAACAACAACAATACCAACATCAACAACACTATTATCCATACCAATATATTCCATAAACATCCCACACGAGGTTTTGTCCAATGTCTCAACCTATAAATTCATTATACGATTATTTAATAACCTTGTCTCCGTAAATAAACTTAAATCAATCTCAATAAAGGAAGATTCATACCTTACCTCTTCTAGAACCACAATATCTTCACTTTCAAACTTTCCTTCAAACCAAGACTCGCTGCAATATGATTTTATAATCGCAACTATAGGTTATCTGGACCAGAATTCGGGAATTAAACTTGATTTGGGCTAAGATTTGGTGTTGGAGGTTTGGGGGACATTTCCAGAGGTTTGGAGGGGTTTTGGTATGTTTGGATGAAGAAAGAGGGGTTAAGCTCCCTTAAATAAAGTTCCAGAATCTGCCTGCACCGCCTCAAAAATCGTTCAGCGCAATCGCGCAACCTTTGGGCGCGTTCGCGCAGACTTATTTTTTTTCCTGCAGTGTTCGTTCAGTAAAAAGGTCATAACTCTTTATCCCGATATCGTATGAGGGCCCACGACTTATGGTTGGAAATATCTTTCAATTATCTACAACTTTAATATTTTGTGTGTTTCCAAATTCCAAACTTATAATAGCGTTTTGACCCCTCCAAGTCCGATCATCCGAAAACGTATCCTTAAATCATCCTTTTGGAGGGCTTATGCCCATATTCGGCCCAAGGGTCCTTCTTAAGACTTGCTCAACTTCCCATATACTACTCATATAACTTTTCATATGTCCTTTATAAAACCCCGACATGTGGGCCCTGCCTTACTTACGGTTACGAAGGCTACTCATCAAGTAGCGTGTTAATTGATTTACTCCCTACGGTCTCCAGATGTCATATATATATTCTTATTCCCAGATCATATAATATTCATCCCGGACCCGAGCCTAAAATTTGCTCAGTGCGTTCGTGCCACTCCCTGGCCCGTCCGCGCAGGCTATTTTCCTGGTCTGCCATCCCAACTTATAACGTCCATATCTCCTTACCCCAATATCCTATTGAGGAGTGGTTTGTTGTGTTGGAAACTGGACTTCATGAACTTCACTCTGGTCTTTGCTTTGTCTCGAAACTCATCACGTTCCAAAAGATATCCTTCCTCCAAATTGGACCATCAACCTTAGTTTTCGAAATGCACCTACTTCCCAATCCTCTCGTGGCTTATTACCTAAAACTAAACCTTCATGATCATAAATTAAACGCATGCAACCATACATGCCCTTGAAAGTAACTCCAAACTCCACACTTGAGGCGACCGACACTTACGAATTTCAATGTATAGAACTACGGGGTGTAACAGGATGTTATGTCCCGTGTTTTCGTATAATTGGAAATCGAGAAATAATTACGACTTGTGTGTTATAAGGACATAATTTGATTTTAGTGAATATGACTATGTTGGTTATGGAATTATTAATGTTAAGACCTCGGGGAAAGGCCGAGAATAAATTTGGAATTTCGGAAATTAGTTTCGGGAATTACAAAACGGGACTTTTGTGAATTGGGCCAAGAATTAGAACACAAAATTGAGGCCCAAAAGTATTAGGGGTGGCCGGCCAAGGCCCAAGCCCCATTATTAATGGTCATGTGTTTTGCATGTGACCAATTAATCATGTATTTAACCATGTATATCCAATAGAGTGTTCAAGAAACCAACAAAACAAAACACAAAAAAAATATTGAAGAGCTCAAGCCCCTATTCGGCCGAACCCCCTTTGAGAGAAAGAAAAAAATTTCTAGCTCTTGTTTGTGATCCAAAAATCTTGTTCTTTCCATATTTGTAGTGTACTCAAGACGCTCTTCAACGTGATATAATTTATTTGGCGGAAGAATCACGTTTGCGACAAGTCGGAATTTCAAGAAAAGGTAAGAATTTTACCCTTTTAATGTTATGGAATTGGTATGAATATGATAAGGATTGAGAATAGACGAGAATTCCGTAACTTTGATGTACATAGAAAGTCGTGGGTGTGTGTGTATATTGCATGTTGGCCGTGAGCCCTAGGAAGAAGAAAGTGGAGTAAATTGATCTTGTTTAGTTGGTATAATGTGTTGTTGTGATCTTTATGTCGTAAACGATCGATTGATGAATTAAATTGGCGTTGGAAAATGATTTCGGACATTATCGGAAAGCGTATACATTTGGTATCATTGTGTATATCATTGTATATTTAGGGTGTTAAAGACTTTAAATATGAATTTATAGTTGATGTTAATGAAGTCGGAATGAAACGACGCAAGTTAGAATGTTTGTTGTAAGTTTTGGTGTTTTGGGAGAATTATGGAAAGTAATGGATTTTGGGAAATTTCGTGTATGGCTTGGAATGTATTTGGAATGTGATGGCATGATCTTGAATGAGTAAATGAATACAATAATATGGATATAGATTTGGAATTTTGAAGTTTGAATGAAAGATTTCCAACTTGCGTAGTAAGGTAGACTTTTGAAGTTTGAATATGGTTTATATTGTTTGATGATGTTTGGGTTGTTGTTGTTGATGTATTTTGAGCAGAGCTAAGTCTCGGGGGTGTTAGATTTATAGGGGAAATGCTGCTGAAATTTCGGTAGACAAAAATGAAGTTAATGGCATTTTTAAGCCTAAGAATCTCAATTGGTAACTTTGACCATTTGCAGATTTCAGACGAAACGGGACTTGACTTTTGGGAGAGCATACGACGTCTGTAAGGTATGTAAAGCTTCCCACTTCTTCATTTGGCATGTCTTAGTGTGATAGGCGAATATTGGAACTTCCGGAGCATTTCTGCTCCTCGAAACCCGATCCACAGAAAAGTTACTATTCATTCAATTCAATTGAAGCCTAAGGGCTCTATTTTGGCTAGGATGCCACCAATCGTCCGAAACCTATCGAAATGTGTTCGGGTAACTTAGAAATGATTATGTATGACCTTTGGCCTATAAATATTCGTAAAATATGTTCGCCACCTCAATTTGACTCGAGGTGGGCCCGCTAACCCCGAGACGCCCTATTTGTCTTATTGGCTGCCCTTCTGAATAAAGTTTGAAATGGTACTTTCGATTTTGGAACCCCCTCCTACGAGATATGTTTGGACTATTACGATATGTTAAGTAACGTTTTGAGCTATACGTACTATTTTGGAAATGTTTTGTGAAATGAAACTTTGTATCGACTAAGTATGCGATTATTTTGTATTATGAAATGATTTATGAGATCATTATGTTTTGAAAGATTATTTTGGAATACGATTTGCATTTGTCTGCTCACGACTCCGCTCGTGCCTTGTTATGACTTCGTTCACCGGTTCCCGGGCCGGTTATGATTCATGCGCCTTATAAAAATTCGGCCGTATGCTGTGTTACGGTTCCCGAGGCTTCGCCATAGGGCCGGGTTCCGTTTGGAGTTATGCTGTGATATGGCTCGTGATGCGATACGCTCACCTATGATTATGTTTGTGTTCGGGGATGTACGGAGATTTGAAACCTTCTGGTGTTATGCTGTGTGTGGCGCCAGCGTCGAAGTGGCGACCACGTTCCTAAGCGTTTGCATGATTTCGTTTGCATTATATATACGTATATGATTTTGATACGGATTTTGACATACCGATTTGTATTCCACTTTGTTGTCTGATTTGCTTTCAGTTTTGATCCATATTTCTGTACTCCGTGCTTTACATACTCAGTACATATTTCGTACTGACCCCCTTTCTTCGGGGGCTGCGTTTCATGCCCGCAGGTGCAGATATTGGCGATCCTCCACAGTAGGCTTCCCCCTTTGCTATTCCGGAGTACTCCTCTTTGATCCGGAGCCCACTTTTGGTACAGACTCCTTTTGCTTTGTATATATTCTATACATTTGACTATTTGGGTACGGCGAGGCCCTGTCTCGCCATATGTCTTTGTTTTGAGTTCGTAGAGGCCTGTAGTCATATATGTGGGGTGAGGGTCCTGTATATGTTGGTTTGATTTCGTTTTCTGGTCTTAAAGCGGTCTGCTTGTTATGATGGCCCCAAATGGCCCTTATGCTTATGTTTGCACTTTTGACCGGCGATGTCTATTCCGCCGCTCAGTTTGTATTTGATTTGTGTGACCGCTTAAGACATATTTTCATATAAATTATGTTTGATATGATTTCGTAAAATTCGGAAATAAGTTTGGACCTTATAATGAATGTGTGATTCGGTCTGGGCACCCAGGTAGGGTGCCAGTCGCGGCCCACGGGGCTGGGTCGTGACAAAAGTGGTATCAGAGCAGTTTGTCCTCGGAATGTCTACAGGCCGTGTCTCGTAGAGTCTTGTTTATCGATGTGTTGTGCACCACATCTATAAACAGGAAGCTACAGGGCATTTAGGATGTTACTTTCTTTGGAATCTTAGATCGTGCGATAGAGCTGTGCTATTAGGATGATTTTGATCTGACTCGCTATTGTGCTTGCAGTGATGCCTCCGAAGAAGGCAACGGCGGCCCAGAAGGGCAAAGCGAGGATGGGGAGACTAGTCATGCACAGCGCGCTACACGGGCTCGTGTTTATGATTTGCCTGAGGATGTGCCTCATTCTGAGGGGTCTGCTACACCCCCACTAGTACAGCCTGGAGCAGGACCTTCAACAGCTCCAGAGGTCCGTGTACCCGCACCTGAGACTCCAGCTCCTCAGCCAGGGGCGGAGGATCGGACCCTGAGGGAGGCTATACAGTTGCTGACTACACTGGTAGCAGGACAGGCTCGCAGACACGGGCGGAGGGACGATGATGACGATGACAGACGGGACAGCCTGAGAGTTCGGGAGTTTCTGTTATGTGGCCCTCCAGAGTTCTTCGGGTCTAAGCCCGATGAGGACCCCCATGATTTTATTCGGGGGATGCGACGCTCACTGGACTTGGTCAGGGCTTCAGAGACCGAGTCGGTTGAGCTGGCTTCGCACAGGCTTCGAGATGTGGCTACCCACTGGTACGAGACTTGGGAGCTGTCTAGAGGAGAGGGTGCCCCTCCAGCCACTTGGGATCAGTTTGTGACAGCATTCACCCGCCACTTTTTGCCCCCAGAGTTACGGCGGGCGCGGGCTGATCGATTCTTACGTTTGCAGCAGAGGGGTCGGAGTGTTCGCGAGTATAACCTTGAGTTTGATTCTCTGGCCCGATATGCACCGGCCGTGGTAGCAGATATGTCCGATCGGATGCACAGATATGTTATGGGATTGGACCGGTATTTGGTTGATAGCTGTATGGCAGTGTCATTGCAGGCAGACATGGATATTGCCCGACTTCAGGCCTATGCGATGGGTATGGAGGACCGTCGCAGGTCTGATCCTGCTGGCAGAGATCGAGATAGGAGGCCGCCCAAGAGGGCTAGGTCCGTAGGTTATTCTGAAGATTCTCGAGGCGGACAGCCTCAGCAGCAGCAGTCAGATAGGCATTTCCCTTCGTCCGGCCGGAGTACTCAGTCAGGCAGCCGGAGATTCGATAGCACAGGACCGTCTGGGGCCGGTCAGAGCTCCAGAGTGGCAGGTTCGCAGGTATCCAGGGGCCCCTAGCCAGGCCAGACCACCCAGGCCCCTGTTGTCCTCATTGCGGGAAGTCTCATCCCGGGGAGTGTTACCGAGCGACTGGAGCTTGCTTTTCGTGTGGTGGTCAGGGCCACTTTATGAGAGACTGTCCATTGGCTAGCGGTTCTGGTAGTGCTGCTCAGCAGACAGGGTCAGCCGCCGGTTCTTCTTCTGCTCCATCAGTTGCACGCCCTGGAGGGCGAGGTATGCCAGCACCGGCAGGACGCGGTCGAGGCCGCGGTGGCGCTTCAGGTTCTAGCGGTCCCTCGAACCGCATATATGCTTTGGCCAGCCGCCAGGATCAGGAGGCTTCGCCAAAGGTCGTCACAGGTACATTACTGGTTTTCTCCAGATCTGTATATGCATTGATTGACCCTGGCTCTACTTTATCATATATTTCCCCGCTCGTTGCTAGTGAGATTGGGATAGTGTCTGAGCCTATAGAGCCATTCGAGGTAGCTACGCCAGTTGGGGATTTTATTGTAGCGAGACAGATCTATAGAGATTGTTCTGTGACCATTTATGATCGTAGCACTAAGGCTGATTTGATAGAGTTAGACATGCTTGAGTTTGACGTTATTATGGGTATGGACTGGTTGTCTTCCTGTTATGCTAATGTCGACTGCCAGCAAAAGGAAGTCCGTTTTCAGTTTCCAGGGGAACCAGTTATAGAGTGGTTCGGGTCTACTGCATCACCGAGGGGTAATTTATTTCATACCTCAAGGCTAAGAAGATGATCCAGAAGGGTTATATCTGTCATTTGGTTCGTGTGCACGATACTGCAGCAGAGATACCTACCCTTCAGTCCGTTCTGGTCGTCAGTGAGTTTCCAGATGTTTTTCCTGACGAGCTTCCTGGCCTTCCGCCAGAGCGGGAGATTGATTTTACTATCGAGTTGATGCCGGATACGCAGCCTAAATCTATTCCTCCGTACAGGATGGCACCAGCTGAGTTGAAGGAGTTGAAGGAGCAGCTGAAAGATTTGCTGGATAAGGGTTTTATCAGACCCAGCACATCATCCTGGGGAGTGCCGGTATTGTTTGTCAGAAAGAAAGACGGGTCACTGCGGATGTGTATCGATTACCGACAGCTGAATAAGGTGACTATTAAGAATAAATATCCCCTCCCCCGGATTGATGACTTGTTTGATCACCTGCAGGGTGCTAAATATTTTTCGAAGATAGATCTGCGCTCAGGTTATCATCAGGTGCAAGTACGGGAGTCAGATATCCCGAAGGCTGCTTTCAGGACCCTATACGGGCATTATGAGTTCAGAGTTATGTCTTTCGGGCTGACTAATGCTCCAGCAGTATTTATGGATCTGATGAACCGGGTATTTCGGCCTTTTCTGGATATGTTTGTTATTGTGTTTATTGATGATATCTTGATTTACTCGCGATCAGCCGAGGAGCATTCAGATCATTTGGGGACGGTACTTGGCATTCTCCGTCAGCAGAAGTTATATGCTAAATTCTCTAAGTGTGAGTTCTGGTTGACTTCTGTGGCATTCTTGGGCCATATTGTCGGCGCAGACGGTATTCGGGTCGACACGCAGAAGATTGAGTCTGTGCAGAATTGGCCCCGGCCTACTACTCCGACAGAGGTGCGCAGTTTTCTGGGTTTGGCTGGGTATTATCGCAGGTTTGTGGAGGATTTTTCTTCTATTGCAGCACCACTGACGAGGCTTACTCAGAAAGCAGCAAAATTCCAGTGGACAGATGCCTGCGAGCGCAGCTTTCAGATGCTGAAGGATAGATTGATTACAGCACCAATTCTGGCTCTTCCAGAGGGATCTGACGGGTATGTTGTCTATTGTGACGCCTATGGTATTGGGATAGGATGTGTATTGATGCAGCACGGTCGAGTCATAGCCTATGCTTCCCGGCAGCTCAGACCGCACGAGAAGAACTATCCCACTCATGATCTTGAGTTGGCCGCTGTGATTCATGCTTTGAAGATTTGGCTGCATTATTTATATGGGGTCCACGTTGATATCTACACGGACCATAAGAGTCTCCAGTATATTTTTAAGCAGAAGGAGCTAAATTTGCGGCAGCGGAGATGGCTTGAGCTACTAAAGGATTATGACGTCGATATTCTGTACCATCCAGGGAAGGCCAATGTGGTAGCTGATGCGCTTAGCCGCAAGTCCGTAGGCAGTCTGGCTGATGTTCCATCTGATAAGAGAGATTTGGTTCGTGATATTCGTCAGCTGGCCAGCCTCGGAGTTCGTTTGGCGGATTCTGGAGATTCTGGGATTTCTGTTCGTCCAGTTGCTGAATCATCTATTATTCAGGAAGTAAAGCAGCGCCAGTTTGAAGATCCTCTCCTGATTCAGTACAGAGATGTGGCCCTTAATAAAGCAAAGACTCAAGTTTGAAATCTCGCCTGAAAGGGGTATTATTATATGACGGCAAATTCTGTGTACCGGACATTGCGGGCTTACGACGGCAGATTATGGGCGAGGCACATAATGCACGGTATTCTGTTCATCCTGGTTCCACTAAGATGTATCGTGATCTCAGGTGTTTGTGTTGGTGGGACGGCATGAAGAATGATATTGCTGAGTTTGTTAGTCAGTGCCCGAACTGCCAGCAAGTTAAGATCGAGCATCAGAAGCCCGGTGGATTATTACAGGAGATGGAAATTCCATCCTGGAAATGGGAGATGATTAATATGGATTTCGTTGTTGGGTTACCGCGCACTCCACGCAGGTACGACTCTATCTAGGTTATCATTGACAGGCTGACGAAATCAGCCCATTTCCTTCCGGTTCGGACTACTTATTCGGCTGAGGACTATGCCAGATTGTATATCAGAGAGATAGTCAGACTTCACGGAGTCCCTATATCTATTATTACTGACGGAGGTACCCAGTTTACAGCTAATTTCTGGAGGTCATTTCAGGAGGGATTAGGGACTCAGGTGAGCCTCAGTACAGCTTTTCACACTCAGTCCGACGGGCAGGCCGAGCGCACTATTCAGACACTCGAAGATATGTTACGGGCCTGCGTTATTGATTTCAGGGGCAGCTGGGATGATCATTTGCCGCTTATTGAGTTTGCCTATAATAATAGTCATCACGTCAGCATTCAGATGGCACCGTATGAAGCCCTGTATGGCAGGAAATGCAGATCTCCTATTGGTTGGTTTGACGTGGGCGAGACTAAGCTGATTGGGCCAGATGTGATCCAGGAAGCCGTAGATAAAGTAAAGCTTATTCGAGAACGGTTATTGGCTGCTCAGAGTCGACAGAAAGCTTATGCAGATAGACGACGTCGACCGTTATAGTTCCAGATTGGCGACTGGGTATTCCTGAAGGTGTCGCCCATGAAGGGTGTCATGAGATTCGGTAGAAAGGGTAAGTTGAGCCCCCGGTACATTAGGCCGTATCAGATCGTTCGAAAGATAGGCGAGGTCGCCTATGAGCTAGACTTACCATCCGACTTGGAGGCCGTACACCCGGTGTTTCATGTGTCTATGTTGCGGAAATGTATTGGTGATCCTTCAGGATATTCCCAGTTGATGACATTCAGGTGACGGAGTAGTTATCTTATGACGAGCAGCCTGTATCTATTCTGGATCGACAGGTGCGGAGACTACGCACTAAAGAAGTGCCCTCCGTCAAAGTCCTGTGGCGCAACAATAATCGGGAGGAGATGACTTGGGAGGCGGAGGACGAGATGAAAAGGAGATACCCTCACTTGTTCCCGACGTCCACAGGTAATCTAAATTTTTTCAGTTTGTTGTGTTGATTGATAAAATGAATTATGTATGTCATTATTAAAAAGGGACACTCCTGCCTTGATCATAAGACCTTATAAGATTAATTTAACATTCGGGGACGAATGTTCTTAAGGGGGGGAGAATGTTATGTCCCGTGTTTTCGTATAATTGGAAATCGAGAAATAATTACGACTTGTGTGTTATAAGGACATAATTTGATTTTAGTGAATATGACTATGTTGGTTATGGAATTATTAATGTTAAGACCTCGGGGAAGGCCGAGAATAAATTTGGAATTTCGGAAATTAGTTTCGGGAATTACAAAACGGAACTTTTGTGAATTGGGCCAAGAATTAGAACACAAAATTGAGGCCCAAAAGTATTAGGGGTGGCCGGCCAAGGCCCAAGCCCCATTATTAATGGTCATGTGCTTTGCATGTGACCAATTAATCATGTATTTAACCATGTATATCCAATAGAGTGTTCAAGAAACCAACAAAACAAAACACAAAAAAAAATTGAAGAGCTCAAGCCCCTATTCGGCCGAACCCCCTTTGAGAGAAAGAAATTTTTTTCTAGCTCTTGTTTGTGATCCAAAAATCTTGTTCTTTCCATATTTGTAGTGTACTCAAGACGCTCTTCAACGTGATATAATTTATTTCGCGGAAGAATCACGTTTGCGACAAGTCGGAATTTCAAGAAAAGGTAAGAATTTTACCCTTTTAATGTTATGGAATTGGTATGAATATGATAAGGATTGAGAATAGACGAGAATTCCGTAACTTTGATGTACATAGAAAGTCGTGGGTGTGTCTGTATATTGCATGTTGGCCGTGAGCCCTAGGAAGAAGAAAGTGGAGTGAATTGATCTTGTTTAGTTGGTATAATGTGTTGTTGTGATCTTTATGTCGTAAACGATCGATTGATGAATTAAATTGGCGTTGGAAAATGATTTCGGACATTATCGGAAAGCGTATACCTTTGGTATCATTGTGTATATCATTGTATATTTAGGGTGTTAAAGACTTTAAATATGAATTTATAGTTGATGTTAATGAAGTCGGAATGAAACGACGCAAGTTAGAATGTTTGTTGTAAGTTTTGGTGTTCTGGGAGAATTATGGAAAGTAATGGATTTTGGGAAATTTCGTGTATGGCTTGGAATGTATTTGGAATGTGATGGCATGATCTTGAATGAGTAAATGAATACAATAATATGGATATAGATTTGGAATTTTGAAGTTTGAATGAAAGATTTCCAACTTGCGTAGTAAGGTAGACTTTTGAAGTTTGAATATGGTTTATATTGTTTGATGATGTTTGGGTTGTTGTTGTTGATGTATTTTGAGCAGAGCTAAGTCTCGGGGGTGTTAGATTTATAGGGGAAATGCTGCCGAAATTTCGGTAGACAAAAATGAAGTTAATGGCATTTTTAAGCCTAAGAATCTCAATTGGTAACTTTGACCATTTGCAGATTTCAGACGAAACGGGACTTGACTTTTGGGAGAGCATACGACATCTGTAAGGTATGTAAAGCTTCCCACTTCTTCATTTGGCATGTCTTAGTGTGATAGGCGAATATTGGAACTTCCGGAGCATTTCTGCTCCTCGAAATCCGATCCACATAAAAGTTACTATTCATTCAATTCAATTGAAGCCTAAGGGCTCTATATTGGCTAGGATGCCACCAATCGTTCGAAACCTATCGAAATGTGGTCGGGTAACTTATAAATGATTATGTATGACCTTTGGCCTATAAATATTCGTAAAATATGTTGGCCACCTCAATTTGACTCGAGGTGGGCCCGCTAACCCCGATACGCCCTATTTGTCTTATTGGCTGCCCTTCTGAATAAAGTTTGAAATGGTACTTTCGATTTTGGAACCCCCTCCTACGAGATATGTTTGGACTATTACGATATGTTAAGTAACGTTTTGAGCTATACGTACTATTTTAGAAATGTTTTGTGAAATGAAACTTTGTATCGACTAAGTATGCGATTATTTTGTATGATGAAATGATTTATGAGATCATTATGTTTTGAAAGACTATTTTGGAATACGATTTGCATTTGTCTGCTCACGACTCCGCTCGTGCCTTGTTATGACTTCGTTCACCGGTTCCCGGGCCGGTTATGATTCATGCGCCTTATAAAAATTCGGCCGTATGCTGTGTTACGGTTCCCGAGGCTTCGCCATAGGGCCGGGTTCCGTTTGGAGTTATGCTGTGATATGACTCGTGATGCGATACGCTCACCTATGATTATGTTTGTGTTCGGGGATGTACGGAGATTTGAAACCTTCTGGTGTTATGCTGTGTGTGGCGCCAGCGTCGGAGTGGAGACCACGTTCCTAAGCGTTTGCATGATTTCGTTTGCATTATATATACGTATATGATTTTGATACGAATTTTGACATACCGATTTGTATTCCACTTTGTTGTCTGATTTGCTTTCAGTTTTGATCCATATTTCTGTACTTCGTGCTTTACATACTCAGTACATATTTCGTACTGACCCCCTTTCTTCGGGGGCTGCGTTTCATGCCCGCAGGTGCAGATATTGGCGATCCTCCACAGTAGGCTTCCCCCTTTGCTATTCCGGAGTACTCCTCTTTGATCCGGAGCCCACTTTCGATACAGACTTCTTTTGCTTTGTATATATTCTGTACATTTGACTATTTGGGTACGGCGAGGCCCTGTCTCGCCATATGTCTTTGTTTTGAGTTCGTAGAGGCCTGTAGTCATATATGTGGGGTGAGGGTCCTGTATATGTTGGTTTGATTTCGTTTTCTGGTCTTAAAGTGGTCTGCTTGTAATGATGGCCCCAAATGGCCCTTATGCTTATGTTTGCACTTTTGATCGGCGATGTCTATTCCGCCGCTCAGTTTGTATTTGATTTGTGCGACCGCTTAAGACATATTTTCATATAAATTATGTTTGATATGATTTCGTAAAATTCGGAAATAAGTTTGGACCTTATAATGAATGTGTGATTCGGTCTGGGCACCCAGGTAGGGTGCCAGTCGCGGCCCACAGGGCTGGGTCGTGACACAGGAGTTCTATATTTTCTCCCATATAATGCTTCATAAGGAGGCATACCAATACTTGATTGGTAGCTATCATTGTAAGAAAACTATATCAAGGCTAGGTGTCTATCCCAACTATCCTCAAATTCCATAATGCAAGCTCGAAGCATATCTTCTAAGATTTGAATTACCCTCTCGGACTTGGCCGTCTGTCTGAGGATGGAAAGAAGTACTAAAGTTCAACCTAGTGCCCAAAGCTTCTTGCAAGCTAGTCCAGAATTTGGATATAAACCTTGGGTTTCGGTCAGATACAATAGAAACAGGAACTCAATGCAGCCTCACAATCTCATTAACGTACAACTTCTACTAAACGTTTGAGTGGGTAGTCCACTCTGATGTCCAAGAAATGAGCACTCTTGGTTAGCCTATCAACTATAACCCAAATTGCATCATGGTTTCTTTGAGTGCGTGGAAGTCCAAAAACAAAGTCCATAGTTATTCTGTCCCATTTCCACTCAGGTGTCGATAAGGGTTGTAACAAACCAGCTGGGACTTGATGCTCGGCCTTTATTTGTTGCCAAACTAAGAATTTAGAGATAAATTTCGCAATGTCCTTATTCATACCATTCCACTAGTAGTGTTCTTTGATGGGTTGGTACATTTTAGTACCTCCAAGATGCATTGCATATTGTGAAGTATGTGCTTTATTCAAAATTTCTTTCCTCAAGTTATCATCTTTAGGAACACATAACCTATTTTGATGAAATAGAACACCATCCTCCCTTAATTTAAAATCAAGTTTTCCTCCAGTTTGAACATCTTTGATCAATTTCACAAGCTTTTCATCTAAATTTTGTGCTTCTTTCACCTGTTCAAGTAGAACTGGCTTGACTTGCAAACTAGAAACAATAGAGCCATCAGAATTCAATGCAAGGCAAACACTCATGGCTCTTCATTCAAGAAACAAAGGAAAAGGGCTTAGAGATAAACTGACAAAGGATTTGCATCTGCAACCACATTGGCTTTACCTGGATGATAGTCAATGATACAGTCATAATCTTTAATAAGTTCAAGCCATCTACGCTGTCTCAAATTCAACTCTTTCTGTGTACCCAAGTACTTTAAACTCTTGTGATTGGTAAATATGTGACACTTTTCTCCATATAAGTAATGCCTCCAAATCTTCAAAGTGAAAACTAGGGCAGCAAGCTCAAGTTCATGAGTAGGATAATTCAACTCATGTGGTTTCAATTTTCGAGAGCTATACGCAACCACTTTCCCTTCTTGCATCAGGACACAACCCAAACCATGATGAGAAGTATCACTATATATCACATGCTCTTTCCCTTCAGTTGGTAGAGTAAGTATAGGAGCTTGTGTTAATAAGGATTTGAGAATTTCAAAGCTCTCCTGGCATTTGTCATCCCATACGAACTTGACATCCTTCCTCAAGAGTTTAGTCAAAGGAGAGGCTATAATGGAGAAGATTTTGACAAACCTTTTATAGTATCTTACTAAGCCCAAGAAACTTCTTACTTCATTTGGACTTTTAGGCTGGTTTCCATTCAAGAATAGCTTGAATCTTACTAGGATCCACCTTCACGCTTTCAGCTGACACAACATGTCCCAGAAAAGCCACTTCACCAAGCCAAAATTCACATTTGAAAAGCTTAGCATAAAGCTTTTTCTCTTCCAAAATTTGCAAAACAATTCGGAGATGTTTTTCATGATCTACACTATTCTTGGAATATATTAAAATATCATCTATAAAGACCACCACAAATTTGTCAAGATAAGGCTTGAACACGCGATTCATCAGATCCATGAATGCCGCAGGAGCATTCGTCAACCCGAATGGCATCACCAAAAATTCATAATGACCATATTGAGTCCTAAAGGCAGTTTAATAAACATCTTGTTCACTTACCCAAATACTCAGACCTCAAGTCAATTTTTGAGAACAACCTAGCACCCTTTAGCTAGTAAAATAAATCATCAATCCTAGGCAGTGGATATCCATTCTTAATCGTTACCTTGTTCAATAGCCGGTAATCAATACAAAGCCTAAGAGTGCCATCTTTCTATTTCACAAATAAAACAGGAACTCCCCAAGATGAAACACTTGGGCGAATAAAACCTTTCTCAAGAAGTTCTTGCAGTTGAATTTTCAACTCCTTCAATTCTGCTGGAGCCATTCATGTAAGGAGTTATAGAAATAGGAGTAGTACCAGGAATAACCTCTATATGAAATTCACTTCCCTTTATGGGGGTAATCCAGGAAGACTTTCAGGGAAAACATCAGGGAAATTCACATACAACTGGTATATCTTTAAGGCCTGGACTTTCCATGTGTGTATCAAATATATGAGCAAGATAAGCTTCATAACCCTTACTAACCATCTTTCTTGCCACAACCACAGAGATAATATTAGATGTCAATGATCTTTCACCTTGAACAATGATGTGTGAAAATGAAGGAGCTCTAAAGGTCACATGCTTTGACCTACAATCCACTACTACATGGTATCTATAAGGCCAATCCATACCGACGATGACACCATAGTCTTGGAAAGGCATTTCAATAAAATTAGCAGGTAAGACTAGATTTTGAATCACCAAGGGACAATCTCGATAGATTTGATTACAAATAACATGTTGACCCAAAGGACTTTGGACAAACACACCACAATCAAGTCTCACAGATTTCACATTTTTAGGAAAACCTAATGATTAGCAAACATAGGAATGTGTAGAACCAGGATCAAATAATGTAACAACACTTAAGCTAAATAAGTGAAATTTACCAACAACCCCATCCGCCTTATCTTGGTCATCCCTCTGTCTCATAGCATAAGCTTGTGCTGTATCTCTTGACCTACTAGCTTGATTAGCTCCATCTGCACTTGTTGCTTGCATGTTTCTAGATCTGGCACCTCTATTACCTTGAGAAGGACTGGTAATAGGTTTTTGAACTGAGCCTTCTGTACGTGGAGAAGAAATAAGGTTAGGATTAGGACAATCCTTCACTTTATGATCGAAGCTCCCACAATTAAAAAAAGCACCAGAAGCTCTCCTACAAGTACCAGAGTGATTCTTTCCATATTGTGCACAAGTGGGTACACGAGTCTTTCCTTGGCCATAGCTTGGAGTGCTAGCAGTAGAGAAATTTGATCTATTTTGCTTATGCCGGGCTGACTTGTGAACACTAACAGCTTTGGAATTATCAAACCTTCCCCTTTTTGATGAACCTCTGTTGCTCCCAAACGCACATACAAGTATACGTGGTCGTACAAGTAATATAGACTGTTAAGTCCATATATCGATCCTACAGAGACTTAGATTCTACTGTTAAGCTAATTCAAATTCGAATGAAACTATTCAAGAAAGTGAAAATCAAGATGTTTGTTGTACTAAACTAAAACTGAAAAGTAAACAATTTGTGATGGGTGTTTTTGGGACTGGGAATATCTTGACAAAGATTGTAAGAATTATCAGATGAGAGAAAGATCTAGGGTCATGGCTTTCGACAATCCAGTTGATCTGCGGACAATTCCACCTATTTTATTTCCTAGGTTACTAGTTGACGGGTTAATTATACTTTATGATATTCTCTCGAACTACTCACAAGCCTGTAAGATGTTACTATAACGCCTATATCTCTATGGTCATCAGAGGTAACAAGATTACATTTATTTCTCCGTATTGAACTAAGTAGGGCTAAAGGGTATATCTCTATCCTCCGTAGCGAAACGATTAAATCGAACAAACTCTATTTATTCTCATTACGTACGTGAATTCCCTTTCTCAAGTCCAATTCGCGCACCATGGATAGTGTCAAACTATTGGCCAGATAATCAAACAATTAAGATCAAGAATAAATAAGCAACCCAAAATATGGAAAATCAATAGATAATAATTGTCATCAAACCAACTTTCAAGTCTTTCGCCACAACCCTAGAATTAAGAAGTTTAGCTACTCATGATTCAATCATAGACAAAAGAATTCATGAATAATCTAGGGTTGAAAAAGATGAAAAATAAAATAAACCTAGAGAGAGAAAATAGAATGGTGGCTTACAAGTCTTTGAGTAATCCCAGCACCCCGTTTTCAACTAATAAAATGTCTATATATAGTCTAAGGGTAAAAACAAAAAATAAGTAAACCTAATCCTAGGTCGAACCGGGAAAGCTGCGCAGAACCCCGCTTTCCTTCCGCGATGCGGATGAAAAGCGCAATGTCCTGAGGCCTCCCGCTTTCCTTCCGCGATACGGAAGGAAAGCCTGATGGTGATGCCTGGGCTAGTTTTGTCCGCTTTCTTCACGCGATGCAGAAGAAAAGCGGATCCTTCAGTCGAATTATTTTCCTTTTAGTTCGTCCTTTGTGGTCTTCGACTCGTCACCTCGTCTAATCGTCATATGCTCCAAAATCAATCACTTTAAGCACAGTTTTCCATCGTTTGTCATCATCGTATCTATACATATGAAATATAACTGACATAAGTTCAAATACGACGATTGCATCATGAATTAAGCCGATAAAAGTCATAAGAGTAGGATGTAAAATGACACAAAACAAGATATTTGTGCCAAATATCAACCTCCTAAATCTGCATCAGCTTTTCTTAACTTGTTTTCATTTCTACTAGCTTGTTCCTTGTCGATCCTTTCCCAAGTAAGAGCAGCGGAAACTAATTTACAAGAGTTCTCATGTCGTAGGACCGCCATAATTTTTTTGATGGAATTAGTCAAACTATCTTCGAATTGCATGGACTTATCTTTTTTGTTATTAATAATACCACCAGCATAACAAGAAAGCTTGAGAAAATTCTGTTGATATTCAGCAATAAACATACCCCCTTGTTCTAAATTCAGAAACTCTTTTATTTTTTTGCATCATGATAAGAAGGTGGGACATACTTCATATGAAATTCTTTGACAAAATCATTCCTAGTAAGAACAGGAGGTTTTTCCTTGGCATTCGGTACACTTACCCACCAGTCATAGGCATCTTTTTGTAACAGTGAGACAACATGCTTAAATTTGGTAGCGTCTGAACACTCTAATTGCTCAAATACTCTTTCCATGCACTCCAACCACTGCTCGACATCCGTAGGATCAATAGTGCCTTCAAACTCAACTCCCCTCATTTTTCTCATTTTCTCAAAGTTTATTTCATTAGGGTCGGGCATTCTTCTAGCTATGTGACGAAATAAATCAGCCATTTGTTGAAAAGGAGGATCAACAGCAGGAGTACTATGACTCATTTGAGGATGTGGCCCAACTCTTGCACCCTGATTATTTCCCACTTCAGATCCACTAGTACGAGGAAGATTAGAATAAAAAAAAAGTTCTCCAACCCCTTCTTGTAAGTGGGGTTGGGCATTAGAGTTATTTTGTTACACCTCGAAAATTTTCCCGTGAACGTACAATGAATAGACTAACGAGGAATACGAGTATATGATGTTTTAATAAGAAGGGAACGACGTTTGATGACCTTGAGTAGGATTTCAAAGGTAATTGCAATAAGAGATAGGTTATGCTCCACAACGACTACTTACGGGTCCTGAAAATGTGAAAAAGTTGCAGATTTGCACTTTGGTCTCATCAATGAAATACGGACCGTAAAGTGGTATACGACCCGTAAACTGCCATGTCGTATTTCAACATACAAAACTTCAACTTTCTGCTAAATGTTCAAATGGTTAAATATGACTTGGAATATGGACCATAAATTGAAATACGGCCCGTAAACTGTGATCGTAAATCACCATGACCTCCAGCATACCTTTATGGTTCTGTTATGCTTATATACGACCACGAAATACAGCCCGTAAACTGGAATACGGACCGTAAACTGGGTTTACGACCACTGTGCACTTCAACTACTGTTCATTTCAGATCAGATTTCAAGTCATCAAATAGGAGACCCAAGCTCATTAATTCATTTCATTTCCACGATACTTCTCTCTAGAAACCTCTAGAATATTCACCACTTTTCATCTATAAGAAAACAAAGGAAATCAAAGACAAATATCAAGAATCCAAGTGAATCAAGTGTATGAAACCTAGCTAAAGTTCATCTATCTCAAGAAAACCCAAGAGGAGTGAAGTAGGGTTTTGATGCTAGAGGAGTAATTCCATTCAAATCTTGTTCAACCATCATCTAAGGTAAGTTTCGTGACTAAACCATGTTGTTTAAGGTACTGGAAGGGTAAGATACTTGGATTGTAGAAAGACATAGGAAATGGGTCATTCATGAGTGAATAGTGTCATGGTTGGATGGTAGTTGGGTTGAATCATGAATGTTGGAGTGTTGTGATTATGAATACGTTATAAATGACATTTAGGCCATGAAATAAGTATTATATATGAGGAAACGCGATAGTAAGCTATAACCATAAATGTGGAGAAATTGAAGGGAAATGGTGGATTGTGGTCAATGTATATAAATGATGATTGTTGGTTGCAATATTGTGAATGTTGTTGTGAGCGTATGGGAGTTGATATAGCATATGGGGAAAAGTAGTATAACAAAGGAAGTGCTGCCCAACTTTCCCTAGAAATAGTAGCGCGTTCTTATAGTCGAATTAACTAACGTTAGTGCTGAATTCTCTCTTGAAGGTAGAAACGTGATATCGAAGGAGAACAAGCAAGTGATAGCTTAGTTAAACATCAAAGGTATGTGAGGCTAGTCCTTTCTTTCTAATGGCATGAATCCTAAAGCATGACTTCCTATTTTCTTCATGAGTTCCTACATTCTGGAAAGCTACAAGTCTATATACATGAATAGCTAAAGACGAAAGATATGTTAGAGATCCTAAAATTTTAATAATGTTATTTGTTGCTTACACTCACCTTATATGCTACTTCCTTCAAGGTGAGGCAGGATGTCAATAATTACTCCATAATGAAATCAGGGGATCACGACCTTACGTCACCCCGATAAAGTAAAGTTGTTCTTAAGCCTTATGCATGTATTATGATAAGTATGTTACGATAAGAATATTATGATGAGCATGTATGTTGATGATATAACACCGTGCCTATTTGGCCGGGCAGTCACCGCTAAGGCGGGCAGCTATACTATACACCATGGCCAAATGGCACGGGCAGACACCACTAGTGGGCAGACATGAGATAGTACACCAGACTGCGAGAGGCCTGGACGCAGGCTAATGTTATGATTATCACACCGATCCTATATAGGACGGGTAGCTTATATATGTACTTATGCATACATGACATGATGATGATTATGAGTAAGCCAGCATGCATTATTCTCTTTACACTTGACAGTCAGATACAGTTATTCCATATGGATACTTCGTTGATATCATTTCCTTATTTCATTGTTTATGCCTCTCATACTCAGTACAATGTTTGTACTGAGGTCCGTTTTCTTTGGACGCTGTGTTCATGCCCACAGGTAGACAGGGAGGAGAGCTCGATCCTAGATTCGTAGCAGCTATTAGCTGATTGAAAGCACTCCTTTGTTCCGAAGGTGCTTGATTATTCTTTTGCGTATATAGTCATGTATATGTATTTTTGGGCATGACGGGGTCTTGTCCCGTCCTTATGTGTAGCACTCCAGTAGAGGCTCGTAGATGCGCAGTGTGGGTTAGATGGTCTCACGAGAGGTTATTATATATATATATATATATATATTAGTTTATTTTGATTGCTGAGAGGCACATGTATATAAAAGTAATTATGTTCCCATATGAAATATGATTTTCCTACAACCTGAGTATAAAGGTGATAAAAGAGCCAAATGAGCATGATGAGAGATAGAATGAGCGGTGCTCGGTGGTTAGCCCCGGGTACCCGTCGCGGCCCTTAGTTTGGTCATGAAAAAAGTGGTATCAGAGCAGTTCAGTCCTAGGAAGTGTCTACGAGCCGTGTCTAGTAGAGTCTTGTTTATAGTGTTTTGCGCGCCACATCAATAAACAAGTGGCTACAGGGCATTTAGGAAAAATGATCATCTTTCTTCTTATGAGATCGTACGATAGAGCCGTGCATAAGATTTTGTCCTCCCTAATAGTGTGTTGTGATTCCAGAAATGCCGCCAAAGGGGAAAGCTACAGCCGCCCAGAAGGGCATGACTACGACAAAGAGATGGGTAGAAAGAGAGCCTCCGATGAATATAGAAGAGGGCGAGTCCCAAAATGAGGCCCCATCTAATATTTCCTCCACCCCGCCTAACGTGGAAGAATGTTATAGCCCGTATTTTGGACGTTTGAATATTTTAAAGTCGTTGCGGAAAGTTAAGGACGAAACCAATTTCAAATATTTCATTAATGCACAAGTCGTTAACAATACTATTTATGACCATTATTAGTATGAAAATAATGTGAGAGCCTAAGGGCAAGAGGAGAAATTTGCAAAAAGACCAATGGAAACAATGTGGAAGGCTAGGGGTAAAATGGTCATATTGAGAAAAGTCGAGGGACGGAACGGGAATTTCACAAAAAAATTTATGAAGGTTCAAAAGGGGCACATTGGCTATGTGATGGAAAACCTAGGGGCCAAAGTGTACAAGACAAGAATTTGGATCATCTTTTAATTATGGAAAAATTTCATGAAAATAGAAGATCATTCTAGAGAGGGGCATGTGCCCCTCACATGCCTTAATTATGTGTCTATATATATATGAGCCCTTATTAATTCAAGACAAGAACAAAAGCACAAAACACAACAAAAAATGAGAGAGAGAGGGTTCGGATTAGGGGCTGGCCGAAACCAGCCCCTCAATTTTGTTCATGAGGGATTTCTTTTTTCATGCTTATATACTAATTGGAGGATGCTTGTTAACATGGTGGAATTGTTGGAACTAGTAGAACACTTATATGGATGGTTTATGAGCCTTAACCAAGTGGAGAGGTTGAAGAATGAAGGTAAAGAACCAATCCTCTTCTATGTGTTATGAATATTGTTGAAGTATTGTAGTATGTAGAAATGAGTGAAATTTGTGAAACATGTGTGTATTGGTGTGTGTAGCCGTGTGTATGGGCTGTTTTGGAATAGAAAGAATAAGCAAATTTTACTTCGTATTAAAATTGTTGTTATGAAGGATTCATGCGTATTGTAGTATATGGAATTGGAAGAAATTCATGAAATATGGAATTGTTGGGGGTTGGCCGTATGGTCCCCTTTTGTGTAGTTGGGAATGAATAAATTGTTGTTAGTATTTTGGTTGTCGTCGTTGTGAGTTCTATGATGGAAAATTAAGTTTTGATAATCCAAGTTAAGATTTTAATTATGCGGGCTGATTTGGAAGCTAATGTATTGTAACATAATGTGTGAATTTGGGAGGAAAGAATGTGTTTAGTGTTGGTTGAGTTGTTTGTAATATCGTGTGAATTGTTTAAAGGGTCTGGAATATTGTTTCGATTGGGTTCGGATTAGAAATGGAATGTATGAACGATGATGTTGGTTTGAGTGGAAGTAGTCGAATTAAGTATAAGATTATGATGTTGAATTGTGTAGGAGTCGCTAATGTGAAAATGTGTTTTGAACCTCTTATTGGTGTGTTAGTATCTTTGTTGGTTTGGCCGGGTTAAATTCCCGGATGGTTGTTGTTGATTTGGGGCCGAGCCTTATTCTCGGGATTGGTACATTTACAGAGGAGATGCTGCCGAAATTCCGGCAGAACATAAGAAAACGTGTTTGAAAGGTTAAGGCAAGTATGTGACAACGAGTCTAACGAATGAATGAATCCTTTTGGACGTAGATTGACAAGATGGATGAACCCTCTTGCATGTAAGAAAACAAGTTGGATGCGTAAGCACAACCAGTTGGTCGTCGCCTAGGTATGTGAGGCTTACCTTTCTTTCCTTGGCATGCCCTAGAGCCATGTAGGATATGATATGATATGTATCTTGAGGTTATTCCATTCTGTAATTCGAAGTCTGTTTGTGATCTGTATGTTTTCCCTAACTTAAGTGTCAAATGAGTCTGATAGGTGAATTGTGATTTAAGTATTTTTGATATAAACATTCTGGACTAATCGTGCCGACACAAATGTTCTGATGTAAGTATTTGGCATAAGTGTTCCGATATGAGAAATTCAGATACAAGTATGGACTCTGACCTGAATATTCCGACATAAGTAGGTTGAATTAAGTATCCTGGCATAACCCTTTTGATATATTTATTCTGACTTAAGTATTCCGACGTACGTATGATTCCAAAGGTTCTATTTGGTTTGATCCATAATCATGTCTAAAAGGGTAGTTAACCTGATTACGGCTTTGGCTTTCCAAGAAAAGCTTCTGAAATGATTGGAGAGCGTTTTGTACTTCGAACGCTCGTAACTTTTGTATACTAACTCCGATTGACCCGAAACTTGTTCTGGACCTTCACATGTCGATAGGCATTCTGTCCTAATCGTTTCGATATATGTATTCGGACCTAAGTAGTCGGTTAGAGGAAATCTGATGCAAGTAATTTGGAACATGTATTCTGATTGAGTAAAAGCGATAAGTACCTTGATAGAAATATTCTGTTAAGAGTAATTTGACATAAAGTATTCTGTAATAAGGAATCTATTATGCATATTCTGAGAATATGTTTGAATAATCTATAAGTAATAGGTAATAAGTAATCTGTATGGACATTCTGAGAATACGTTTGATTAACTTATTGAGCTTGAGTTATGCGCATTTGATTCTTCACGACTCTGCTCGTGCATATGTTATGATTTCCTTCACCGAGTCCCGGGCCAGGTATGTATCAGTGCGGATGGTTCGCCGGGTCCTCTGTTGGGGGACCGGGTTCCATATATGAATTCTGAAGTATGATGTGTCCGGTTCCGGGGTACTGTGTTATATGTCCGTCCCCGGTTACCGAGGTTATGTTACGAAGTATGATGTGTCCGGGCTCGTGGTGCTGTGTTATCTGTCCACCCCCGGGTACCGTGGTTATGCTGTGATGTGTGACGGAGATCGGAGAAAAACTTCTGGAAGTTAGATGTGTTGTGGCACCAAAGGCAGGAAGTGGCAGCCACGTGCCTATGTTATCGTGCGCATTCATTGGCACTGTCCATCAGTTCCTCAGCGTGTTATCTGTCCCCGAGGCCACCATGCATATGATATGATGTGACCGTTCCTCGGAGTGTTATTTGTCCCCGAGGTTATCGTCTGTATGATATGGTACTTGTCCCGGCGTGTTATTTGTCCCCGGGGTTGCCGCGTATGTGATACGATATCTGATTCTGATATGCATGACTTATGTGGGAAAGTAAGTATTCTGACCTTCCGTAAATTTTGTATTCCGTCTGCTATGTGATGTCATTCAAGCAATTTGTACGTTCTGAAATCTGTCTGGTATACGAGATGAGTAAGTATGATTCGTGTCTGGAAAAGAAAAATGATAAGTGTTTGATATTTCTGAATAAGTTTTTGTATGTTGTTCTGTCTATATCAGTCATGGTTTCGTTTTCTGTACTTATGCCTTACATACTCAGTACATATCCGTACTGACCCCCTGTTCTTTGGGGGCTGCGTTTCATGCCGCGCAGGTACCCACAAATGGCTAGACGAGATGAGCTGAAGATGGTCCAGTGGATTGGCGGGCTCCATTTCCTCCAGGAGTGCTGCCGAGTCAGGGTATGTATGTTGTGATGTCCGATCAGTATTAGAGACTTTGCAGACAGCGTCGTGGGTAATGATAGTCAGTCTGTAAGCGGTTTCATCAGCCGATATGTTATTTTGTGTGTCGCATAATAAATTTCGTACAATTACAGACTTGTTAAATTCTGGAAATAGTAAGCGGAAGATTTCGAAAACACAACATGTATTTTATTTGTAATTGACTTTCAGAAAAAAAAAAATTAGGTGTGTAATCAGGGTCTGCGGGTTCGCTCGGCTCCGTATGTGGGGTCGGGTGCCCATCACACCCTCATAAGATCAGGGTGTGACAAAGAATTCCTCCACCAGTTGCTTCGGGTCAACAAATGACCGAGGGCCATCCATTTATTGAGACAATTGGTTGCCGCTCAAGCACAACGACAAAATGTGAGTTCAAGTGGTCGGGGAGCAAGTACCAAACCCCGTGATTTTATGTGTCTAAATCCTTCAGGTCAAAGCCGGATGAAGACCCGCAAGGTTTCATAGATGAGATGTTGAGGACATTGAAGATTGTCCATGCCTCCGAAACTGAATCCGTGGAGTTGGCATCTTATAGACTGTGGGATGTGGCAGTTTTATGGTATAACAACTGCGTAATATCAAGAGGAGAGAATGCGCCTCCTCCGGTCTGACAAGAGTTCGTGGATGCTTTTGTTCGTCACTATTTGCCACCCGAGGTCCGCCGAGCTAGAGCGGATAGATTTCTAAATTTGAAGCAAGGAAATATGAGTGCCCGGGAGTATAGCATGCAGTTTAATTCTTTGGCTAGATATGCCCCGGCTATGGTGGCCGACATGGGAGATCGGATACATAGATTTGTGAGCGGCCTAGGGCCACATTTATTCAAACATTGCCTGACAGCTTCGCTACAAGACGGGATGGATATTTCCCGGATACAGGCTCATGCTCAGAATTTGGAGGGGCGACAACAACAACAAAGAGGTGACCGTGATATCGACAAGGAGGCAAAGTAAGACGAACCAGATCTATAGGACTAGGCAGTGATTATAGAGGGGGATCAAGACAGACATATTCTAGTTACTCAGGCCAGTCAGTGACCAGTGCACCTCTTCGATTCGCGGGTAGGAGATTTGATCGCTCCTTTCGTTCAGGACTAGTGCCAGACTTCGAGGACATCAGATTCCCAGTTCAGGGAAGATTATAGCCAAAGGAGACCCCCAGTACCGCGATTCAGCCAGTGCGGTAGATTACATTCCGAACAATGTCACCAAGGTTCGGATGCGTGTAGTACTTGTGGACAGGTGGGGCACATGATGAAAGATTTCCCGTCGACGAGTGGCAGAGTTGGAGTTCAGCCCACAGGTTCAGCAGCTGGTTCTTCTTCAGCACGCCCGGCGGGACAGATTCCCCAGATGTCGGCAGGCCGAGGTAGGGGTAGGGGGCAGCATCTACTTCAGGTGCCACTCAGCCCCGTGTGTATGCTTTAGCCGGACGGCAGGATCTTGAGTCCTCCCTGGATGTGGTTACAGGTACAGTTGTCTATATTCTCCCGTGATGTATATGCACTGATAGATCCGGGTCCTACTCTCTCTTATATTACTCCATATGTTTCTGGTTGTATTGGGGTGAAACCTGAGCCGATCAAACCCTTTGAGGTGTATACTCGGGTTGGTGATCCCGTGATAGCAAGACAAGTGTATAAAAATTGTGTAGTTGTGATATGTGATGGCCAGACCACAGCTGATTGTATTGAGTTGAAGATGTTAGATTTCGATGTAATTATGGGTATGGATTGGTTGGCCTCGTGTTATGCTAATGTTGATTGCCGAATGAAAGTAGTTCGATTTCAATTTTCGGGAGAGCCCGTGCTTGAATGGAAAGGTAATGCAGCATCACCGAAAGATAGGTTTATTTCCTACCTTAAGGCAAGGGAAAATGATAGCCAAGGGCTATATATATCATTTAGTTCGGGTTCATGACACCGAGTCAAAGCCGCCAACTTTCCAATCAGTTCCGGTAGTGAATGAATTTCCGGATGTGTTCCCGGAAGAGCTTCCAGGCCTTCCTCCTGAGCGGGAGATTGATTTTGCCATTGATGTGTTGCCGGACACTAAGCCCTTTTCTATTCCTCCTTATCGAATGGCTCCTGGCGGAATTAAAAGAGCTAAAGGCGCAGCTAAAAGACTTGCTCGAGAAGGGATTTATTAGACCCAGCTCATCGCCGTGGGGAGCACCGATCTTGTTCGTGAGAAAGAAAGATGGTTCTCTACGAATGTGCATCGATTATAGGCAATTGAACAAAGTGACGATAAAGAACAAATATCCTCTTTCAAGGATTGATGACTCATTCGACCAATTGCAAGGTGCCAAGTGGTTTTCTAAAATAGATTTGAGGTCGGGCTACCATCAAGTGAGAGTTAGAGAAGCGGATATTCCTAAGACAGCCTTCAGAACGAGATATGGCCACTATGAATTCCGAGTGATGTCGTTTGGGTTTGCTACTGCTCCGGCCATGTTTATGAATTTGATGAACAATGTATTCAGGCCTCTCTTGGAATTATTTGTGATAGTATTTATTGATGATATTCTGGTGTATTCTCGCACGGAATTAGAACATGCATATCATTTGTAAATTGTTCTTGGCATTCTTCAAGCTCGGGAATTATATGCAAAATTTTCAAACTGCGAGTTTTGGCTAAATTCTGTGTCATTTCTGGGCCATGTTATTTCAGATGATGTCATTCGAGTTGACACTCAGAAAATTGAAGGTGTGAAGACTTGGCCAAGGCCTACGACGCCTATAGAAATCCATAGTTTTCTGGGTTTGACAGGTTATTATAGAAGATTCATAGAGGGATTTTCATCTATTTTAGCCCTATTGACGAAGCTAACCCAGAAGTCAGCCAAATTTCGGTGGAATGATGCTTGTGAGCGCAGTTTCCAAGAGTTGAAAGGCAGATTGACCTCAGCTCCAGTCTTAACACTTCCAGAAGGGTCAGATGATTATGTGGTATATTGTGACGCTTCCGGTGTCGGATTAGGATGCGTATTGATGCAGCATGGTAAAGTTATTGCATACGCTTCGAGATAATTACGGAAACATGAAAAGAACTATCCAACCCATGATCTCGAATTGGCTGCGGTTATTCATGCCATAAAAATGTGGAGACATTACTTGTATGGTGTGCATGTTGACATTTACACCGATCACAAAATTCTTCAATACATTTTGAAGCAAAAGGAGTTGAACCTGCGGCAGAGGCGGTGGTTAGAATTGTTAAAGGATTATGATGTGAACATTTTGTACCACCCTGGAAAAGCGAATGTAGTAGCCGATGCGCTTAGCCGCCGATCAATGGGCAGTTTATGTGAAGTCCCTCCGGAAAAGAAAGAGATGGTTCATGAGCTCCGCCAACTAGCTAATCTTGGAGTACGTGTAATCGATTCGGGTAATGTGGGGATTAGTATCAATGATACCACAATTTTGTCCTTGCACATGGAAGTGAAAGAACAGCAATATGAAGATCCTCAATTATGTCATTATAGAGACACATCTCATGGGAAAGAGAAGTCTTCATTTGAAGTTTCTATGGATGGAGTTCTCAGCTACCGAGGCAGGTTATGTGTGCCGAATGTGGCAGAATTGCGCCAACGAATTCTAGGAGAAGCACATTGTTCTCGGTATTCTATTCACCCAGGTACCACCAAAATGTATCATGATCTCAAGTTAATATATTGGTGGGATGGCATGAAGAGAGTGTCACGACCCAACCCCGTAGGCCGTGACTAAGTACCCGAACTGGGTACTCATATACAATCCCGTTAGCTACATGTTCAGTCCACAATAAACACCATATGTAACTTATAACGACCAAACCTTGGTCTCAGAACTGTTGCATAAATATTCATAAAAAGGCAAGCCGACAAGGCTGCTACCACAACATGATAATATCTGCAAGCCGGCGAGGCTGCTACAACGATAGAACACACATACTGATAACGTCTGAACACGACCCACACACATGTCCACAGACCCCTAAGAGTTTTCAACAGTGAAATATGACGGGACAGGGCCCCGCCGTACCCTTAAACAACATATGCATATATTTAGATCAAGAAGGATCTATACCAAAGTCTGGGCTCCGGAACAACAAAACTCTCCAAGATAGCAGAAAGGAAGTCTTAAACTGGCGATTCACCAAAACGCGTATCTGTACCTGCGGGCATGAAACGAAGCCCCCTGAAGAAAGGGGGTCAGTACGGAATATGTACTGAGCATGTAAAGCATGAAATACAGTAAAAGGATCATAACTGAAACATGGAGTACAGTAAATGTGTACAATATCCAGAATGTCAAAACACTTGCCTTTGTAACATAATCAAACTTGTCAATATCATATATCGTATGCATGTTTATATATAACGTACCCGACCCTTTAATGAGGGACTCGGTGAATAAGATCGTCATATGCCCTCCTGGCCGCCATAACATATCATCATATCATTATATCATCATATCGTCATATCGCCATATCATCATATCATCATATCATTATATCATGATATACATATATACCGTACCCGTCCCTTTAGTGAGGGACTCGGTGAACAATGCATTGAATTTGTGCACGATAACATACCCGGCCCGGGACTCGGTGAAAGATACATCGAGTTATGCACGAATAGAGTAGTGAGAACCATATGCAATTAAAAACGTTTTTAAGGACTCAATAGAATAGTTAATGCGAATCATCGTTCGCAATTTCAATAATAGTCATATCATTTACCTTTCGGATGTCCTTGTGGATTATATCAAAATGGAATTTTAAAATCATGTGTACATATCAATATATATGAAGCAGAACATAAATTATGTGAATCAAGGTCAATAGCCATCCTAGTGGCTCTAGGAATAGGAATTTCCTTTGGAATCGTATATATGTCGTACATTCATTTCACAACGATCATGCCAAAAAGAAAGAAGGGTTAGCTTCACATACCTTTAGCGCTTATTTGTCACACAATATGTATACGCTGCCCAATAATACTTCAACCTATATTAAGACGCCAACAACTACGGTAAACCTATACGCTGCCCTTTCTTTGTGTTGTGAAGTTGAAATGAATTTTAATGGCTGATTCTTTATTCATTATTTGGTTAAATTATGATGCCTACAAGGTGGACACATGCTCCACTCATGACAATGAGTCACTCCATTAACTTTACACCAAAATTCAATATTTTTCTCTCTCACTTTCGGCTATATGCCTTGGCCGAACCCCCCCCCCCCCCCCCCCCTGTCTCTCCTTCTTCCTTTCCTTTTTATTGTTTAAAAGACAATTGCATGTGTATTGGATGATTCATACACTAACTTTTGTCCATTGCAATCATACAAAGATGAATGTCAATATTTAAGTGTGCAAGGATTCTTCCTAACATGTGTGTCTTCATAAAATAATGCATACTTTTATAAAGTAATAGATGCCTTCCATATTCAAATGCATGCCTCACATGGATGTCTTCTTTTTTTTTAGCCACCTTGGCCGAAATTCACATGTATTTTTCTTCCAATTTAGTTGTCCACAATATGATGAAAATGTAGTGGATGAATCAACATTTAAATGCATATTTGTATGTCTTCCATAATAGTCTTATTTTAGATGACTTTGACTCATCTTTTGGACATGGCATGTTAATGTTCATATTGGCTCATTGTTGCCACTAATTTTTACTTAACACCACAATTAAGTAGTTCCTAATTTCCAACAACATGCTTATACTAAGTAAAATTTATAACCGATTAGTTCTAGTTTAGAAATTAAAAATCCGAGGTTTCTATCTCACGTCGATCCTTTCGCGAATAACTCGACATATAAAATACGGGGTCTAACATTCTCCCCCCTTTAGAACATTCGTCCTCGAATGTTGAATTGGTCCCGTAACATCCATATCGTTATAACATAGAGTCTTATCGGACAATCCATATAATCAAGTGAGGAGTCGAAGTTACCTGTAAGCGTAGAGAACAAGTGAGGATACTTGTCTTTCATCTCCTCCTCGGCTTCCCAAGTCATCTCTTCCCTATTGTTGTTTCGCCATAATACCTTGACGGAAACCACGTCCTTAGTTCGTAACCTTCTAACCTGCCGATCAAGTATAGCTATAGGCTGCTCCTCATTGTATAATTCCTCTGTCACTTGAACATCATCTACGGGGAATACTCTGGAAGGATCACCTATACATTTGCGAAGCATTGACACGTGAAAGACTGGATGCATTGCTTCCAAATCAGCCGGTAGGTCTAACTCGTAGGCAACCTGGCCAACTCTACGGACAATCTGATAAGGTCCAATATATCTCGGACTTAGCTTCCCTTTCCTGCCAAATCTCATGACACCTTTCATGGGCGGCACCTTCAGGAACACCCAGTCACTAACCTGAAACTCTAAGTGTCGACGTCGATTATCTGCATATGATTTATGCTGACTCTGGGCTGCCAGTAATCTTTCTAGAATGATATTCACTTTATCAACAGCCTGTTGAATCATATCTGGGCCTATCAACTTGGTCTCACCAACATCAAACCATCCAATAGGTGATCTGCACTTCCTCCCATACAAGGCCTCATACGGTGCCATCTGAATACTCTAATGGTAGCTGTTATTATAGGCGAACTCAATAAGTGGAAAATGATCATCCCAGCTACCCCGGAAATCCATAACACAAGCCCGTAACATATCTTGTAGTGTCTGAATGGTACGCTCGGTCTGTCCGTCAGTCTGAGGGTGAAACGCCGTACTGAGACTCACTTGTGTCCCCAATCCCTCCTGGAAGGATCTCCAGAAGTTAGCTGTGAACTGGGATCCTCTATCAGAGATAATAGCTGTGGGAACCCCGTGAAGTCTCACTATCTCCTTAAGGTACAACCTGGCATAATCCTTAGCTGAATATGTAGTCCTGACTGGAAGAAAATGGGCTGATTTTGTCAACCTATCAACGATGACCCAAACAGAGTCATATTTTCGCGGAGTGCGAGGTAAACCTGTGACGAAGTCCATATTGATCACCTCCCACTTCCAGGTTGGAATCTCCATCTCCTGTAATAGTCCCTCAGGCTTCTGGTGCTCGATCTTAACCTGCTGACAATTCGGACACTGAGCAACAAACTCTGCTATATTCCTCTTCATGCCATCCCACCAATACAAGCATCTGAGGTCATGATACATCTTCGTTGACCCTGGATGAATAGAATAACGGGCATAGTGTGCCTCTCCCATCACTTGTTGTCGTAACCCTGCAACCTCAGGTACACATAATCTACCTTTGTATCGTAGCACTTCGTCAGGTGCAACCTCAAATGGGGTCTCTTCTTTTTGAAGAGCTGCATCTCTATGATATACAAGGATAGGGTCCTCGTACTGGTGTCTCTTTATCTCTTCTATGATAAAGGACTCAACAACTCCCCGAACAGAAACCCTGTCATTATCAGAATCGGCCAAACGGACTCCCAAATTAGCTAACTGGCGAATCTCACGAACTATCTCCTTCGGCTCTGGTTGTACGTCTGCCAAACTACCCATAGATCTACGGCTGAGTGCATCTGCTACAACATTTGCTTTCCCTGGGTGGTATAAAATGTCAACATCGTGGTCCTTCAGCAACTCTAGCCACCGCCTCTGCTGTAGATTCAGCTTCTTCTGCTTAAAGATGTACTGGAGACTCTTATGATCTGTATAAATGTCAACATGCACACCGTATAAATAATGTCTCTATATTTTTGAAGCATGAATCACCGCTGCTAACTCCAGGTCATGGGTGGGATAATTTCTTTCGTGCTTTCTGAGTTGTCGGGAGGCATAGGCTATAACTTTGCCATGCTGCATCAACACACAACCTATCCCAACACCGAAAGCATCACAATAAATGACATAGCCTTCCGGTCCCTCAGGAAGAGTTAGAACTGGGGCCGTAGTCAACTTATCTTTCAGTAACTGAAAACTCCGCTCACAAGCGTCGGTCCACTGGAACTTAGCTGCCTTCTAGTTTAGCCTCGTTAAAGGCGCTGAAATTGAGGCAAACTTCTCCACGAACCTTCTGTAATACCCTGCTAGCCCCAGAAAGCTGTGTACTTCCGTAGGTGTCGTAGGTCTAGGCCAAGTCTTCACCACCTCAATCTTCTGCGTATCTACCCGCACGCTATCCGCTCCCATAATATGCCCCAAGAATGATACTGAAGTCAACCAGAATTCACATTTAGAGAACTTAGCATACAATTTCTGGTGCTGGAGCACCCTAAGTACCGTTCTCAAGTGATCTGCATGCTCCTCTTCTGATCGTGAGTAGACTAGAATATCATCAACGAATACAATTACGAACTGGTCAAGAAATGGCTTGAACACTCTGTTCATCAGATCCATAAATACTGCTGGAGCATTGGTCAACCCGAAGGACATCACTCTAAACTCGTATTGTCCATATCAAGTCCTGAATGCAGTCTTTGGAACGTCTGCCTCCTTTACTCGCACCTGGTGATAACCTGACCGCAAGTCTATCTTCGAGAAACACTTAGCACCTTGCAACTGGTCAAATAAATTATCGATCCTGGGGAGGGGATACCTGTTCTTTATTGTTACTTTATTCAGCTGCCTATAATCAATACACATCCACAGCGACCCATCCTTCTTCCTTACAAATAATACCGGTGCTCCCCAAGGTGATGTACTGGGCCTTATGAAGCCCTTTTCTAATAAATCTTTCAGTTGCTCCTTCAGTTCCGCAGGTGCCATTCTGTAAGGAGGAATAGATATGGGCTGAGTGTCTGGTAATACGTCTATAGCGAACTCTATCTCACGCTCAGGAGGAAGGCCTGGGAGTTCATCTGCGAATACATCAGGAAACTCGCTAACTACCGACACTAATTGAAAAGTCGTCGCCTCTGCCTTCAGGTCGTGTACCCGTACCAGATGATAAATATAACCCTTTCTGACCATCTTCCTTTCCTTGAGGTACGAAATAAACTTACCCCGTTACTCCTCTTTCTATAACTTGGCCTTTCACAGTTCCGTCACTTATAATACTCGTGTTCTCGGCTGTATATGTCATAACCTATTGCTACACTGTCATCTCGCTTTCTTCTTATTTCCTCCCTTTCAATTACTCTTTATTTTCTCGTACTCGCTATCATTTCCGTTATCGTGTACCCTTTATTTTAAACTTTCTCTACAGAACTTGATAAGTCTTTCTTATTTGTACTATAGCTCGCTTTTCCGTTTTACACTTACCTTTATATTCTAGTGACACGGATCACGTCATGTCTTTGGCCACTTCCTCACTAGGCTTTACTTATTTTCATAACAATCCTCCTTATTTTCATTATATCCTGTTCGTATTCGATCCCCTAGCGCAACACTTTTTAATCTTATTCACGATTCTTATTATTGGTTAATTACTCCCTGCAGAGTAAGCATACTTAACCTTTTACCCTTCCTAGTCAATCTTATCCTTCACTACCTCACAACCCGTTTTACCAATACATTCGTGTCACGACCCAACTAGGGGCCGTGACGAGTACCCGATACTTGTACCGAGCACCCCTTATCTATCATTTTACCTTTACTTCTCAGCGGACCGTAGGAACTGTGCTATACATTTTTTTTTCGCTGCTGAGCATTAACATTAGACGCGTCATCATAAACATAGACTAGTAAGCGTTACTATCACATTATACAGAGACACGAACAATTCAAAATACAAGACATCTAACTGTACATATCTGTCTACGAGCCTCTAGACATAGTACACATATACATAAAAAAGGGCTGAGTACTGTCGTGCCCGAATATACATATACACAAAATAGTACCAAGGAAGTGAGGCTCCGGAACAACTGGAGCACTGTCAAATGCTGTTGGTAGAGCTCCTAAGAATCAAATCCGCCTGTCTGCTGACCTGCGCGGCATGAAACGCAGCATCCACAAGAAGGGACGTCAGTACGAATAGTGTACCGAGTATGCAAGGCATAAAAGATAATACAAACAGGAACATAGAGTATGATTAACAATGTCATGAGGTCGTAGGACATATGATGAGGCTAGAACGTAACCTGTGCGTAGGAACGCCCCTGTCAGGCCGGATACCGTGCATGCTTGTCTTTTCCTTTTTAAAACATTTCTTTTTCATAGGCATAGAAAATAGGATTTATATCATGTCATGTTTTTATCATATTATATCCTGTCATATCATAGCGTGTCGTATCATATCACGTCGTAGCATATCATATCATAGTATATTATGTCATAGTGTGTCATAGCGTATCATGTGATAGCATAGCATGTCATAGCGTATCGTGTCATAGCATAGCATGTCATAGCGTATCATTTCATAGCATAGCATGTCATAGCGTATCATTTCATAGCATAGCGTGTCATAGCGTATCATGTCATAGCATAGCATGTCATAGCGTATCATATCATAATGTAGCATGTCGTAGTGTATCATATCATAGCATAGCATGTCATAGAGTATAATGTCATAGCATATCAGGTCATGTCATAGCATAGCACCGAGCAATGTCGGCTCGCCCACATAGCGCCGAAATACCGGCTCGCCCATATATCCCGCGTCCGGGCATCCCGCCTCCAGAATGATAAGCCAGCTGACCAGGTGGCAATGAAACATGTTTCCCTTCCCGTTCCCCCATGTATCCCTTCCCCCCATCCCAGGTTCATATACATATCTTATGTTTACATATACATATTTTTATATACATATACATATCTCATATACATATACATATTTTATATACGTATACATATCTTATATACATATACATATGTTAGTGTACGTATATCATATAAGCACGCAATAGCCCAAAGAAAAATCATGTAGCCATCGGAGTGACGTAAGGTCGGTGACCTCCGATTACATTATGGAACAATCGTGGTCGCTTTGTCTTGCCTTGAAGGAACAAGTATTTTAAGGCGAGACTACCAACGGAGAATAGCATTAGAAATAAACATAGAATGAAATCACGGGCATCATAGACGTCAACTTATAGGCCTTGGAATCCTTAGAAATAGTGTCATAGCTAGGAAATAGAAATAAGGTTCAAGAACTAGTTTATCACTTTCATACTCACATTGAATCCTTAGCTTAGAAATCTTAGTCGTAGAATCGTCCCGGTCATATTCATCATAGGCATATTCTCTTGTCTCACATCGTCGTTATCATTATCATCATAGAAGTATTCTCGTTAGAGTAGTTATGTTACTTGTCATTTGGTAACAAAATCGGGATCAAAGGTTCCCTTTGGATTCAACCTCAAGTAAGTCAAACAGAACTATAAAGAAAATCCGAGAGCAACGGGCCTACCTCGGGCCGAATGAGGTAGCGTATAAGATTTGCATATGTTACATGTCATGGCGTTACTTGTGAGGGTTTTAGGGTAGTCGGGTCCCATTTATGCAAGTTCTAGTGGTTTAGGAGGTCTTTCCAACATTTCACACATTTCTAATTCAATTTTACTGAATGAAAAAGGAGAAACTTTAGGTGCAGATTCCGGGGAATAGAGTTGTCCGCGAGGCTCGTACCCAACTTATTACGTCTAAGACATGCCATAGAAAGAAGGGTGAAGCCTTACATACCTCTTTCCGCTCCTTTCGCTATTCCGAATTCAAGCTGCAAATCCGCCAAAATCTGTAATTTGGTCACATTTACCCAAATTTTCATTAAGGTATTTAGAGTTGGATTCTTAAAGTTACACTTGGCTACCGAAATTTCGGCAGCACTTCCTCTGTAAATATACCATCCTCAACATTCAACTTAGCCACATTTAATCAATCACAATCCGGGAATTCAAACCCGGCCAAACTATCAACATAACTCAACAACCACACTAGCAATTTCCATATTCAACTCAAGGTACATTCCAACACTTCAATTAGCATTCTACTTCCTTCAAGACTTTCCAATTTCAATAAAACAACAACAACCTTATAATACATATTCCAACAACATCATACTAATATCATTACATACCATCCATACAAGAACATTATTTTCAATGTGCATAAACTTCTAAAATAAGTCTCCAACTTCTACAACTCCACTAGGGTTATTAAGCATCCACAACACAACAACAACCAAAATACTAAATAAACTTAACTCATTTTCTTCCACACTACACCATAACCTCACGGCTATATACCATGCACACACACACGGCCCCATCATGCATTCACAACTATAACCTCTCCAAAACCATTCAACTTCCATTTTCCACATAACATTCACAACAATAACAACCAAATACTAGATGAAGTAATTAAAACATAGTTCCTACATACACATACATGCACGGCCACACACAATATTCCTTTCCTTCATGAATTTCATCCATTTTAGCATACTACAACACATATAAACCATTCATAACACATAAACAAGATTAAAACTCACCTTTCTTCTTCAACTCCTCACTTGACTACAACTTGGCAAATTGTATGATAATTAATTCTTCTTGCTCCAACAACAACTCCACTTTGTTAAGGACCCTCTACTTGGTAGGAAATGATTTTTGAAGGAATTTTTGTAAATTTTCTTGTTGGTTTTTGCTCTTGGCCGAAATGGCCCTTAGATTTTTCTCCTCTCTCTCTTGTTCTTGTTTTCTTGAGGTTTCTAGAGAATTATGGCCAAAACGATGACTTAGTCATCTTTTTAACTTGGCAAATTAAATCCCCACATGGGCCTAGCCCATACCATGGCCGTTTGGGCCTCTTTTTCTTTAAAAAAATTTCAAGCCCACTTGTATTTGGGGCTAGTTCTTGTAATTCATGAAAACAATTTTTTTTTCCAGTTTCCAAATTTGCCCTTCGTCTTCTTTCATATCTCCACGAGTCGTATTGCAAATTTCCCTTTATGCCCTTGACCTTCCTCATTATTTCCACTTCTAAATTTTTCATAAGCAACGCATATGCCAAATAAAAATAAAATATGGCCTTGCTTGTTATCTTCCCGCTATTGTCTTGAATTATCCGATTGCACAAAATACGGGATATAACATCCTCCCCCCCTTTAGAACATTCGTCCTCGAATGTTAAACTGGTCTCATAGTGTAGTATGATGGTTCGGGGAGGTCTCCCTGTAGCTATCTCATATGTCGCTTAACATATCCATTTTTTGGAGCTTAGGTTGCCTTTATGTCGTAGGTCATTTAAGTTAGTTATGAATACTGGCCCTGCGTTAATAAGTCCCTTTTACTGGACCTTGAATCATCATAGTCCATCTTGGATCTATCATGCTCTCCCCCTCTTTATTAAAGGGTCAACGCACGCCTACGCCCTTTAAATAACTGTCGCCTTTTGCGACCTTTATAGTTATCATTACTTCTTCGTGGAGTCTGCCGCGTCTATCCCCTCACTAGACATGTTCCCATATATCACCGTACTAAGGCTTTCTAGTATCATCTAGTACGGTTTCAGCATCGTTCTTACCTTGTAACATCCGTACTTTCCTTCTTTATTTCTAAAGCTCTGTCATGCCTTCTCCCTTCCTGCTAGTCTAGTCTGTTTCCACTTACCCGACTTCTATAGGGTTTTAACCACTCCCTACGCTCTAAGTTACTTTAGAATACCAAATTTCACATTCGTCTCTTGTTCCCACGCTTATGGAATTTTCGGCATATTTCCCAAGGGTCACCCATCCTGAGATTGCCCTTACCCTAGCACGCTAAACCTCGAAATCTTAATGCATTTTAGTGTCTCAGTGTTAGTATTTTTGCCTCCGCTTCCCCGCACTGCCTATATCACATAATATGGGATAAGTTGGGGTCTTGACAATCTTCAAAACGCCCTCGTAACGCATCTTTCTCTTTCAATGACTATTTTAGCCTTCGTGATCGCTAATATTCACTTTTTACTCGTGTGTATGGCTGCTCTTGCCCTAATTTTTTCCCGAATTCCTCATATGTTCCGTAATACAAGGGATGGCGCAAGATAAAGTAAAATCCAGTTCAATTTAACATCCATATATTATAGAAAAGATGCCGGAAGTGTACTTGTGGCCACATCGGCGGAAGGTCCAGAATCCTGCCGTCCTATCAATGCATATATACGGTGTGGGGGACCGGCTGAACTGGGTGTCCCTCCTCTACCTCGGCCACGGCCTGCTGGAGCCTGGGAGGCCTGTCCCGGAGGGCGCACGGACGGTGATGAACTCACTGCTGACCCGGCGGGCTGAGCTCTGCTTCCCTCATTCCTTAGCGGACAGTCTCGCATCAAATGGTCAGTCCGCCCGCAAGCATAACAGGCACCTGTATCCCGGTAACACTGTCCCGAGTGTGGCCTGCCACACCGAGTACACCGTAGTAGGGGTTGCCCCGTACTGCTGGATTCAACTCTATACTGGGACCCCGAAGCTCTAGCACCCTGCTCTGGTCCCGAATAAGTAGAACGACCAAACCCCCTATCCGCAAATCGAGGTGGCGCACTGGCCACTGATTGGCCTGAATACCTAGATTGCTCCTGTGCCTGCCCCCCTCTATACTCTCTTCTGTTCCCGGAAGATCTTCCCCTTTTTCTGGAACCCCTATCTGGATAACGCTCCTCTTTCCGTGACTGGTACTGCTTCTCTAGATTTTGGGCATGGGCCTGGATTCGAGTAATAGTCATCCCATCCTGGAGTGAAGCCGTCAAGCACTCCTTAACCAAATGTGGCCCTAGCCCACTCTCAAATCGGTGCACATGATCTCCCCTATCAGCTATCATGGCTGGGGCATACCTAGCCAACGAGTTAAAACGAAGACTGTATTCTCGAACACTCATATTTCCTTGCCTAAGGTTCAAGAACATATCGGCTCGAGCCCGTCGAACCTCTGGCGGTAAGAAATGTCGTAGAAATGCCTCAGCAAACTCCTGCCAAACCGGAAGGGGTGCATTTGCTCCCCTCGAAGATATCCAGCTGCTGTACCACAGAACTGCCACATCCCGCAGCCTGTATGAAGCCAACTCTACGGACTCCGTATCCGAAGCATGTATAATCCTCAGAGTCCTCAGCATCTCATCTATAAAATTCTGCGGGTCTTCCTCTGGTTTTGATCCATAAAACTCTGGCGGCTTCAGGGTAATAAAGTCACGGGCCCTTGAACTTACCGCCCTGTCTCCCAGGTCCACATCTTGCCGCTGAGCCTGTGCGGCAACTAACTAGGTCAATAACTGGATGGCCTCTGCCATCTGCTGGCCCGGAGCTGCTGGCGGTGGAACTGGAGGTGCGGGGGCTGGAGCTCGAACTCTTTCCTGCTCTGCTGGTGCAGGGGGAGCAGGAAAAGTCTGAGGGGGAGCTTCATTATGAGATTCTCCTTCTTCTAGCTCCCGTTCAACTCTCCTTCCAGCCACTGTCTCGCCCTTCTGGGCTGCCCTAGCTTTCTTCTTCGGCGGCATTACTGAAACCATAACACAGGATTAGGAAAAGAATATGGAAACCTGGTAGCATAGCTCTATCGCACGATCTTGAGTACAAAGAAGGTCATATTTCCTAAATGTCCTATAACCTCCTGTTTATAAGTGTGGCGCGCTACACACCCATAAACAAGACTCTACTGGACACGGCTCGTAGACAAACTCCTAGGACCGAACTGCTCTGATACCACTTCTGTCACGACCCAACTAGGGGCCGTGACGAGTACCCGATACTTGTACCGAGCACCCCTTATCTATCATTTTACCTTTACTTCTCAGCGGGCCGTAGGAACTGTGCTATACATTTTTTTTTCGTTGCTGAGCATTAACATTAGACGCGTCATCATAAACATAGACTAGTAAGCGTTACTATCACATTATACAGAGACACGAACAATTCAAAATACAAGACATCTAACTGTACATATCTGTCTACGAGCCTCTAGACATAGTACACATATACATAGAAAAGGGCTGAGTACTGCTGTGCCCGAATATACATATACACAAAATAGTACCAAGGAAGTGAGGCTCCGGAACAACTGGAGCACTGTCAAATGCTGTTGGTAGAGCTCCTAAGAATCAAATCCGCCTGTCTGCTGACCTGCGCGGCATGAAACGCAGCGTCCACAAGAAGGGACGTCAGTACGAATAGTGTACCGAGTATGTAAGGCATAAAAGATAATACAAACAGGAACATAGAGTATGATTAACAATGTCATGAGGTCGTAGGACATATGATGAGGCTAGAACATAACCTGTGTGTAGGAACGCCCCTGTCAGGCCGGATACCGTGCATGCTTGTCTTTTCCTTTTTTATACGTTTCTTTTTCATAGGCATAGAAAATAGGATTTATATCATGTCATGTTTTTATCATATTATATCCTGTCATATCATAGCGTGTCGTATCATATCACGTCGTAGCATATCATATCATAGTATATTATGTCATAGCGTGTCATAGCGTATCATGTGATAGCATAGCATGTCATAGCGTATCGTGTCATAGCATAGCATGTCATAGCGTATCATTTCATAGCATAGCATGTCATAGCGTATCATTTCATAGCATAGCGTGTCACAGCGTATCATGTCATAGCATAGCATGTCATAGCGTATCATATCATAATGTAGCATGTCGTAGTGTATCATATCATAGCATAGCATGTCATAGAGTATAATGTCATAGCATATCAGGTCATGTCATAGCATAGCACCGAGCAATGTCGGCTCGCCCACATAGCGCCGAAATACCAGCTCGCCCATATATCCCGCGTCCGGGCATCCCGCGTCCAGGATGATAAGCCAGCTGACCAGGTGGCAATGAAACATGTTTCCCTTCCCGTTCCCCCATGTATCCCTTCCCCCCATCCCAGGTTCATATACATATCTTATGTTTACATATATATTTTTATATACATATAAATATCTCATATACATATACATATTTTATATACGTATACATATCTTATATACATATACATATTTTATATACATTTACATGTCTTGTGTACGTATGTCATATAAGCACGCAAGAGCCCAAAGAAAAATCATGTAGCCATCGGAGTGACGTAAGGTCGGTGACCTCCGATTACATTATGGAACAATCGTGGTCGCTTTGTCTTGCCTTGAAGGAACAAGTATTTTAAGGGGAGACTACCAACGGAGAATAGCATTAGAAATAAACATAGAATGAAATCACAGGCATCATAGACATCAACTTATATGCCTTGGAATCCTTAGAAATAGTGTCATAGCTAGGAAATAGAAATAAGGTTCAAGAACTAGTTTATCACTTTCATACTCACATTGAATCCTTAGCTTAGAAATCTTAGTCGTAGAATCGTCCCGGTCATATTCATCATAGGCATATTCTCTTGTCTCACATCGTCGTTATCATTATCATCATAGAAGTATTCTCGTTAGAGTAGTTATGTTACTTGTCATTTGGTAACAAAATCGGGATCAAAGGTTCCCTTTGGATTCAACCTCAAGTAAGTCAAACAGAACTATAAAGAAAATCCGAGAGCAACGGGACCACCTCGGGCCGAATGAGGTAGCGTATACGATTTGCATATGTTACATGTCATGGCGTTACTTGTGAGGGTTTTAGGGTAGTCGGGTCCCATTTATGCAAGTTCTAGAGGTTTAGGAGGTCTTTCCAACATTTCGCACATTTCTAATTCAATTTTACTGAATGAAAAAGGAGAAACTTTAGGTGCGGATTCCGGGGAATAGAGTTGTCCCCGAGGTTCGTACCCAACTTATTACGTCTAAGACATGCCATAGAAAGAAGGGTGAAGCCTTACATACCTCTTTCCGCTCCTTTCGCTATTCTGAATTCAAGCTGCAAATCCGCCAAATTCTGCAATTTGGTCACATTTACCCAAATTTTCATTAAGGTATTTAGAGTTGGATTCTTAAAGTAACACTTGGCTACCGAAATTTCGGCAGCACTTCCTCTGTAAATATACCATCCTTAACATTCAACTTAGCCACATTTAATCAATCACAATCCGGGAATTCAAACCCGGCCAAACTATCAACATAACTCAACAACCACACTAGCAATTTCCATATTCAACTCAAGGTACATTCCAACACTTCAATTAGCATTCTACTTCCTTCAAGACTTTCCAATTTCAATAAAACAACAACAACCTTATAATACATATTCCAACAACATCATACTAATATCATTACATACCATCCATACAAGAACATTATTTTCAATGTGCATAAACTTCTAAAATAAGTCTCCAACTTCTACAACTCCACTAGGGTTATTAAGCATTCATTAACAACAAAGCATCCACAACACAACAACAACCAAAATACTAAATAAACTTAACTCATTTTCTTCCACACTACACCATAACCTCACGGCCATATACCATGCACACACACACGGCCCCATCATGCATTCACAACTATAACCTCTCCAAAACCATTCAACTTCCATTTTCTACATAACATTCACAACAATAACAACCAAATACTAGATGAAGTAATTAAAACATAGTTCCTACATACACATACATGCACGGCCACACACAATATTCCTTTCCTTCATGAATTTCATCCATTTTATCATACTACAACACATATAAACCATTCATAACACATAAACAAGATTAAAACTCACCTTTCTTCTTCAACTCCTCACTTGACTACAACTTGGCAACTTGTATGATAATGAATTCTTCTTGCTCCAACAACAACTCTACTTTGTTAAGGACCCTCTACTTGGTAGGAAATGATTTTTGAAGGAATTTTTGTAAATTTTCTTGTTGGTTTTTGCTCTTGGCCGAAATGGCCCTTAGGTTTTTCTCCTCTCTCTCTCTCTTGTTCTTGTTTTCCTGAGGTTTCTAGAGAATTATGGCCAAAAAGATGACTTAGTCATCTTTTTAACTTGGCAAATTAAATCCCCACATGGGCCTAGCCCATACCATGGCCGTTTGGGCCTTTTTTGTTTTAAATTTCAAGCCCACTTGTATTTTGGGCTAGATCTTGTAATTCATGAAAACAATTTTTTTTCCAGTTTCCAAATTTGCCCTTCGTCTTCTTTCATATCTCCACGAGTCGTATAGCAAATTTCCCTTTATGCCCTTGACCTTCCTCATTATTTCCACTTCTAAATTTTTCATAAGCAACGCATATGCCAAACAAAAATAAAATATGGCCTTGCTTGTTATCTTCCCGCTATTGTCTTGAATTATCCGATTGCACAAAATGCGGGATATAACAATTCGCATCCGTCACAATTCATTTTCCTCTGTACTCTCATCTTAATCATACTACTACTTCTTTTACTATAAACTCGTCATAATTTTATCCCTGCTTATCAATTCAGTCGGTACCTTACTATAACACTTTATCAAGATTTTCCAGCCTTTTCTAAATCATCTCTTAATATCATAAAACCTTTCCAAATTCTTCTTTTTTACCATATCGATACCGACTTCCTAATTACTATTACCATCGATTCGGCAGTTGACTTATTTCTCGAGGTCAGCCGTACTCGCAACTTAGTCAAATCCTGTCATTACTATTGACAGGACCTTTCAGGACATATTACAAACCTACATCTCATTCTCTTTTTATTTATAGGAAATTTTTGGCAGAGTTTCCTCTGTATTTCTTATTATCTCAAAACCTGCACACAGGAAATACCAACAAGTCCTCACAGGGCCAACATATATACACATATATCATATCGTATCATAGCCACACAGGGCTCCCAACTTCAAGTGAAAGACATAAAGGTGTCGGGACTTACCTCACATATCGCACCTCGAGACGTACCTGATCCTTTAACAATCTGTTCTGTTATACTTTCCTACCCACCTTCTCTTTGGTCCTCCAATTTTACATTTCAATCACATTTCAATATTCTTACCTTATCCGACATCCCTCTTTCGTACCGTTACTTACCTGTGTACTTTGTAATTTCCAATATCGTCAATCGCTTCCTTCTGTCGATGTCTTTCTTCAGCTGAAATCAAAGGTTAGTACGAGGAATTTCATTTCCTATGGCTGGGCTCTATCGTACGATCTGAGATATGAAAGAAAGGTAACATCCTAAATATCCTGTAGCTTTCTGTTTATAGATGTGGTGCACAACACACCGATAAACAAGACTCTACTAGACACGGTCTGTATACACTCCGAGGACAAACCGCTCTGATGCCACTTTTGTCACGACCCAACCCCGTAGGCCGTGACTAAGTATCCGAACTGGGTACTCATATACAATCCCGTTAGCTACATGTTCAGTCCACAATAAACACCATATGTAACTTATAACGACCAAACCTTGGTCTCAGAACTGTTGCATAAATATTCATAAAAAGGCAAGCCGACAAGGCTGCTACCACAACATGATAATATCTGCAAGCCGGCGAGGCTGCTACAACGATAGAACACACATACTGATAACGTCTGAACAAGACCCACACACATGTCCACAGACCCCTAAGAGTTTTCAACAGTGAAATATGACGGGACAGGGCCCCGCCGTACCCTTAAACAACATATGCATATATTTAGATCAAGAAGGATCTATACCAAAGTCTGGGCTCCGGAACAACAGAACTCTCCAAGATAGCAGAAAGGAAGTCTTAAACTGGCGATTCACCAAAACGCGTATCTGTACCTGCGGGCATGAAACGCAGCCCCCCGAAGAAAGAGGGTCAGTACGGAATATGTACTGAGCATGTAAAACATGAAATACACTAAAAGGATCATAACTGAAACATGGAGTACAGTAAATGTGTACAATATCCAGAATGTCAAAACACTTGCCTTTGTAACATAATCATACTTGTCAATATCATATATCGTATGCATGTTTATATATAACGTACCCGACCCTTTAATGAGGGACTCAGTGAATAAGATCGTCATATGCCCTCCTGGCCGCCATAACATATCATCATATCATTATATCATCATATCGTTATATCGCCATATCATCATATCATCATATCATCATATCATTATATCATCATATACATATATACCGTACCCGGCCCTTTAGTGAGGGACTCGGTGAACAATGCATTGAAGTTGTGCACGATAACATACCCGGCCCGGGACTCGGTGAAAGATACATCGAGGTATGCACGAATAGAGTAGTGAGAACCATATGCAATTAAAAACGTTTTTAAGGACTCGATAGAATAGTCAATGCGAATCATCGTTCGCAATTTCAATAATAGTCATATCATTTACCTTTCGGATGTCCCTGTGGATTATATCAAAATGGAACTTTAAAATCATGTATACATATCAATATATATGAAGAAAAATATAAATTATGTGAATCAAGGTCAATAGCCATCCTAGTGGCTCTAGGAATAGGAATTTCCTTTGGAATCATATATATGTCGTATATTCATTTCACAACGATGATGCCAAAAAGAAAGAAGGGTTAGCTTCACATACCTTTAGCGCTTATTTGTCACACAATATTTATACGCTTCCCAATAATACTTCAACCTATATTAAGACGCCAACAACTACGGTAAAGCTACGGGAAGATTTACAATGTATTCTAACGTTAGTAACTCCTTTCTAGATGTTTAGACGACATTTTCTCTTGTATTCAAACCAACTACATAAAACCAATCCCACATCAATAATTATACGTTCAATACCAATCCGGACAGCCCACATAACATTCCAAACAGTCCGCATTCACAACATTCAATCGCGATTCACATACAGCTACTACATTCTCAAGTTATTCGTAATAGTTTGTAGCCTTAACGTTTGAATGTAACAACTTTATAATAGCCCATCCAACATACAACATAATGCATAACCTTAATTATCATTAATCTTCCAAGCTCAATAAGAACCACAACAATGTGTCAAAACAGTCCGTACATTACAACACCCGATAATAGTCTACATGCGATTATGACACGTCCAATTTATTCTTGTTAGTCTATAGTCATAACATTTCGTGGAAACGATTCTATAACATCCCAACCACTATGACAACATGATGTATATTCTTAACTATAATTAGTTTTTCCAACTTAGCCAAAACAACACGTCCAAAACAGTCCCTAACCAACAACACGTCCAAAACAGTCCCTAACCGACAACATAACAATGTTCGGAATTCTTTCAAACGTTTACGAACATACTAAGCAAACCACATATGATTCTTACACATTATTTCATGTCTTCTTTTCATATAATTTCAGTAAGTTATGACCAGCAATCACATGACAACTACATCATCAATTCATACGCAACTAAGCTACATCGTCATCTCTATAATCCTTACAACAACTCACAAACGACTTTAGTTCCAACTCCAACCATTAAACACCTTTATTTCCATCATAAAATTCATGAAAATAACAATCAAAATATCCAGTAAAATCAGTTCACTAACTTCCACCCAAAACAGTCCACTACATGGCTTAACCATGCTTCAACATCACACACATAAAATCATGGATTCAACTATTTTCATACTAACACAACTTCACCTTTAACCTTCCAATTCCTTTCATTATTTTTACCATGCAATCTATGATAGCATCATCCATAATTACTAAAGAAAATCAGTCCACCATGGCCACTAAAACTGTCCCTACGGCCACATTAACATTTCAACACCAACATTCATGATCTTTTGCATGCAATTCATGTTCATCAAGTTACAACCATACTTCAACATCAACATATATAAGTTCATGTCTACTATCATGTTCCAACATCAACACACATCATTTCATGCATGAAACTTATATTCACACATCTACATCACCCTTAACACATGTAAAAGAAAGTTAGATCTTACCTTGACAATCTGACTTCTCAACTTGGCTAGAGTTTGTGAATTGAAATGATAATGGTTCTTGTTGCTCCAAAGACTATCTTCACGTTTCTAGGGACCTTCTAAAGGGTTGAAATGCTTGAAGAAATATTTTTCTGATCAACACACAAGGAGCTCCACTCATGACAATGAGTCACTCCATTAACTTTACACCAAAATTCAATATTTTTCTCCCTCACTTTCGGCTATATGCCTTGGCCGAACCCCCCCCCCCCCCCCTCTTGTCTCTCCTTCTTCCTTTCCTTTTTATTGTTTACAAGACAATTGCATGTGTAGTGGATGATTCATACACTAACCTTTGTCCATTGCAATCATACAAAGATGAATGTCAATATTTAAGTGTGCAAGGATTCTTCCTAACATGTGTGTCTTTATAAAATAATGCATGCTTTGATAAAGTAATAGATGCCTTCCATATTCAAATGAATGCCTCACATGGATGCCTTCTTTTTTTTTAGCCACCTTGGCCGAAATTCACATGTATTTTTCTTCCAATTTAGTTGTCCACAATATGATGAAAATGTAGTGGATGAATCAACATTTAAATGCATATTTGTATGTCTTCCATAATAGTCTTATTTTAGATGACTTTGAGTCATCTTTTGGACATGGCATGTTAATGTTCATATTGGCTCATTGTTGCCACTAATTTTTACTTAACACCACAATTAAGTAGTTCCTAATTTCCAACAACATTCTTATACTAAGAAAAATTTATAACAGATTAGTTCTAGTTTAGAAATTTAAAATCCGAGGTTTCTATCTCACGTTGATTCTTTCGCGAATAACTCGACGTATAAAATACGGGGTCTAACAGAGAGACATAGCGGAATTTGTAGCACAGTGTCCAAATTGCCAACAAGTAAAGATTGAACATCAAAAGCCAAGAGGCCTATTGCAAGCAATGGAGATCCCTACTTGGAAATGGGAAGTAATCAACATGGATTTCATTGTGGGGTTACCTCGTTCCCGTGGCAAGTATGATTCCATATGGGTGATCATGGATAGGTTGACAAAAGCAGCCCATTTTCTTCCAGTTAGAACCACGTACTCAGCAGAAGACTATGCGAGGTTATATTTCAAGGAAATTGTGCGCCTCCATGGTATACCATTATCCATTATCACAGATAGAGGAGCACAGTTTACAGCCAAGTTTTAGAATTCCTTTCAAGAAGGTCTAGGCACTCAAGTGAAGCTTAGCACGGCATTTCATCCACAGACGGATGGGCAAGCCGAACGTACTATTCAGACCTTGGAAGATATGCTACGAGCATGTGTGATGGATTTCGGTGGTAATTGGGACGATAATTTGCCACTAATCGAATTCGCATACAACAATAGCTATCATTCCAGTATTCAAATGGCTACATATGAAGCTTTGTATGGAAGAAAATGTAGATCCCCAATCGGATGGTTCGAAATAGGGGAAGCACAACTAGTAGGCACTGAATTGATTCCGCAAGCGGTGGAAAAGGTTAAGGTGATCCGAGATCGATTGCTGACAGCCCAAAGTCGCCAAAAGTCTTATGCGGATAATCGCCAACGAGACTTGGAATTTCAGGTTGATGATTGGGTATTTTTGAAAGTGTCGCCAATGAAAAGGGTGATGAGATTTGGCAAGAGAGGAAAGCTAAGTCCTAGATACATTGGACCCTATAAAATTATCCGCAAGGTGGGTCATGTAGCCTATGAATTGGATTTGCCTTCGGAGCTTGAATCAGTTCATTCCGTTTTCTATGTTTCGATGCTCTGCAAGTGTATTGGAGATCCCACAAAGATTGTCCCGATAGATGATGTGCAAGTGACAGAAAAGCTAACATATGAAGAAGTGCCTATTGCTATTCTAGACAGGCAAGTGCAAAGACTTCGAAATAAAGAGGTAGCTTCAGTCAAAGTCTTATGGCGAAACAACAATCGGGAAGAAATGACTTGGGAGGCAGAAGAAAAGTTGAAGTCCAAATACCCGCATTTATTCTAACCCCCAGAAGAGACTCAAGATGGAACGCCAACAATATGAGGTAAGTATGCAATAAATGAAGTGTAATAATTAGAGTATCTGAACACCCCTATCTCCATCATTACTCAGATATTATATCCCCTACTTTCGGGAGCTTTCGTAAGTCTTTCTTAGAGTTTTATTGTGTTGTGGCCCTGTGAGGCCATGATATTATGGGCTGTTGTGATAGGATGGTATTGCTATATTACAGGGGAAACTCTGGCGAAATTTTTCTAGAATCCCACTTAACATTCGAGGACGAATGTTCCAAAGGGGGGAAGAGTGTTACACCTCGGAAATTTCCCCGTGAATGTACAACGAATAGACTAACGAAGAATACGAGTATATTATGTTTTAATAAGAAAGGAATGACGTTTGACGACCTTGAGTAGGATTTCAAAGGTAATTGTAATAAGAGATAGGTTATGCTCCACAACGACTACTTACGGGTCCTGAAAATGTGAAAAAGTTGCAGATTTTCACTTTGGTCTCATCGATGAAATACGAACCGTAAAGTGGTATACGGCCCGTAAACTGCCATGTTGTATTTCAACATACAAACTTCAAATTTCTGCTAAATGTTCAAATGGTTAAATACGACTTGGAATACGGACCGTAAATTGAAATACGGCCCGTAAACTGTGATCGTAAATCACCATGACCTCCAGCATAACTTTCTGGTTTTGTTATGCTTAAATACGACCACGAAATACGGCCCGTACACTGGAATACGGACCGCAAAAATGGGTTTACGACCACTGTGCACTTCAACTACTGTTCATTTCGGATCAGATTTCAAGTCATCAAAAAGAAGACCCAAGCTCATTAATTCATTGCATTTACACGATACTTCTCTCTAGAAACCTCTAGAATATTCACCACTTTTCATCTATAAGAAAACAAAGGAAATCAAAGACAAATATCAAGAATCCAAGTGAATCAAGTGTATGAAACCTAGCTAAAGTTCATCTATCTCAAGAAAACCCAAGAGGAGTGAAGTAGGGTTTTGATGCTAGAGGAGTAATTCCATTCAAAGCTTGTTCAACCATCATCTAAGGTAAGTTTCGTGACTAAACCATGTTGTTTAAGGTACTGGAAGGGTAAGATACTTGGATTGTAGAAAGACATAGGAAATGGGTCATTCATGAGTGAATAGTGTCATGGTTGGATGGTAGTTGGGTTGAATCATGAATGTTGGAGTGTTGTGATTATGAATACGTTATAAATGACATTTAGGCCATGAAATAAGTATTATATATGAGGAAACGCGATAGTAAGCTATAACCATAAATGTGGAGAAATTGAAGGGAAATGGTGGATTGTGGTCAATGTATATAAATGATGATTGTTGGTTGCAATATTGTGAATGTTGTTGTGAGCGTGTGGGAGTTGATATAGCATATGGGGAAAAGTATTATAACAAAGGAAGTGCTTCCCAACTTTCCCTAGAAATAGTAGCGCGTTCTTATAGTCGAATTAACTAACGTTAGTGCGAATTCTCTCTTGAAGGTAGAAACGTGATATCGAAGGAGAACAAGCAAGCGATAGCTTAGTTAAACATCAAAGGTATGTGAGGCTAGTCCTTTTTTTCTAATGGCATGAATCCTAAAGCATGACTTTCTATTTTCTTCATGAGTTCCTACATTCCGGAAAGCTACAAGTCTATATACATGAATAGCTAAAGACAAAGATATGTTAGAGATCCTAAACTTTTAATAATGTTATTTGTTGCTTACACTCACCTTATATGCTACTTCCTTCAAGGTGAGGCAGGATGTCAATAATTGCTCCATAATGAAATCGGGGGATCACGACCTTACGTCACCCCGATAAAGTAAAGTTGTTCTTAAGCCTTATGCATGTATTATGATAAGTATGTTACGATAAGCATATTATGATGAGCATGTATGATGATGATATAACACCGCGCCTATTTGGCCGGGCAGTCACCGCTAAGGCAGGCAGCTATACTATACACCATGGCCAAATGGCATGGGCAGACACCACTAGTGGGCGACATGAGATAGTACCCCGGACGCGGGAGGCCTGGACGCAGGCTAATGTTATGATTATCACACCGATCCTATATGGACGGGCAACTTATATATGTACTTATGCATACATGACATGATGATGATTATGAGTAAGCCAGCATGCATTATTCTCTTTATACTTGACAGTCAGATACACTTATTCCATATGGATACTTCATTGATATCATTTCCTTATTTCATTGTTTATGCCTCTCATACTCAGTACAATGTTCGTACTGAGGTCCGTTTTCTTTGGACGCTGTATTCATGCCCACAGGTAGACAGGGAGGAGAGCTCAACCCAGATTCGTAGCAGCTGTCAGTTGATTGAAAGCACTTCTTTGTTCCGGAGGTGCTTGATTATTCTTTTGCGTATATAGTCATGTATATGTATTTTTGGGCATGACGGGGTCTTGTCCCGTCCTTATATGTAGCACTCCAGTAGAGGCTTGTAGATGCGCAGTCTGGGTTAGATGGTCCCACGAGAGGTTATTATGTATATATATATATATATATATATTATTTTATTTTGATGGCCGAGAGGCACATGTATATAAAAGTAATTATGTTCCCATATGAAATATGATTTTCCTACAACCTGAGTATAAAGGTGATAAAAGAGCAAAATGAGCATGATGAGAGATAGAACGAGCGGTGCTCGGTGGTTAGCCCCGGGTACCCGTCACGGCCCCTAGTTGGGTCATGACATATTTAAACCCTCATGAGCGGCTTCCATAGGTCTATTAGAGGAAGAAGAGGCCATGACTTAATTCGTACATAAGGGAAGATCACATTGCATTAGAGACATGTACATGATGCATACGCACAATACACGCAAAAAAACATGTTAAAAAGAAACAAGTATACCAACAAGTCACAACAAAAGTCCTAGAATCATAAACCTAGGCTTTGATACCAAACTTGTAGCATCCCCTCTGGGAGGATACCACTTACGAAACAAAAGCTAATTTCACACTGACAACGTTTAGAGAAATTTTTGCCAAAATATATTCACAATAATTTAGTGGTGGAAATAGGCCCATGCGAAAAAGGTTTAAAAGTGCGACATTTTCATTCTTAACAAAAAACTTCGTAACACCCCTTCAAAAAATACAATATCAGAGTATCAATTTAATATGGTAGCACCCTTCTTGAATAATCAAAATGTTGAAGCAACTTCCTAATGAAAGTATATTTCCATTCAGCACCATTGCAGGTTCATATTATACATGAATTTCAAACATGTGAATATCAAAAGAAAACTAGTCTCCTCCTTGGTACATAATTACAAGACAAACTGTGAATTTAGTACATGCCAAGACTTGGGTTAAAGCACATCCTAAACTAGCAAACAAGTCACCGAGTTCAAGTTACAAGTTAATGGTCTTGTGGTCCAACAAGCCTCCAAAATTTCATACATAAGTGTGACATATGGATCATGTACAAGTCCCAAAATTTTACAAGACCTAGATGCATATGCAAATGTGATCTTCACTAAAGCTCCCAAAAGTCTACTCCAAGTGGCCATCTTCAAATCTTCTCCCGCACATTACCTACGATAGAAACCAACTATCTCTAAGCATAAAGCTTAGTGGCGTATAAACTTTGGGTTTGGAGCCATTAGATTCTCCAATTGCCTTATCTGTCGTAGGTAGCTCAATAAGATAATAATAAATCAAGTAAACAAGTATATCAAAGTATCTAATATCAAAACCTTGAAGAGTTTCCAAATGTCAAAATTAATATCTGAAGGCTCACGTGTCAAGAAAGCTTATAAATAAATTCAAGAGAGTTTGTCAAATAACCAATTTCGCCCAATATGTACGCCATGCCATCAAACCAAGCATAATGACTATCAAGATGGACCGAAGCCCCAAATCAAGTAGGGTCGTCACCCAATAATCAAGAGAATCAAGAGCCATGTTGAAAGTGGCTTTCCATTCATACTCGAAAATGAACAAAAGTCCATCATCAAGTTGAAATGTAAATCCAAAGTCCAGATGGGCAAGATCCGAATCAAGAGGAATGCCGATATTGGTGACAAAGTCCCAAAAAGAATTCAAAATGATCAAGCAATTCGTAAAAGTGGGTGATTTAGCGAATATTTTGCAATACTTGAGATAATAACCATACGATGATATAAGATGAAGAGGAAGGAAACAACTCATCAAGATACTTCAAAATTCCAGCAAGTAAGGGTATTCCAATTTCAAGTTTATACCCAAACCTTGGTGTTTTACCACAACTCGAGGAGTTCTAATCGTCTACACCATAGACCAGCCAAAGTCCACTTCATCAAAAAATTCCTCTTAGCTTGTACAAGAACAGATATACCTTAAATACACAATCAAATATCTAGTTAAGTTCAATGGTTTCAGCACGTCGAAACTAAACATGAAATCAGTGAAAATCACCCTAAACTATCAAAACAGGAAATTCTGGATAGTACTATTGTCTTGTATTGTGGATCAGTTTCAAAGGGGTAAAAATAGACTTTTTGGCCTTAATGAACGTTGTAGATATATGTCTTGGGATTTTAGAGAAATTTAAATCACTCCTATAGCCGTTTTGTACAAAAAGATATGCTTAAAATACTAACAATAGTACATGTAGGGTTTGCAAAAGAGAAATCTGGGCAGCACCTGCCCTGTACTTCACCACCCCTTTTACAGTAATAAAAGCAAAACTGGGTTTGGGAGCCTGAACAAAAGTTGTAGGGCTATGAAATATCTTTCTAGAACATTTTGGATCAATTAAAACTAAATTTTATACAAGGATATATGCTGAAAACACTAACAACTGCCCAGTTTAAAAATAGGTTATGAACTTACCTCAATGGTGTGGAGTTGTTTGTGGCTCAAATGAAACAAGTCTTGGTGATTGATTTAGAGGATGAATATTTTTAGAGGAGAGGGGTTTTGGGGTTTTATTTTCTTGGAGAAAACGAAATTGGAGGTGGTGGAGAGGATAAGAGCCCATAAAAGATATTATACACTCCCTAGGATAAGGATGAAAGAAATAAATTAAAAAAAAAAGTGGCTACCCACTTTTATATATCTAATCCATTTAATAATTTACTAAGATAATCATAGTAGGAGTAGTTTACATAACTACACCATAACACTTCAAGCAATTTTCAAATATCGTCAAGTTCACATTTAGGAAGTGCGAAGTAAAATATATCCTTACTATCAAGGTATGGTCAGTCGAAAATTCAAGAGTTAGTTTTAAAAAAATTCGGGGTGTTACAGTGAACTCAGTACATAATCAATATAGACTTGTGTTTGATACCCACGAGTCTTAGTCTAGAATACTCAGCATGTTAAGGAACTAGTTAAAGTTTTAGCTCTCATAATCAGTCTCTAAATACATGTCTTAGCTTAGTTCTATTCAGTAACTCCAGCATTATGTTGTTCAGTATGTCTCAGTATTTCTGTATTATGCATTATAGGATGAATTTCAATTCTTTGATATTCCATGAGTCTCAACCGTGAAAACTATGTATTTTTACACTTAATAATCAGTTCAGAAATATAGGTCTCAGTGAGTCATTGCTCAGTATGTCAGTGTTATACCTTTCAGCATGATTCTCAGTTCTTTTATGTAAATTGTTTAATGTTGAACACCTGCGTCTTGGGCCTAAGGCCACAGTTATGTATACTTATGCTTGGGCACGAGGCCATAGATTTGTGCATATATATTGGGCCTGAGGCCACATCTTATGTTTTTCAGTCAAACAGGTGATTCTCCATTCAGAATAAGAAGTATTCATATCTTTACTTCTCTTGTTCAGTTCAGTTATTAGTTTCAGTTAGTAGTTTCTGTTCAGTTTCAATTCAGATTATATTACCTGTTTATTGATTTGGGTTGCCCTTTCCAGGAGCACCCCACTTACCGTTCTTTCTTTCAGTTGCTTTACATGCCAGTGCAATTCAAATGTACTGACGTCCTTTTTTCTCGTGTAGGTAACGGATTTACAAGTTGATGATTTAGAGCGCTAGGATTAGCGTACCAGCTATTTGGTGAGCCCCAGTTCTTTCGAGGTATTATCATTACTTTACAGTCTTTATGTATTTATAGATAGTCAGTGTTTTCAGTACTTCATTAGAGGCTTCATAGACTAGTGTAACAGTTAGCTAGGGTCGCAAGTGTTATATCCCGTGTCTTCACACCTTTGGAAAAATTTGGAAATATTCTTGACTTGTAAGAAATAAGATCATAATTAACTTTTATTTGACATAGGAGTTGTGTATGAAAGAATATTAATGTGGAAGTGTCGAATAAGGCCAAGGACAAATTTGGAATTTTGGAAATTAGTTTCGGGAATTTCAAATGTGATCTATAAGTCATTGGGCCAAAATATTGGAATGGAAATTAAGGCCCAATGCTTAAGGGGGTGGCCGGCCATGGTGAGGCCCAACCCATGGCCACTAATTAATTCTCCATGTGTTAATAATATGAGTCATACTCTTTAGAAGGTTCATGAAATTAAAAGAAGAGAAAACTAGAGAAGCAAGAGAGAAAGAGCAAGAGGGTTTCGGCTTTGGCTAAGAAAATTAGCCATCAAAAATATTGCTCCAAAAATTCTTGTCTTGTTGAATTTCTACTAAGTTTAGTACCCTTGTTAACTTGGTGTAGTTGGTTTGGAGAAAGGAGACCTTATTTCATCAAAGTGAACACAAGTTCAAGTGAAGAAGACTTGAGGAAAAGGTGAGAATTTATTCCTTATCTTTGTGTTATTAAGTCTTGTTTATGTTGTTGTATATGGAAATGTGTTGATTGTATGGAAAAATGGAAGTTTGTGAAGTGCGTTTGGAATATGGCTTGTAGCCGTGTGTATGTATAGGTGGTATAGCCACAATGTGTTGAATTCATGTTATATTCTAGTTGTGGTTGTGATGAAATGCATATTGGAATAGGAAGTTGAATGATATAAGTTTGTATTGAATTGGAATGTAGGAACCTATGTCGTTTTAGTATGATTTTTCCGACATTAAGAAAATGAAGTTGTTTAGTTGCTAATTGTGATGATCATTGATGAGTTTGGAAGTTGGAAGCATGTTATGAAGTTGTATGCCAAAGATTTGATGTTTTGCACAAGTTATGACTTTGACGGAAAGTTGTATATTATGTATATCGAGTGTATAACTTAAGGAAAACGATATGAAATGTTTCTAGAACTATATTGTGATGATCTTGATTGTTAATGAATGTGAAATCATTGATATTAGTTTGAAAGTTTGGGTTAGAATGAAGGTTATGTCAACTTGTTAGAAAGATGACTAGTTGAAGGATATTTGTGTTTTTAATGTTCGTTGTGGATGTTGATGTTGTCGTTTGGGTTGAGGTTGATAGTTTCTAACCGAGTTGAATTCTCGGGGGTGCTATATGTATAGGGGAAGTGCTGCCGAAATTTCGGTAGACATATATGAGTTAAGTTGAATTCGTAGAATCTATAACTCACAATTGGTAAACATGACCATTTGCAGACTTTTGACGAAACGGGAAGTGAGCCTGGAAAGGCGTAAGGAGCTTGAAAGGTATGTAAAGCTATCCCGAGTCTTCTTTTGGCATGTCCTAGAAGTACTAGGATCAGATTTACGCCTCGGAGAATATTCTGCTCATCGGAACCCGCGTCTGAAATTGTTACATTTTCGTTCAATAGAATTGAACCCTTTTTGTATGCTTTCTTGAAAATTATGCAAACCTTCCCCAAACTTTATGAAAAGTTATAGAATGTCCGTAGAACCTTCGTAGGTGACCCCATAAGCTGAAAATGCATAATTTGAGCCCACCGCCTTGTTTGTTCCGAGGTGGGCCCACCATTCCCGGTTTTGCCCTTAATGTACTTAAGTCTTCTTTTCGAGCGGTCTTCGAAAGAACTGTTTTGACTTCCATTCTAATTACCTAACAAACGTCGTTTTAAATATTCCATTAAGTCTGATAAATTGTTTTGATACTCGAAACTCATTTACTATGATTCCTTCCGACTTCATTGGATCGGTTTGTCTTTGATATGCCTCATCGAGTCTATGGAAACATTTATGATATTTTGATTGCATTAGTCTCTCACTACTCCATTCGTGGATGCCCCAATGTTTCCCACACTGAGCCCGGGCCAGGATATGTTGTCAAGCGTGATCCTTTGCATTGTTCGTCGTGCCTCGATGTGAGGGGGCAGGTATACGCGTACATGGGTTTGTGGAGTATGCTGTGCCCTGTACGCTTGTTCTGATATGATTTACTATGGCCATCTGATATGACATATTATGTTACGGGGTTATGCCCCTATTCTGATCCTTCTGTGTTGTGGCACCAGCGTCGGGAGGGTGGCCACGTTCTGTCTGCCGAGTCCCTTGGCAGGGGCCGGATTTGATATGACATATGTTTCTCTACACACTCCGCATGTTTTGAAAATATATATATCTGATACTTTGTATTTTCTGTTTACTTTCTGTACGTTCTATACCAGTTATGATTTTGTTTCTGCAACTCAGGCTTTACATATTCAGTACATATTTCATACTGACCCCCTTTCCTCGGGGGCTGCGTTTTCATGCCGCGCAGGTACTGACGACAGGTTTGCCGATCCGTCTGTCTAGGATATCTTCTCCGCCATTTGGAGCGCTCTTTTATTCAGAGCCATCTTTTGGTACAGTCTGTCACTTCTATACATGTATATTCTCGTTCATGGGTACGGCGGGGCCCTGTCCCGCCATATGATTCTGTTGGTCTGTTTAGAGGTCTGTAGACATGTTTGTGGGTTGGGATCTTTCTGTACAGCTGTGTGTATATGTTGTGTTTGGGCGATCCCATTCACCGCGGCGGCCGGTCCGCATATATTTAAATGTTACTATGTTGGCCCTGTGTGGCCTTTGTTGGTATTTTCTGTGTGCAGGGTATATGGGATAGTCCGTAAAACAAAGGAAACTCAGCCGAAATTTTTCTGGAAATTATTTAAATTGGAAATAAAGCCTTGTCGGCTTCTGCTATATACTAGAGTGTGTTTGGGTGCCCAGATAGGGCACTAGTCACGGCCTACGGGGTTGGGTCGTGACAAAAGTGGTATCAGAGCGGTTCGTCCTCGAAATGTCTACAGACAGTGTCTAGTAGAGTCTTGTTTATCGGTCTGTTGTGCACCACACCTATAAAGAGGAGGCTACAGGGCATTTAGGATACTACCCTTCTTTCTGTCTTAGATCGTGCGATAAAGCTGTGTTATCAGGATGATTCCTCCCTAACGAATTGTTACATTTGCAGTTATGCCTCCAAAAAAGGCGATAGCGGCCCAGAAGGCCAAGGCAGCAGCTGTGGGAGAGACTAGTCGGGCCCAGAGGGTTACCTGGGCCCATGCTCATATTGCTCCTGATGTTTCGCCCCCGGCAGAGGGCTCTTCCACACCGCCACATGTAGAGGAGATTGGAGCAGCAGCTGCTGCAAGTCGAGGGGCGGCTCCACCGCCAGCTCCCGCAGTTCCAGTAACTGAGCCTCCAGCTCCACGGCCAGGGACTGAGGATCAGACTATGAGAGAGGCAGTCCAGCTATTGACCAGACTTGTGGCGGGACAGGTTCAGGGGCACGGATTGGGAGGTGACCGAGCATATAGGCGTGACAGTTCGAGAGCTCGTGAGTTCTTGACTTGTGGCCCTCCAGAGTTCTTCGGGACAAAGCCCGAGGAGGATCCTGAGGAGTTTATCAGGAAGATGCGGCGCACCTTACATTTTATTAATGCTTCCGCGACAGAGTCAGTCACATTGGCTTCGTACCTGTTGTATGATGTAGCGGCAAATTGGTACGAGTCATGGGAGTTATCTAGAGGGGACGGCGCTCCCCCAGCAGTTTGGGATGATTTTTCTCAGGCTTTTCTTAGCCATTTTCTGCCTCCGGAGTTACGGCGGGCCAAGGCTGACAGATTCTTATTTCTGAGACAGAGGGGTCGCAGTGTTCGAGAGAACAGTATGGAGTTTGACTCATTGGCCCGATACGCACCTGCTGTGGTAGCTACTATGGCTGACAGGATGCACAGGTACCTTATGGGGCTGAACCGTTATTTTGTCGACAGCTGTTTGGTATTGGCTGCTCAGCCCGGCATGGATATTGCCCGGATTCAGGCGCACGCCCAGGGCATGGAGGACCAGCATAGGGAGCGTCAGCCTGATAGGAGCCAGGATCGGAGACAGCCCAAGAGGGCCAGATCATCTGGGTATTCTGGAGATTTTCGGGGCAGACAGCCTCAGCAGCCGCAGCAGCCTAGCAGACATCTATCCCAGCCGGCACAGAGTGCACCTCCACAGCCTACAGGTCGCATATTTGAAAGCCCAGGGTATTCAGGAGCAGGTCAGAGCTCCAGGGCTTCAGGTTCGCGGACAGATAGGGGTTCTGGTCAGACGAGGCCACCTAGGCCTCAGTGTTCCTATTGTGGCAGATACCATCCGGGAGAGTGCTACAGAGCCACCGGTGCATGTTTTCCTTGTGGCCGTCAGGGCCATTCTGTGAGAGATTGCCCGTATAAGGGTAGTTCGGGTGGTGCAGCGCAGCCTACCGGATCAGCCGCCGGGTTTTCCGCTTCATCAGTGGCTATGCGCCCTACAGGGCCAGGTACTTCAGCACCAGCGGGTCGCGGCAGAGGCCGTGGTGGAGCTTCTGGTACTAGCGGTCCTTCGAACCGCATTTATGCTCTGTCCAGCCGCCAGGATCAGGAGGCATCGCCTAATGTCGTTACAGGTACATTATTGGTTTTCTCTCGGTCTGTGTATGCATTGATTGATCCAGGTTCGACTTAGTCATATATTTCGCCTCTGGTTGCTAGTAAAATTGGTATAACGTCTGAACCTATAGAGCCGTTTGAGGTATCCACACCGATTGGGGACTTTATTGTAGCAAAACAGGTATATAAAAACTGTTTTGTAATTGTATGTGGCCATGACACTAAGGCAGATCTGGTGGAGTTAGATATGGTCGAGTTCAATGTTATTATGGGAATGGACTGGCTAGCCTCCTGTTATGCTAATGTTGACTGCCAAAATAAGGTAGTTCGTTTCCAGTTTCCCGGGGAGCCAGTTATAGAATGGGCCAGTAATACAGCCTCGCCGAAAGGTAAGTTTATTTCATACCTTAAGGCGAAGAAAATGATCAGAAAGGGTTATTTTTATCATCTGGTTCGGGTACAAGACTTGACAGCAGAAACACCGACTCTTCAGTCAGTTCCCGTGGTTAATGAATTTCCAGATGTATTCCCAGATGAGCTTCCAGGCCTTCCTCCGGAGCGGGAGATAGATTTTACTATTGATTTGCTTCCAGATACTCAGCCGATATCTATTCCCCTATACAGAATGGCACCGGCAGAATTGAAAGAACTGAAAGAGCAGTTGAAGGATCTGTTAGAAAAAGGCTTCATCAGGCCCAGTACTTCGCCTTGGGGAGCCCCGGTATTATTTGTGCGTAAGAAAGACGGGTCGCTGCGTATGTGTATTGATTATCGGCAACTGAATAAGGTAACTATAAAGAACAAATACCCCCTCCCCAGAATTGATGACTTGTTTGATCAGTTGCAGGGCGCCAAATATTTTTCGAAGATAGATCTTCGGTCAGGCTATCATCAGGTACGGGTACGTGAGGCTGATATTCCTAAGACAGCATTCCGGACCAGATATGGGCATTATGAATTCAGGGTTATGTCTTTTGGGCTAACTAATGCTCCTGCGGTATTCATGGATTTAATGAACCAGGTATTCAGGCCGTTCTTAGACATGTTCGTAATTGTATTTATCGATGATATCTTGGTTTATTCTCGGTCCGAGGTAGAGCACGCAGATCATCTGAGAGCGGTACTTGGGGTACTTCGGCGTCGGAAATTATATGCAAAATTTTCTAAATGTGAATTCTGGCTGGCTTCAGTGGCATTCCTGGGGCATATTATTGCAGCTGATGGTGTCCGGGTGGATACACAGAAGATTGAGGCCGTGAAAAATTGGCCCAGACCCACGACGCCCATAGAGGTACGTAGTTTCCTGGGGTTAGCAGGCTATTACAGAAGATTTGTGGAAAAGTTTGCTTCGATTTCAGCGCCTTTGACAAGGCTAACTCAGAAGGGAGCCAAGTTCCAGTGGACTGATGCTTGTGAACGAAGCTTCCAGTTGCTGAAAGAGAAGCTGACTACAGCCCCAGTTCTGACTCTTCCAGAGGGACCCGATGGATATGTTATTTATTGTGACGCTTCTGGCATGGGATTGGGCTGTGTATTGATGCAGCACTGCAGAGTTATAGCTTATGCTTCTCGGCAATTGAAAAAGCATGAAAAGAATTATCCTACTCATGATTTGGAGCTTGCAGCGGTGATCCATGCCCTGAAGATATGGAGACATTATTTATATGGCGTTCATGTTGATATCTATACAGATCATAAGAGTCTCCATTATATTTTCAAGCAGAAAGAGCTTAATTTGCGGCAGCGGAGATGGCTGGAGCTCCTGAAAGACTATGATGTGGATATTCTGTATCATCCGGTCAAGGCTAATGTTGTTGCAGATGCGCTTAGCCGGAAATCTATGGGTAGCTTGGCAGATTTACAGCCAGACAGGAGAGAGATAGTGCGTAACATTCATCAGTTGGCTAATCTTGGGGTTCGTCTGGCCGATTCTGGAGGTACACGGATTTCCGTCCGAGGGGTTTCTGAATCATCTATTAAGGAAGATATCAAGCGGCATCAATATGAAGATCCTGTTTTGGCTCGATACAGAGACACATCCTATGATAAGGAGAAGACTCCGTTCGAGTTCACTTCGGACGGGACTTTATTATTCAGGGGCAGGTTGTGTGTACCTGATATTGCAGGCCTTCGGCAGCAGGTTATGAGTGAGGCACATTATGCTCGCTATTCGGTCCATCCTGGGTCTACGAAGATGTACCATAATCTTAGATGCCTATACTGGTGGGATGGCATGAAACGGGATATCGCAGAGTTCGTCGCCCAGTGTCCCAATTGTCAACAGGTCAAAATTGAACATCAGAAATCGGGTGGACTGTTGCAAGAAATGGAAATTCCGACGTGGAAGTGGGAGATCATTAATATGGACTTCATTACAGGGTTGCCTCGCACTCCACGGAAGTATGATTCCATCTGGGTTATTGTTGATAGGCTGACAAAATTAGCCCATTTTCTTCCCGTCAGAACTACTTACTCCGCTGAGGATTATGCCAGGCTTTATATTAAAGAAATTGTGCGACTTCATGGAGTTCCTATATCTATTATCACTGACAGAGGTGCTCAGTTCACAGCGAACTTCTGGAGATCTTTTCAGGAAGGATTAGGGACTCAGCTGAGCCTGAGCACAGCTTTCCATCATCAGAGTGATGGACAGGCCGAGCGCACTATCCAGACGCTTGAAGATATGCTGCGGGCCTGTGTTACTGATTTCAGAGGTAGCTGGGAGGAGCACTTGCCATTGATTGAATTTTCTTATAATAACAGCTACCATTCCAGCATCCAGATGGCTCCGTACGAGGCTTTATATGGTAGGAAATGCAGGTCACCTATCGGCTGGTTTGATATTGGCGAGATAGAGTTAATTGGCCCAGATATGATCCAGTAGGCCGTTGATAAGGTGAAACTTATCTGAGAGCGACTATTGGCAGCCCAGAGTCGACAGAAATCATACGCTGATAAACGGCGACGACCGTTGGAATTCCAGGTAGGCGATTGGGTATTCCTGAAGGTATCGCCTCTGAAAGGCGTGATGCGGTTCGGCAGGAAGGGTAAGCTCAGTCCGAGTTATATTGGGTCTTATCAGATTATTAGAAAAATTGGAAACGTCGCCTATGAATTAGATCTGCCATCAGATTTGGAAGTGGTACATCCGGTATTCCATGTGTCTATGCTCCGCAAGTGCATTGGTGATCCTTCCAGAATATTCCCTGCGGATGACATTCAGGTGACGGAGCAGTTATCTTACGAGGAGCAGCCCGTAGCTATTTTGGACCGCCAGGTAAGAAAGCTCCGGAACAAAGATGTAGCCTCTGTTAAGGTGCTGTGGCGGAACGATAATAGGGAGGAAATGACCTGGGAGGCCGAAGAGGAGATGAAGAAGAAATATCCTCATTTGTTCCCTACGCCCACAGGTAATCTTGAATCCTTGCTAAATTCTATTTCAATAATGAATGTGTGGCACATGTGCTGTCTATAAACAGAAACTTCCCCCAAAGTATTTTCAAACCCTATAAGATTAATTTAACATTCGGGGACGAATGTTCTAAAGGGGGGGAGGATGTTATATCCCGTGTCTTCACACCTTCGGAAATATTTGGAAATATTCTTGACTTGTAAGAAATAAGATCATAATTAACTTTTATTTGACATAGGAGTTGTGTATGAAAGAATATTAATGTGGAAGTGTCGAATAAGGCCAAGGACAAATTTGGAATTTTGGAAATTAGTTTCGGGAATTTCAAATGTGATCTATAAGTCATTGGGCCAAAATATTGGAATGGAAATTAAGGCCCAATGCTTAAGGGGGTGGCCGGCCATGGTGAGGCCCAACCCATGGCCACTAATTAATTCTCCATGTGTTAATAATATGAGTCATACTCTTTAGAAGGTTCATGAAATTAAAAGAAGAGAAAACAAGAGAAGCAAGAGAGAAAGAGCAAGAGGGTTTCGACTTTGGCTAAGAAAATTAGCCATCAAAAATATTGCTCCAAAAATTCTTGTCTTGTTGAATTTCTACTAAGTTTAGTACCCTTGTTAACTTGGTGTAGTTGGTTTGGAGAAAGGAGACCTTATTTCATCAAAGTGAACACAAGTTCAAGTGAAGAAGACTTGAGGAAAAGGTGAGAATTTATTCCTTATCTTTGTGTTATTAAGTCTTGTTTGTGTTGTAGTATATGGAAATGTGTTGATTGTATGGAAAAATGGAAGTTTGTGAAGTGCGTTTGGAATATGGCTTGTAGCCGTGTGTATGTATAGGTGGTATAGCCACAATGTATTGAATTCATGTTATATTCTAGTTGTGGTTGTGATGAAATGCATATTGGAATAGGAAGTTGAATGATATAAGTTTGTATTGAATTGGAATGTAGGAACCTATGTCGTTTTAGTATGATTTTTCCGACATTAAGAAAATGAAGTTGTTTAGTTTCTAATTGTGATGATCATTGATGAGTTTGGAAGTTGGAAGCATGTTATGAAGTTGTATGCCAAAGATTTGATGTTTTGCACAAGTTATGACTTTGACGGAAAGTTGTATATTATGTATATCGAGTGTATAACTTAAGGAAAACGATATGAAATGTTTCTAGAACTATATTGTGATGATCTTGATTGTTAATGAATGTGAAATCATTGATATTAGTTTGAAAGTTTGGGTTAGAATGAAGGTTATGTTAACTTGTTAGAAAGATGACTAGTTGAAGGATATTTGTGTTTTTAATGTTCGTTGTGGATGTTGATGTTGTCGTTTGGGTTGAGGTTGATGGTTTCTAACCGAGTTGAATTCTCGGGGGTGCTATATGTATAGGGGAAGTGCTGCCGAAATTTCGGTAGACATATATGAGTTAAGTTGAATTCGTAGAATCTATAACTCACAATTGGTAAACATGACCATTTGCAGACTTTTGACGAAACGGGAAGTGAGCCTGGAAAGGCGTAAGGAGCTTGAAAGGTATGTAAAGCTATCCCGAGTCTTCTTTTGGCATGTCCTAGAAGTACTAGGATCAGATTTACGCCTCGGAGAATATTCTGCTCATCGGAACCCGCGTCTGAAATTGTTACATTTTCGTTCAATAGAATTGAACCCTTTTTGTATGCTTTCTTGAAAATTATGCAAACCTGCCCCAAACTTTATGAAAAGTTATAGAATGTCCGTAGAACCTTCGTAGGTGACCCCATAAGCTGAAAATGCATAATTTGAGCCCACCGCCTTGTTTGTTCCGAGGTGGGCCCACCATTCCCGGCTTTGCCCTTAATGTACTTAAGTCTTCTTTTCGAGCGGTCTTCGAAAGAACTGTTTTGACTTCCACTCTAATTACCTAACAAACGTCGTTTTAAATATTCCATTAAGTCTGATAAATTATTTTGATACTCGAAACTCATTTACTATGATTCCTTCCGACTTCATTGGATCGGTTTGTCTTTGATATGCCTCATCGAGTCTATGGAAACATTTATGATATTTTGATTGCATTAGTCTCTCACTACTCCATTCGTGGATGCCCCTATGTTTCCCACACTGAGCCCGGGCCAGGATATGTTGTCAAGCGTGATCCTTTGCATTGTTCGCCGTGCCTCGATGTGAGGGGGCAGGTATACGCGTACATGGGTTTGTGGAGTATGCTGTGCCATGTACGCTTGTTCTGATATGATTTACTATAGCCATCTGATATGACATATTATGTTACGGGGTTATGCCCCTATTCTGATCCTTCTGTGTTGTGGCACCAGCGTCGGGAGGGTGGCCACGTTCTGTCTGCCGAGTCCCTTGGCAGGGGCCGGATTTGATATGACATATGTTTCTCTACACACTCCGCATGTTTTGAAAATATATATATCTGATACTTTGTATTTTCTGTTTACTTTCTGTACGTTCTATACCAGTTATGATTTTGTTTCTGCAACTCAGGCTTTACATATTCAGTACATATTTCATACTGACCCCCTTTCCTCGGGGGCTGCGTTTTCATGCCGCGCAGGTACTGACGACAGGTTTGCCGATCCGTCTGTCTAGGATATCTTCTCCGCCATTTGGAGCGCTCTTTTATTCAGAGCCATCTTTTGGTACAGTCTGTCACTTCTATATATGTATATTCTCGTTCATGGGTACGGCGGGGCCCTGTCCCGCCATATGATTCTGTTGGTCTGTTTAGAGGTCTGTAGACATGTTTGTGGGTTGGGATCTTTCTGTACAGCTATGTGTATATGTTGTGTTTGGGCGATCCCATTCGCCGCGGCGGCCGGTCCGCATATATTTAAATGTTACTCTGTTGGCCCTGTGTGGCCTTTGTTGGTATTTTCTGCGTGCAGGGTATATGGGATAGTCCGTAAAACAAAGGAAACTCAGCCGAAATTTTTCTGGAAATTATTTAAATTGGAAATAAAGCCTTGTCGGCTTCTGCTATATACTAGAATGTGTTTGGGTGCCCAGATCGGGCACTAGTCACGGCCTACGGGGTTGGGTCGTGACAGCAAGCCTTTCATGTGAAGCTATGTTGGCTACAGTTATGCTACAGACTCGTATTATTGTTTCCGTACGTTGATTATATATCATTCATATTTTAGTATATCAGCATGTGTTAGTTTCTTTTTTGCATTAAGTATGTTGTGATACCACATGTTGATTTAGTCAGCTAGTTGGTATGCTCAGTCACATGTAGTCATGCACTGGGTGTCGTGTTACGTCCAGGCCCAGGTTCGGGGCGTGACAGGAGGTGTCAAAAATCTGCTGCAAGATTCTTCATTAGCTAGTTCGGTGGTAGTATTTTTCCAAACTAGTTTAGTAAAAGAGATAAAGAGTTAAAAGTGTCAACATCAGTTCCGGACAGTGCGATAGTAGCAAGTCAACTGAGAAAGGCTAAACAAAATACCGTGGTCACTTGAGTAGTGTTATATCCCGTATTTTTGTACGTTGGATTATTCGTAAGTTAAGTGACATAAGTTTAAGGACAAGATTATTTTTGAGATATGAGACAAGGACTTTTAATCCCGAATTTTTAATATGGCACGATTTTCTTGTAAATTCAATTAGTGTAGAAATATTAGTGGAGATTAGGGACTAATTAACCATGAATAGATTATTAAGTGAGGATTTTAATTAATTAAGCTAATTGAAGTGCTAAATGGACCCGACTACAACATGGCCAAATCTGATTGGTCCATGGCATAGTGGGACAAATGTCATTATGGTTGGACACGTGTCAAATGAGGGGGCTGCATATATAATGTATTGTGATGACTAATGAATCACATTTTCCATTCACCAACTTGTTGAAAGAGAGAGGAGCTTCTAAGCCATGGCAACTCACGGCCATGGCAGATCTTGAACAACCCACGGCCAGCTCTCCTCATCACCATTAATTGATAATCTTCAAGTTGAATTGGAGAAAGAAATGGAGACTACAACAGCAATGGCAGCTCACGGCCATGGCAACTTTTGATCAACTTAAGTTTTTGATAGCAAGAAAAATTAAATTCCTAAGGTGTTCTAAGCATTCAAAGGAGCAGCAAGGTTAGAGTTTAAGTTGAAGAAGATGAAGTGATGCAAATGGTGCAAGTTATTGTAGATCTGTCCTAATTAAATTTGAGGTAAGGTCTAATACTCTCCTACATGTTTTAGAGATGATTTGGTCTTTGTATGAATTGGTGGATGTGGAATTGGATGCAAAGAATTGTGTATGTTGATGTTGAGATTTTGTTTGGGCAGTATGGGGGCTGTTTTAATCTAATAATGCAGAATTAATTTTAATTAGTGTTGTTGTTATTGTTTTCATTGATTATATGATGAAAGTGACGGAATTTGATATTTAAAGTTATGGTTGTATTGTATTGATAATGATCGGGTTCTGGTTGTGTTGTTGTTCTTGTTGAATTGGAGGACTAAGTGTAGTAAGATTATACATTGCGTTGTTTTAATTGTTGGACTATTATAAGGTCATTTCGATGAAGTATGGCGGCTATAGATTAATAGGAGTAATTTGAAAAGGTCGTAGTCGTTATGTTGACGATTATCGAATGTTGTAATGTGTGGGCTGATTTGGAATGATGTGGACTATTTGGGGTATCCTTGGGTCTTGTTTTAACTAATTCTTGATGCGATAACTTAGACGTGCCTTGGTTGATGCTATGTTGGTTGTTGTATGGTTGGCTTAAATGTGAGGGAAGTGAGCGATATAGGGGAAGTGCTGCCCAATTGTCTAGAATTAAACTACTAACGTTGAAGTACTTTTTATGCCTTTCCATAGCTTAACCATAGTCTTGACATCTTAATATAGGTTGAGATACTTTGGGCAGCCTATACATATCAAGTCACGGATTAAGCGCGAAGGTATGTGAAGCTAACCCATCTTTCTTTTGGCATGATCTTTATAAACAAATAGACGACGAGCATGTGATTTTAAAGAAACTCCTATTCTTAGAGACACTAGGATTGGCTAATGTTCTTGATTCTCAGAACTTACTTCATTATGTCTTGATACATGTCTATGATTCCTGAAGTTCTATTTGATATATTCCATAGTGACATTCGAAGGATACTTGATATGACTATTGTCTTGATTTCCAAATGATAGTCCGTTTTGAATATTCTATTGAGTCTCAGATATAGCTTAGTTTGCATATGGTTGCTCACTACTCTGCTCGTGCATGCCGTAATATATCTTTCACCGAGTCCCGGGCTGGGTATGTTTTTGTGCACAGTTTCACTGCATTATTCACCGAGTCCCTCACTAGAGGGCTGGGTACGGTATATAAATATATATGATGATGTGATGTGATTATGGCGCCGAGGATGGTATATGATGAATTATTCACCGAGTCCCATAATGGGCCGGATATGGTTTATGATATAGATATGCATGATTTTCATATCGTAAGGCACAGGTGCATTGGTATCTTTGATTATCATACTTGCCTCCTGTAATCGTTTATGCAGTTGTGATTTTCCTTATTGTATTACATGCTTTATATACTCAGTACATATTCCGTACTAACCCCCTTTCTTCGGGGGGCTGCATTTCATGCCCGCAGGTACGGATACTCGATTTGGTGACCCTCCAGCTTAGGACTTCTACTCAGCTGTCTTGCAGAGCTCCATTATTCCGGAGCCTAGACTTTTGGTACAGGTCTTTTGATGTATATATATATATGTTTATCCAGGGGTACGCGGGGCCCTGTCCCGTCATATTTCACTATTGATACTCTTAGAGGTCTGTAGACATATATGTGGGTTGTGTATAAGTTTGTTCAGCTGTGTCTATATGATTTGCTAAGGATATTCCCGTCTGTAGTGGCAGCCTTGCCGGCTTGCGTATCGTATCGTATGTAGTGGCAGCCTTGTCGACTTGCGTATCATATTGGTTTGTAGTGGCAGCCTTATCGGCTTGCGTATCGTATTACGTTTTGATTAGTTGTGACTCCTCAGGAGACAGGTTATCTTGATATATATGACGTTGTGAACCTTTAATGTTTTTGCAAGTTTCCATATTGTCTTTAGTTTTAGTCTGACTATATCTAACAGGTACGTATACGAGTGTCCAGCTCGGGCACTAGTCATGGACCACGGGGTTGGGTCGTGAGAAAAGTGGTATCAGAGCAGTTCATCCTCGTAGTGTCTACAGACCGTGTCTAGTAGAGTCTTGTTTATCGGTGTGTTGTGCACCACATCTATAAACAGGAAGCTACAGGACATTTAGGATGTCATCTTTCCTTCTGTCTTAGATCGTGCGATAGAGCCAGAATCTAGGAAGGATCATTTCTGACCTCTTTTCCTGTAGGTAGGTGCAGACTGGCGAGAGATGAAGAGGTCAGCTTCAAATAGTGGGGGTGCTAAGAAGGCCCCTAGAGTAGATTCGGGACCCCAGGCTCCGGGACCGAGCAGGAGGAGCCTCAGTTATTCTATCGAGACTGACCCCTCGAAGGACCCAGCGACAATTCCTCTAGAGTTTTTGATATCCAGGGAGGAGGTCCCTGAGGCCGTACCAGTTACTCCTATGGCAGAGCACCACGTTAGACCGGCTACCCCGATAAGTGTTACGGATTACTCCAGCCCCCTATCCTGGTCGTCGGTAAACCAGGAGTTGCCCGATTATCTACATTTCTCGAACTCAGATGAGGAAGATGATGAAGGCCAGACGAGTAGATGGCGGGCAGACGATGACGAGGAGCATACTTCACCTTATAGATCACCAGATCAGACTAGAGACCGATCGACTACAGGTATATGAGACTTTATTGAAATTTCCTATGTATGTGCATTTGCTATAGATTATTACCTAATAGCGGTGAGCGGAAATCAAAGGGGTCGACAACCAAGTATTTATAAGTAACAGTGACCAAGGTGTTCCCATCACCATGGGAATTTTGAAATCTAGGATGGGAAGTAGTTATACATACAGGTGAAAGTTGGATATCAAGGTTACAGTATGAGAATTTGTATATATAGAATGGCAAACTGGCCATCATCAAGGTAAGATATTGTAAGTATAATAGGAAAATGGATTGAATATATATATATATATATATATATATATATATATATATTGTTGATAAGTTCAGTTATAAGGTACACACAGAAGAAGCTGAAGGAATCAATAACGGTAAGCAGAATATATGTCAGATGTAGTGTGAATGTTGCAGGTATGATTGAAACCTGCAGTTAAAAATTGAAAGGGAAATTAAACAGAAAAGTGTAACAGGTACAGTTTGAGTTGGACATACGAGGTGAGTTCATCATTTTCATATTGTTATTGATATGGGGAGCCCTGTGCGGCTATGATATGAGATAATATATATGTATATATATGTTGGCCCTGTAAGGCATTGTTGGTGTTTCCTGCGTACAGGTTTTAAGATAGTAAGAAATACAGAGGAAACTCTGCCAAAATTTTCCTAGAAATAAAAAGGGAATGAGATATAAGTTCGTAATATGTCTTGAAAGGTCGTGTCAACAGTAATGACAGGATTTTGACCAAGTTGCAAGTCTGGCTTCGAGAAATAAAGTTAACTGTTGAATTGATAGTAATGGTAATTATGAGGTCGATATCGATATGGTAAAAAGAAATGCTAGGATAACTTGGAAGGGCTTGTGATACTAAGAGATGATTTAGAAATGGGTGGCAAATCTTAATAGAGCGTTATATTGAGGTGTCGATTGAATTGATAAGCCGGGATAAATTATGACGAGTTTATAGTTAAAAGGAGTAATAGTATGATTGAGACAAGAGTACGGAGTAGGAAGAATTGCGACGAATATGAATGTATTGATAAGACAGCTTGTGAGATGTTAGGGATAAGATTGATCAGAAAGGGAAAAGGTTAAGTACACCTACTCCACAGAGTGTAACTAAACTATAGCAAGAATCGTGAATAAGGTTAAGAAGTGTTACACTATAGGATTGATTACGGGCAGGATATTATGTGAATATAATAAGGATTGTTATGAAAATGAGTAAAGCCTAGTAAGGAAGTAACTAGAAGATATGACGTGATCTATGTGAAACGAAAAAGCGGGCTATAGAAGGAATAAGAAAGGCTTATCAATGTTTTGTAGGGAAAGTTTAGAATAAAGATTATAGGATAACGGAAATGACAGCGAGCATAAGAAAAGAAAGAGTTAATTAAGCGAAGGAAATAAGAAGAAAGCGAGATAACAGTGTAGTAATAGGTTATGACATAGCTGAGGACACGGGTAATATACGTGACGGGATTCTGAAAGACCAAACTACAGAAAAATGAGCAACGAGGTAGAATGAGTGCTAGAAAATGACTAGCATGACAAGAACAAACAGGGATGAACAGAATACGTTTTGAGAATGAGAAAGGGGTTATACAGAAATAGTGTGTTTCGAAGGATACGGAGGTAGCATGAGATTCCTCGTGCACAGAATAAAAGATGGACATATACTGGAGAAATGATAAGGAAATTCCAAAGGAAGCTCCCAAGATAGACGTAATTAATTGAGTGCGAGTATAAAATAAAAGAGAAATATATAGCTACGAACTTAAAGGTGTAGTACGACGACAAAGTGATAAGATAAGACCATTATTAAGACGAACTTGATATGATTTTGAGTAAGTTAGAAGTTAGTGTTGGGTGCACAACAAGGGTAAAAGAGCATAAGGCGTAAAGGAGTACTGCATGTATATGACTTCACCTCGAAAATAGTGAAATCCTTAAAGGACAAGGACTGTAGGCTTGAGAAACAAATGATGTATTGTAAATTTATTTAAGGAAACAGATGATATAGGTTGGGATAAAGACAATGTCACAAGAAAACTTTGGACACTCATGATCACGATATAAGTGTTACCTACTTGAGAATTTGGAACGATTACAAGTGCTAATTAATTGTTGATTGTAGTAAACGGAATGTGGCCTTGGGTGAGTTACCACATTGGTTGCATTACTCGAGTACAGATTATCGGATGAGATTTTATACTATTTGTAGAGAGGTTCTCGTCGCTTCGTGATTTCGTTAAGGTCTCGTACGTGGATAATGAAGGTTATAAATTATAGAGAAAGGACATGGATATGGTACAGTATACCAAGTGGATTGGAAAAGAGATTAGATGAATTTGAGATTGGAAATAGAGATATAGAGCAGAATATAAATAGATAATGATATAAGTACACCCTAAGGGGGGAAGCGGGTGAGAGAAATGCAGGTGTAAGATGGAAACAATTGACACTGAAATATATTTGATATGGATGCTTAAACTTCAAGTGAGATCCCTTGCTGAAACAAGTTAGTGAGATCTAAAAGTCAGCAATAAGCGGATTAAAGTCAGGATGGTATTTGAGACAATACCGAGGATCATCTGTAAAGATCTTGGATAATATGACATTAAAAGTGGATGCTTACGAAAAGAAAGAATACGATAGGAGAATGGTAACAAGTAACTTAAGAGATATTGTAAAAGATAGCAATGCTATACTAGATTAGAGGCTAAGATTTGGCAATAGAGTTGTGCGCTAATGATATTGCGACTTATAAGTAACAAAGGAAAGGGATAGAAAATCTCCTATAGTGGTATATGAGAAAATTAAAGGGATGAATAAAGGAAGGGAAAGGAGTATAACAAGATAGGCTACGAGCGAGTTTTAGTACGGATGAGTTATGTAAAGCATAATGAACCAGGAGAAGAAAAGACCATGACTAAGATTGGATATATTCTATACAAGATGTACAAGAATAGTTATGCAACTTATGAATACTTGTATGCTAAGAATGAGAACAAGTGAGTACTTGATAAGAAGAGTAAGAATCCAGTAATAACAATGTGGTTGAGATATTTTGGGTACATTAAGGAAAGGCGTAAGATGGTTTGAGCCAAAGTACTGAGATAGAATTAGTACTGAGGACAAATAGGACATGGCTATGGTTGAGCCGAAGATTTACCCTGATACCAATTGTAAGATACGAGAGGAGAATGCAAGGTAAAGCATGAAGACTAGTGAAACGACTTTAAGGTATTTCTTAGGCTAATTGGAGCACCTTTGCATATTCTGGAAAGATTGCAACATAATGTGTGACAGGAAACTAAGAGCAAGATCTGAGTAAAGAGGCAATAGAAAAGTTTGAATTAAAAATAAAGAAACGACACGTGATAATGTGCCTAAAGTGTTACAAGTTGAGTTAAGGGAAATTATGAAATGGTTTAAGCGAGATGATCAGAACGAGATGTCAAATCAAAAATTCTTTCAGAATTATACCAGCTAATAATAGACAGGTCACAGAGCAGCTATGTAAAGTTATTATATGAGGGAACTCCAGCGCTACTTGATAGCCAACTCTAAAGACTGAGATTAAGAGCTATAAGTAGAGTGACAGTTAAATTTAAGGAAGTCGAGAAGTGATACATGAGGCGGAAGATTCAAGAATATGGACTGGAACAGCAGAGCAATGTAAGGTTATTGAAGTAAAAATAATGTTACACCTTGAGAAATTTCGTTTTATCCGTAGAATCTGCGAAGGGTCAACAGATTACCAGAGGCATGAAATACTCCAAGGATTGTAAAGTCTAATAAATCAACGAGGGACGTCTGCACGTTATAAAATCTTATCTAAGGGTTAAGAGGTAAGATGAAGTGAACCATGATTACAAGTAATAATCAATCAGTGACAGTACAACTGAACTATATGTAGACAAGAGAGAGAGAGTAACATTTCAGCAGAAGAGGTCGCAACACAACTGTCAACTGACTGCGAAATAAGGAGGGGAGTAAAGACAACGACGTGGAATTATTACTTCGAGAAGCAACAGAAAGAAGAAATATTACAGGAATGGTTACTTAAAGATCTGGAATGCGTTATAATAAATTGAAGGGAATCGATCAACGAAAGAGGAATGTGAAGGGCATAATTCAATAAAAGAACATTTAAGGAAATATTGGGAGTGCAAGACTAGTTTAACATTCGAGGACGAATGTTCCAAAGGGGGGAAGGATGTTATATCCCGTATTTTTGTACGCTGGATTATTCGTAAGTTAATTGACATAAGTTTAAGGACAAGATTATTTTTCAGATATGAGACAAGGACTTTTAATCCCGAATTTTTAATATGGCACGATTTGCTTGTAAATTCAATTAGTGTAGAAATATTAGTGGAGATTAGGGATTAATTAACCATGATTAGATTATTAATTGGGGATTTCAATTAATTAAGCTAATTGAAGTGCTAAATGGACCCCACTACAACATGGCCAAATCTGATTGGTCCATGCCATAGTAGGACACATGTCAATATGGTTGGACACGTGTCAAATGGAGGGGCTGCATATATAATGTATTGTGATGACTAATGAATCACATTTTCCATTCACCAACTTGTTGAAAGAGAGAGGAGCTTCTAAGCCATGGAAACTCACGGCCATGACAGATCTTGAACAACCCACGGCCAGCTCTCCTCTTCACCATTAATTGATAATCTTCAAGTTGAATTGGAAAAAGAAATGGAGACTACAACAGCCATGGCAGCTCACGGCCATGGCAACTTTTGATCAACTTAAGTTTTTGATAGCAAGAAAAATTAAATTCCTAAGGTGTTTAAAGCATTCAAAGCAGCAGCAAGGTTAGTGTTTACGTTGAAGAAGATGAAGTGATGCAAATGGTGCAAGTTATTGTAGATCTGTCCTAATTAAATTTGAGGTAAGGTCTAATACTCTCCTACATGTTTTAGAGATGATTTGGTCTTTGTATGAATTGGTGGATGTGGAATTGGATGCAAAGAATTGTGTATATTGATGTTGAGATTTTGTTTGGGCCGTATGGGGGTTGTTTTAATCCAATAATGGTGAATTAATTTTAATTAGTGTTGTTGTTATTGTTTTCATTAATTATATGATGAAAGTGAAGGAATTTGATATTTAAAGTTATGGTTGTATTGTATTGATAATGATCGGGTTCTGGTTGTGTTGTTGTTCTTGTTGAATTGGAGGACCAAGTGTAGTAAAATTATACATTGCGTTGTTGTAATTGTTCGACTATTATAAGGTCATTTCGATGAAGTATGGCGGCTATAGATTAATAGGAGTAATTTGAAAAGGTCGTAGTCGTTATGTTGACGATTATCGAATGTTGTAGTGTGTGGGCTGATTTGGAATGATGTGGACTGTTTGGGGTATCCTTGGGTCTTGTTTTAACTAGTTCTTGATGTGATAACTTAGATGTGCCTTGGTTGATGCTATGTTGGTTGTTGTATGGTTGTCTTAAATGTGAGGGAAGTGAGCGATATAGGGGAAGTGCTGCCCAATTGTCTAGAAATAAGCTACTAACGTTGAAGTACGTTTTATGCCTTTCCGTAGCTTAACCATAGTCTTGACATCTTAATATCGGTTGAGATACTTTGGGAAGCCTATACATATCAAGTCACGGATTAAGCGCGAAGGTATGTGAAGCTGACCCTTCTTTCTTTTGGCATGATCTTTATAAACAAATAGACGACGAGCATGTGATTTTAAATAAACTCCTATTCCTAGAGACACTAGGATTGGCTAATGTTCTTGATTCCTAGAACTTACTTCATTATGTCTTGATACATGTCTATGATTCCTGAAGTTCTATTTGATATATTCCATAGTGACATTCGAAGGATACTTGATATGACTATTGTCTTGATTTCCAAAGGATAGTCCGTTTTGAATATTCTATTGAGTCTCAGATATTGCTTAGTTTGCATATGGTTGCTCACTACTTTGCTCGTGCATGCCGTAATATATCTTTCACCGAGTCCCAGGCCGGGTACGGTATATTTATATATATATATATATATATATATATATATATATATATATATGATATGATGATGATGATGTGATTATGGCACCGAGGATGGTATATGATGACTTATTCACCGAGTCCCATAATGGGATGGATATGGTATATGATATATATATGCATGATTTTCATATCGTAAGGCACAGGTGCATCGGTATCTTTGATTATCATACTTGCCTCCTGTAATCGTTTATGCAGTTGTGATTTTCCTTATTGTATTACATGCTTTATATACTCAGTACATATTCCGTACTGACCCCCTTTCTTCGGGGGGCTGCGTTTCATGCCCCCCGAAAGCCCGTGATTTTATGAGTCTAAATCCTCCGGAGTTTTTCGGGTCAAAGTCGGATGAAGACCCGCAAGGTTTCATAGATGAGGTGCTGAGTACATTGAAGATTGTCCATGCCTCCGTGGAGTTGGCATCTTATAGACTCGGGGATGTGGTTGTTTTGTGGTACAACAATTGGGTATTATCAAGAGGAGAGAATGCGCCTCCTCCGGTTTGGCAAGAATTCGTTGATGCATTTATTCGTCACTATTTGCCACCCGAGGTCCGCCGAGCTAGAGCAGATAGGTTTCTAAATCTGAGGCAAGGAAATATGAGTGCCCGGGAGTATAGCATGCAATTTAATTCTTTGGCTAGATATGCCCCAGCTATGGTAGCCGACATGGGAGATCGGGTACATATATTTGTAAGTGGCCTAGGGCCACATTTATTCAGAGATTGTTTGATGGCTTCCTTGCAAGACGGGATGGATATTTCCCAAATACAGGCCCATGCTCAGAATTTAGAGAGGCGACAACAACCACAAAGAAGTGACCGCGATAGTGATAGAAGGCAAGGTAAGAGGGCTAGATCTATGGGAGCAGGTAGTGGTTATAGAGGGGGATCAAGACAGACATATTCTTGGTACTCAGGCCAGTCGGTGACCAGTGCACCCCCTCGATTCGCAGGTAGGAGATTTGATCGCTCTTTCCGTTCAGGACAGGGCCAGAGTTCGAGGGCCCGAGATTCCCAGTTTAGGGAAGATTATAGCTAGAGGAGACACCCCGTACCGCGATGCAGCCAGTGCGGTAGATTACATTTCGGACAGTGTCGCTAGGGTTCGGACGCTTTGTGGCCAGGTTGGGCACGTGATGAGAGATTGCCCGTCGTTGGGTGGTAGAGTTGGTACTCAGCCTACAGGTTCAGCAGCTGGTTCTTCCTCAGCGCGCTCGGCAGGGCAGACTCCTCAGATATCAGTAGGCCGAGGTAGAGGCAGAGGGGCAGCATCTACTTCAGCTGCCACTCCGCCCCGTGTATATGCTTTAGCCGGACGGCAGGATCTTGAGTCCTCCCCGGACGGCTGAACAAAACGTATACACAACCCACACATATGTCTACAGACCTCTAAGAGTATCGATAGTGAAATATGACGGGACAGGGCCCCGCCGTACCCTTGCATAAACATATATGTATACACATCACAAGATCTGTACCAAAAGTCTAGGCTCCGGAACAATGGAGCTCCCCAAGACAGCTGAGTAGAAATCCTAAGCTAGAGGAGCACCAAATCGAGTATCCGTACCTGCCGGCATGAAACGCAGCCCCCCGAAGAAAGGGGATCAGTACGAGATATGTACTGAGTTTATAAAGGATTAAATACAATAAAGAGGATCATGACTGAAATAGAGATTACAGGAGACAAGTATGACAATCATAATGCCGATACACTTGCCTCATGAAATGTAAATCATGCATATCAATATCATATATCATACCCGGCCCATTATGGGACTCGGTGAACAAAGTCATCACATACCATCCTTGGCGCCATAACCATATGCAAACTAAGTCATAGCTGAGACTCGATAGAATAATCAAAATGAACTATTATTTGAAAATCAAGACAATAATCATATCAAGTACCCTTTCAATGTCACAATGGATTATATCAAAATAGGACGCCTGAAATCATAGACACGTATCAAGACATAATAAAATAAGTTCTGGGAATCAAGAACATTAACCATCCTAGTGTCTCTAAGAATAGGAGTTTCTTTTGAGTCATATGCACGTCGTCTGTTTGTTTCATAAAGATCATGCCAAAAGAAAGAAGGGATAGCTTTACATACCTCAAATCGCCAATATGAACCAACAATGAACTCGTTAATGCTTACGCCAATCCTATAACAAGGGAATACGTATATGAACTTAGATGACGCTAGTATATGATGTATATCAAATGGTAATTCAATTCTAAAATGAAAACGGGCAGCGTTTCCCCTATTCTTTAATCACTACAATGTAACCAGTAGCCCGCAACAACAACAACAACCTCATTCAAGTCCCTTTGAACTAAAATCATCCATATACAAGGATATACATCAAACAGCCCAATATACACTTCGTATACGCTACTTTATACACTTCTTTCTTCCAATTTCAAGAGGCATATCAACAACAACAACACGACAACAACACCAACTACCATACATGTATAAGAAAACTACTTCAATATCATTTCAATAACAAGCTCAAAGCAGTCCATCAGACCACAACATCGAAATACAATCTTCGACCTTTACTTCGCAAAATCACAAACACATGGAATGAGTATAATATTATCATGAACAACAGCACCCATACATATCTATAACTATATTTCCAGCCCTTCAACATAACAAATTACCTTCAATACAATACCATGATAATGACAACACTAATCCAACTTAATCTAATTAGAACAATTCCAATTCTGCCCACTTGCAACGCCAACAATAATCTTGCAATTTTCTTACTTCCAATTTCGTCTAATACACTTTAATCTCTCCATTACAACATCATTAACTCCAATTACATTACAAGAAGAAGAAATCTTACCTCAAATTAGTTATGACAGATCCTACGATCACTTGCACCAATTGCACCACTTCTCTTCCTTAACTCAATATTCCTATGTTGCCGCCCACTTGAACGTTTAAATCACCTTGGAGATTTAATCTAGAGATTTTTTTTTAAAATCCATGGCTGGCCATGAGCAGTGGCAGCCATGGTTGTTCAAGTTCTAGTTTAATTTGTGATACTTTGTGGAGAAGAATGCAAATGTGAGTCATATTATGTTATTTCTAGGTAGCCTAATATCCCTACACGTGCCCACCATAATGAATCATCCATTTTATTATATATATATTTTTTTAATTAAAGATTTCGGTGGGGCCCACTTAATTGTCTAATTAACTAACTTAATTAATTTTAGTTAATCACTAATCCCTACTTAATAATCTAATCATAGTTAATTACTCCCTAATCTCCATTAATATTTCTATGCTAATTGGAATTTACAAGCAAGTCGTGCCATATTAAAAATCGGGATTAAAAGTCCTTGTCTCATATCCCAAAAATAATCTCGTCCTTAAACTTATGTCGATTAGCTTACGAATAATCCAACTTACAAAAATGCGGGATATAACACATCATCACTATCATAGAACATATCTCATCTCTAACTCATAAGAAGCTCTTAATAACATAGACTCACAGTTTCTGGAGTGTAAGAAGGTCATGGAAAATAACGAAAATCTTATCACAAGAATCATGCCTTAGAAAAGAAAAGACTAGCCTCACATACCTTTATGTATCTTCTAACACTACCAATTCGAAGCTTTCCTTTGATGTTCACGATTCTACCTTCAAGAGAATTCGTATTAGAGTTAGATAATCGGAACATACTTAAGTTTAAACTAAAGCTAACGAAAGTTGGGCAGCATTTCCTTTGTTTCTACAATTTCCTCCATGTGATATAACAAATCCCAAACATCCATAACAACATTCATCATATCATAATCAATAATCTTCATCAACCATATATTATTCAATTCTCCAAATTCCATTTCAAATCATTCATAACCAAAATTATCACACAACATCATATTCATTCTCATATTATACTTCCTTAACGTCATTTGTATCGCTTGCAACAAGATTTTACTTATATTACATCAAGAGCTAGGATTCATGTCAACTACTATTCAAGAATACCATTATTTTCACATTTGAGCGCCATATTCTATTTCCTTCCATAATCCAAGTCTTTCAACTCCTCAATATTCTAAATAACATGCAATGATAATAAAACTTACCTTTGATAGTATGATAATGGCCTTTGTATGACAATACTTAACTTGAGAGAAACCCTAGCTTCAATCCAAGGAGATTTCTTGACTTGTACCAACCCTAGTGAGCATTCATGTTCTTGATTCCCTTGGTTTGATGAAGTTTATCTTTGATTCACCTTAAATTCTTGTAAATAAGGAGTGTGGAAAGTTCTAGAGGTGTGGAGAGTATTAGAGAGAAGATGGGAAATGAAATAAATGAATTTGGGTCCCTTATATAAACTAAAAAAGCTGACCCAACCGTATTATACGGACACACATATGGTCCATATAACTTATGCGGTCCGTATGTGCGACCATATAATGCTTCCAGTGGTGACCCCTCTTCTGGACAAGTTATACGGTCATATATACAGGCTGTATCTTTTATACGGTCTGTATAAAGGACTGTACAATCCACCAACTTCCCAAAACATATCCTCGTCGACTCGTTTGGTCTCCAATTCTTATGGAACCTTCTTAACACTTGTTTAACACTTCATTAACATCCTAAGGAGCGTTATAAATTTCCCTCAGGACCTCATTCAATCAACATTAGCCAGGTACTTTGCAAACCCCTTTCCAAACACGACTTATACTTTACATTCTTCAACGGACTTTCTTCTCTTGCCTCGAATGTCTTTGAAATCTTAATTAGCATCGTTAGGTACCGCTTCTTACTTGTAGGGACGTCATATACATCTTACCCTGCATTAGTCTATTTATCGTGCAGCGACATGAAGTTTTCCGAGATGTAACACTCTTCCCCCCTTTAAAAACATTCGTCCTCGAATGTTAAAGTCTCGGGAATTCTACGAAAATTTTGCCAGAGTTTCCCCTGTAATATGACGCTACCATCCGATCATAACAGCCCACAATAACAACGCCTCACAGGGCTATAACACAATAGCGATAAATTATGGCCACACACGTCCAAAAATATGAAAAGAAAAGCATATATACCTCATAATATTGATGTCTCATCTTGGATATCTTCCAGGGGTTGAGATAAATGCATATGCTTGAACTTCGTACCCTCTTTCACTTCCCAATGCATCTCTTCTACTTCCGCGTCCTTTCCTAATATATTCATCAAGTTTACATTAGTTCTTCCTCCTTACTTTAGAACCCGTTTGAGAGAGCAACCAGAAATTCTCATAAAATCTTTCAATAATCTTTCTCAAATCTATTCCCGCACTCCAAGGATTTAATGCCCTCTCATCCTCGCAAGCTTTATGCGACCCCTGATATATATATTTCAATCCCAAACCATCTTACAGGTCTTTTTGTCATCCTTAAAGGCTTAACACACGTGTCTTTAACATACCTTGGGAAGTTAGAAAACGAGCTATATCCGCTCATTTATTTCAAAATGGAGGTTTACTAGAATGGCCCATCTTCCCCAAATCTCTCGAAATGGGTGGATCTTCAGATACTGGTAGAGAATCGAGCATTTTGATGAATTTTTCATGGATAGCTTATGTGATCCTGTATAATTGCCATGCCTGTTTCAGCCTTAGATTCATCCTCATCCTTGACTAGTACCACGGAATTGTCTTATACAAGTTTACTCCTTATTTCTTTCTTTATCCCTACTGCTCGCTTCCGGTTCTGTCCTAAGTGTATCTTACTGCCTTTACTTCACTAGGAGGCCTTAATTTCTTCGTGTTTGAGTACTTTAATCTTGGAATTCTCGCATAATCCATAAACTTCCTCTTCTAAATGATCATACACATCCTTTTCTTTTGGATGTAGGTTGCTAGTATCCAGTATTTACATGTTTTTAAATGGTTCATCTTCATTTCGACCCTGTCTTATTGTTAGTGCCGCATCTTTCCGTTAGCAACGACATTACTAAATTCTAAGTCATCCACTCCGCCTTTAAGACTTTCACTGTACAGTGCTATTGTTATACGACATTGAAACTTCGCATTTCTGTAACTTGCTTGCGGTGGCTATTTCACTTGACTTTCTGTCTCAGTCTATCATTCACTTCCCCCCTTTAGTCCAAATCTTACTCTCATCGCCTGTGTCTTCTCACTATAAAATCATTCGTATGAGCCCTTATTATATGGAAATACCATTTTTATTCGGGTCTACCTCATACTTGAGCTGAAGCCGCGATACTCATGTGCTGTATCTTTTTGGAATTAATACTACTCTTCGTTCATATGCTTATCCGTCAGCTCCACCTCGTAATCTACCTTATTGTTATACGACTGCCATGTTGGATTCTCCGCTCGTCTTAAATTCTATCGCCAATATCTTGTATTATCTCATTCTTACGCCTCCAGCAGCCACGTTGCCTCAGAAGGTCGAAGACAACTTCTTTGATGGTCTCTTTTGGTTACCATTTTGTTGCCACAACTATCAAACCATAAGGGAATTGCCTTTAGCCCCATTCTCCTTTCCTCAATTCTATTTAAGAACCCTAGACCGTCTTGTGTATTAATCATTTCATCGATGTATCTCATACCCGCTCTATACTCCCTATACCGCATCATCCACAACCTCGCCCTCTCTTGGCTCATCTTCCTCAATAATCACTCCATGGGACCTTTACCGTATAACTCACCGGGGGTGCAATTTCATTTGTTACTGTCTGGGAATACACATGAAGTCAGTCCACTGATCGTTCACAATCAACCTTGTTCCTTCTTCCGCCTTAACTCTCACCCTTTCCTTAGATGATTTCATCCATGGGACAATCGTTCTAAGCATATTGTATAGTACCATTGACTGCCTCTTCTTTTCTCTTCTCTTCTCTTCTCTTCTTATTTTTACCCATCATCTATTATTATTAACTACTATTTTTTTAAACTGCAACTTAAGGCTTAACGCCAATCCCTTCATACTCTTCTCTGATCAGCTCACACCGCTATAAGAGCTTTATCCCCTGCCATCTCAACATTTTAATAACAGGGTAACACTTGGGCCTTTTTTAAAAAAAAAAAATCTTGGGAAATATGTCATGAAAACTTACCCCTCCTGCATAAATATCTTACTCCACACTTGGTTCCACATTCCTTGTCATCAATCAATTCGTTACACTATTCCCACGGTAAGATTTAAAATTTCAATCACTCCGTGACTCTTATTACCATTCCTACTTAATGTTAGGACATCCACATGGTTTAATTCCCTTCCACCTTCTATTTATCGAGTTGCTGTTCTAGTGGACTTCCCTTCTATTTGCCTCGCTCCTACCCTTCCTTCTTTGTTGCTAACACTTCTATCATGCACATCACATATACAGAGCATTCATCACTTGTCACCCTTTTGTTTAACCGACCAATCTTATCTTATTTTTGTTTTCCCTCATATCTGTAATAGCAAACCCTGTCATATAATCGTTCGAGCAAATTCCTGGATGCATAACTTAAACTATAACACATAACACAACTGTGGTCATAAGGTCAACCAATCGCTAGGCAAGGAACTTTTGTGAACACATCTCTTCCAATCTCTTTTCTCGAGGTATCGCCAAAGTCGCTAAGGCTAGCTTATAGTGACATGAAAGCTTCTCCCACTATATTCCTCAGGTGGAGCCTAGCTTACTAGTCTGATTCGGCGCATCACGCAGCGGCTTACACATACACACCAGGTTTATCTCATCACTTAATATTCCCCAAAACGAAGAGAGCTAGCCAAATTTTTCCATTTACAACTTCTTCTAGAGTGCTTATCCCTTTAATTCTCCTTAGTATATATAAAAAACAATATTTCTACTTCAAATACACCATTCTTTCTTCCCATGTTCTTTATTCGATCCTAACCAATTCATCATTCCCTTAATATAATACATACTCGCTATGTTTATCCTGCATTTTAACCACTAGCTCTGTCCTTAATCACTCACTACTGGTCTTCTCTTCTTTTCACGACAATTCTGTCTATAGTTCCCACAATTTCCTTTAGATTCCTGGGAAATTTTGGCAGAGCTTCCCTCGTAAACATAGCAATCTCAAACCTGCACATAGCTCAGAAAACACATCCCATACCTCAATAAGACACATATCGAAACACACATCATGCGCAACTCAGCGGCACAAAACTGTTTACCATAAAAGGATATAAGTAATAAAGCTTGTCTCATAAGTTGTACTTGCACACTCATTCTAGGATTCCTGTCACGACCCAAACCGATGGGCTGTAACAAGTGCCCGACCATTGCTGGTCAAGCACTCCAATGCCTATATTTACCTTTCACTGACTGTCCTGGGCCCATATACAATCTGTAACAGTGCTATACTGTCTCCAGACACCGTATCGAGAATCCACGGCCAACACATACATATAAACACAAATGCTCAGAGTAACAGCGCAAACCGATTGGTCACCTCACATATACTGTACAACAAATAAGTGCTGATGAGGTTGCATAACAACACGACTACATATCACTGTCTACAGACCTCTATGGAGTACAATCTATGAAAGGGACAGGACAAGGCCCTACCGTACCCATATCTGTACGTGACAAGATGGCATACCAAACGGAATGAAGCTCCGGTTCAATGGAGCGTACTGACTGTTGCTGAGGGGAAATCCTAATGCTGCAAATCATCTGACTGGCTACCTGATCCTGTGGGCATGAACGCAGTGTCCACAGGAAGGGACGTTAGTACGAGTAATGTACCGAGTATGTAAGGCATGAATAGTAACATAATAAGGGATGTAAAGTATGAATATTAACAGAATGGAAATATGGAGCATATCGTGAGATAAGAGAGTAACCTGTACATATGAGTGCCTCTTAGGGCGGGTGCCGTGCATGCTTAGATTTCTTTTGAAAAACATTTCCTTTTCATGTATAAAGAAAATAGAACATATCATATTGCCGAGGCGTCGACTACGCTCCATTCAACCCTATATATCCTGCGTCCGGGATGATAGGTTACACCAACTGATCAGGTGGTTACGTGTATACAACGCTCACCCCTTTTTCCCATATTCCCCATGTACATATACATATATCATATAAACAGCATACAGGAGAGCCCAGAGAAAGTCGTGTATCTATCGGAGTGACGTAAGGTCGGTAACCTCCGATTATATTATGGAATAATCATGATCGTCGTGTCTCACCTCGAAGGGACAATTATTATAAGGTGAGACTATCAATGAAGAATAACATTAAGAGAAAACATAAAATAAAATCATAATCTCATAAGCCATCAATCCATATACTTTGAAATCTCTAACAATAGTCATCATCCATAAATAAAATTGAGAAATCAAGAAATAGCTCAACATTCTTATATCGTCATTGAAAACATAGCCTTGGGACCTTTAAACATAGAATCCTCATCATCATAATCATCATAGGAAAGTATCCCCACTTTTTTGGGCATCATTGTTATCATGTTAAAACATGTCCATTATCAGTGACATAAGAGCTTACGAAATCATAAACCTCTGTTTTCGAAAGATACGGACATTTGAAAAACATTGACGAGTTATCGGGAAAGTAATTATTCCATGGGACCATAGACTTCTAAATTTTGAACACAGGAAGCTACGGAAGCATTCATGAAATCGTAACATAGGAATCGTGCCTTTGAAAGAAAGGGACGAGCCTTAACATACCTGTTCACCCTCTTATTGGCTACGCTTATGTGTCCGAGCTCGCAAGTCTACATTTAAGAGGAGTTATACTAGTGTTAGCTATTTCATCGTACACTTTTTCAAAGCTTCAAATTAAATTATTCCATAATCTGCCGAAAATCGGGCAGCATCTCCCCTGTTTATATGCCCAGCCCGAATTCTCAATTCAACCAACAACAACAATAATACCAACATCAATAACATCATTTCCCATCTCAAATTACTCCATAGAACAGCCCATATGGTGTTCGTCCCATATTTCAACCCACAGAATTAATTTACAACAACTTAGCAACTCCTTCTCTGTAAATAAATTAAGATTAACGTTAATAGCAAGAGATTCATACCTTTATCCTGATAATAATGCTATATCTTCACTCCTCCACCTTGAACTTAAGCCAAAACGCCTTAATACACAATTTTGTAGTTGCAACTATACGCCGTCTGGACCGGAATTTGGGAATTATACCTAGTTTCGGGCTAAACAGTTGGTGGTGGAAACTTGGAGAGTATTCTGGAAGGTTTAGGGATGTTTGCGTGTGTTTTGGAAGAAAATATAGGGGCCTCCCCCTTTTATAGAACGGTCCAGGTTCTGCCTAGACCGACTTACTTTTCCTTCAGCGCGTTCGCGCTGGCTTATTTTTTCCTGACTGTACCTTCGTTTGGTAAAAAGGTCATAACTCTTCATCCCGATATCGTGTTAGGGCTCACGAACTATGGTTGGAAATCTAATTCAATTATATAAAACTTTCATTCTTTGTGTTTTTCCAAATTCCAAACTTATAATATCGTTTCGTCCCCTCCAAGTCAGACTATCCGAAAATGTTTCCTTTAATCGTCCTTCTGGAGGGCTTATGCCCATATTTGGCTTAAGATTCCTTCTTAGGACTTGCTCAACTTAGTATGTACTACTCATATATATCTTCATATGTCCTTTATAAAACTCTGATATGTGGGCCCCACTTAGCTTGCAGCAACGAAGGTTTTTCGTCAAGTAATATATGAACTAATTCACACCATATGGTCTCCCAATGCCATACATAGGTTATTATTACATTCTAATAATATAACCTTCATCCGGAATCTGGGCTTCAAAATTGTCCAGCGCGTTCGCGCAGACCATTTTCCTGGTCTGCGAGACCGACTTGTAACATCCATATCTCCTTACCCCGATGTCTGCTATTGAATAGCTAATACCTCACGAATCTCAACATACAGAAGTTACGGGGTGTAACATCCTTCCCCCCTTAGAAACATTCGTCCTCGAATGTTGCAGTATTGCCAACTCACAACACCATCTTTGATTCCTTAGAACCGTTATTCTTCCCTTAGGGTCCGATTACCATTTTCTTAGACTATAACTTGGTTCAGTCTCTTCTCATCTTCCCTTAACTCTTTCATTGCTTTCAGTCAGCTTCTTTCACTCTTTTGTCTTCATGTACATGGTCTGAAATTAACTAGCATCTCGCTTTCATTTTGTCTCCATTATTGTAGCCTTGACTTATCGTGCCATAACTATTCATCGGCCTGTAAGTATCCTCTTTTTCTCACTCCTTGTTTCCCTACTAGTGGGCAATTACCTTGCTCATATACGGCGCACTCTTTGCGTTTTTCTCTTCAGTACCATCTCGGGTTGTCCTTTTTATACATGTTGATCTTGGATGTACACTACATTGACTCCTTGTGGTTCATTGGTTAGCTTCATTAGTCCTCACGTCCTTGTCACCATCTCTCATAATCCTACATTCTAAATATTTGTTCAATCATGACTTTGTCGCTAACGAGTATAATGGTTATGTTCCTTTCCAAGGCCAGTTATATCAATATCCAAAATACGTATATACATAATGGTTGTTCACCCTTTACTATCTTTCACAGTGCAGTTACACTTATGGCAATCTTATAATCCGAGGTCAACCTAAATCCCTCGGGCTCCTGCCATAACTTTTTCTTTAGCTTCCTGCTCCCAACTCTCGCGATTCAACCCAGAAGCATAGGATTATGACAATTATTACTCCATTACAACCCTCTTACAACATATATATCTAGCTTTGATTTCTTTATACCAGCGATCACTGTGTCAGTCGTCATTCCTTGTTCACTTTCTGATGTGGCTTTTGTTTTTTTTTTACAATTATAGTTGGGTTCGTCATCCTCTCCATTATCCTTTTTGTACTTGGCTCGTAGACCTTTCTTGTTCTCTTTATTACCCTTTAGAACACGTCGCTGCATACTTAGGTACTGCGCAATTTTGCTCGATGCGAGGGATTCAAATCATGGTCTAGAAATATCGTAGCTCATGTCGGCATAAAGAATCCTCTTAAGGTGTCTTCCATATTTTCTCCCTATGTCTACCTCATGGTACACTTATTGTCAATTCATTTCTACGTCCTTTTCGTTACCTTCACGATATGCCAACACACCTCGAACTCTGGCCCCGAGCTAATAAATCTCTTTTTCTGGAGCTTGAAACGTCATAGCTCCTTTCAAATCTAGCATGTTCTTCCCCCTTTATTAAGGAGGTCCCAATACACCAATAGCTTTCAAATGTCCATCGTCTTCGGCAATTATCTACCGCCCCTCACGACCTACTGAAGGTCGAGGTTCTGTCATCGTATGGTCCGCCTTATTTATCCTTTTTGCTCGCTACACTCTTGTGTTCAATTGGAATACTCATAAGGATATCCAATTCCGATGCCTTCTTTCCGTATTTTCACACCTCTGTCTTTTTATGACTAACGGTTTTCTAAACCTGCAAATTAATGGGGACACCGAGATTCACCACGTCCTTTATGAAGTCTTCTATTATACCTTACTCCTTGTTTTTTCTATTCCCGACTTTGCTTATAACCTATCTAGAATTCTTCTTATCTTGAGTTCTCCTTCAATTTATGTCTATATCATCATTTTGTCAACATTTCCATACCCTTCCATCCACTACTAGTCCTTTCACCCGCTTAGCTCACATACTCATAATCCTTCTTAACTACGCGTTTATATTGCAGCTGCGCTTCCAAGTTTTTTGAGTGTCTTGCAACTTTTACTCTCAACACAGAATTCTTACAGTTTTCACTCTCTCTATTCTTGTTCATTGGGTCTTCATCCGTCTTTATGATGCTACAGCCGAATGGTCTTCCATGCACATTCCTTGCATTTCATTCTATTTCCTCTAAAATCAAATCTCTCGGTCTTCACATGAATTCTCATTCCATGCCATTAATTTTCTAATCAATCGTGTCGACTCATCATCCTTGTTCTTATCTCGGTGAATAATCGGTTTACTACCACTAATTTGTTAAAGTATCCTTCTCACTCTCATTGTTAAAGATTTCCAGTTACTTTGCTGCTGAATGCCCATTAGTATACCTTTGCTACTTTTACCCTTAACCTTTCTTGAGTTCCTTCCTCCTCGAGCGCCCTTCTCCTCTTGTTATTTACAGTATCGGCCCTGAAGTTCGTGAGACATTTCCTATAAACGTGCATATCCGTTCTATTCTGAAGTCATCTTTTTGGAAACATTCTCCATGTCCGAGGCAACCGTGTTAATTTGACCACACACTTATCCCTTAATATACCTTTCAAGGGCTGGAAATCTCTTAACATCGTTGCAAGGCCTAATCATTCTTTTTCTTACTTCACATTCCTCATCGTGGTCACTATCCTTTTAGCCCCACTTATCGAAGCCTATTCTCTGACCCCACATATTCCTCTTTTGTTCCATACTACCATACTTTAATCCCTTTCACATGCCTACCTTCGAGTTGTTTTTTTCAAATAGTCTCGTGCTTCGACCGTCGTCTCTCTTGGAGGCTCCACTCACTCATATTTCTTACTTCTTACTTTCTCGACATTTTGATCTCCTTACCTTCCGTATACTCACATTCTTTCTTTTCCATATGTCATTGCATTGGAACTTTCCAAGCTTAGCCTGTAGTGAAAATAGCATCAGCTTACCTTGTAACATTTGTACCATTTATTTTTTTTGTCACTTGAACTTCGTTACCCTGTTCGATTAACACCTTCCATATACCGCAACGTTAGTTGCCGGGATACACATACCCGCTGATATAGCCATGTATGGGATATCAAATGCATACATATATATATATATATATAATTACTACCGTCTCGCTTACAAAATATTTCCAAACACTATTCAATTCACCCTAATTCTAGAGCTATGATGCACTTGCTTTCTCTTCACCGGTCTAGTTCGCCTCGGCCTATGCGACCTCTTAAGGATTCAAACCACTCCGTACACTATAATTTCCCTTAGGCTACTCTAGCTTCTCGTTTGTCTCTCGTGTCTGAATTTATAGTACTTTTAGTACACTTCCCAGGGGGTCACCCATCCTAACATTTCTCTCACCCCAGCATGCTTAACCTTGAAACTCTGATGAAATCCGGGGCGTTAATGCTGGCATAATCGCATCCACCTCACCGTATGACCTTCATCACATAATCTAGATCAAGTTGAAATCTTAGCAGATTCCAAAACATTCTCGTACCGTGTCTCCCTCCGAATTAGAAAGGGTCTTTTACTCTTCTGACTATGTGTTATGTCCCGTGTTTTCGCATAATTGGAAATCTTGAAAATAATTAAGACTTGTGTGTTATAAGGCAATAATTTGATTTTAGTTAATATGCCTATGTCGTTTATGAAAGTATTGGTACAAAGGCATCGGGGAAGGCCGAGGGTGAGAGTTGGAGTTTCGGAAATTAGTTTCGGGAATTTCAAAACGAGATTTCAACGAATTGGGCCAAGAAAAATTTGAAGAAAAATTGAAGCCCAAGTAGAGGGGTATCCGGCCAAAGGCCATGGCCCAAGCTCATTTAAATGGTCATGTGAATTACATGTGACCATTTAATCAAGCTTGTATAAATCCATGTTTATCTATAGAGAGTGCTAGAACATCAAAACAAAAAAAAAAATCTAGAGAGCACCTCAAAGGCCTCTCGGCCGAACCCCTTAGAAAAGAAAAAAAAAACAAAAAAAAAAAATCTAGCCTTTGATTGTGATCATAAAATCTTGTTCCTCTCGTATTTGTAGTAAGTTCAAGACGCTCTCCGACGTGATACAATTAGTTTGGCAAAAGAGCGACGTTTGCGGCAAATCGGAATTTCAAGAAAGAGGTAAGATTTCTATGTTGTTATGTTATGGAATGGGTATATGTGTGTTAGTGATTAAAGTTACATGAAGATTACGGAATTGTGTTGTGTTGAGCATGGCCGTGTGTGTGTGTGAAGGGTGTGTTTGGCCGTGAGCCATGTTGGTGTGGAAGGGGAGGTGAATTTGATTTTGTTTAGTTTGTTAGTTGCGTCGTTGTGGCATTTATGACGTAAATGAATGTTTAGCGAGTTGAATTGGTATTGAAGATGGTTGCGGGTTTTTATGGGAAATCATATGATTTTTGTATATTCTTATATAATTGTGAAAGTAAGACTTTAAATGTGAATTAATGTTGTTGTTAATTAATTTGGATGAAAACGATGCGAGTTGGTAGGTTTGTCGCATTTGTGGAAGTTTTGGATAGAATGTGGAAATTGGCGGATTACTTGAATTCATGTATATTGCATGGAATATTATTGGAATACATTTGAATAACCTTGAATGAGTGAATGAATATGATAATGTTGATATTAGTTGATATTGTGGAGTTTGAATGGAAGTTGTCGCTTTATGTAGAAAGGAAGAATATTGATGCTAGAACCTATTCTGTTGTGATTTGTGATGTCTTTGGTATTGTGGGTTGTTGTTGATGATATATTGAGCCGAGCTAAGCCTCGGGGATGTTATATGTATAGGGGAAGTGCTGCCGAAATTTCGGTAGACAAATATGAAGTTAAGTGAATTTTTAAGTCTCGCAATTTCTAATTGGTAACTTTAACCATTTGTAGATTCTGAGCGAAACGGGATTTGAGTTTTGACGAGCGTGGGGCGCTTATAAGGTATGTAAGGCTTCCCATTCCTTTTTTTGGCATGTCCTAGGTATACTAGGTCATTTTTTTTAGCCCCGGAGGCAATTCTATTCATGGAAATCCGAATTGGAAATCGAGCACTATTCATTCAATTGAATTGAACTACAAAAGTCATATTTTGTTGAAAAGTGATCAAATGTTCGAAACTTTTGTAAATATAATCTGATCGCTTCGAAACCTCCATGTATGATCCCATAGACCCCGAATGTCCGTGATTCATGTCCGCCACCTCGACTTGACCCGAGGTGGGCCCGCTAATCCCGAGATTCCTTTGTTTACTCTATTATGCTCATTTTTGTATAACGTCGGCAAAGAATATTCGTTAATGAATCTGGCCATCCTAAAATAATGTCTTGATTGCCGTAATATTCGAAATTATATTTTGAGCTATAAATATCATTTTGGAAATACTATTGTGAAATGAGCCCCGTATTGACCGTTGAATTAACATATGATTTTGTTGAGATTCAAAAGGTGTTTTAATATATAAATTGCATTGTTTGCTCACGACTCTGCTCGTGCCTTTATTATGACTTCGTTCACCGGTTCCCGGGCCGGTTATGGTTCGTGCGCGCTATGATAAATTCGGCCGTATGCTGTGTTACGGTTCCCGAGACCTCGCCATAGGGCCGGGTTCCGTTTGGAGTTATGCTGTGATATGGCTGGTGATATGCTATGATGATATGTGTGTTTGGGGATGTACGGAGATTTGAACCTTCTGGTGTTATGCTGTGTGTGGCACCAGCGTCGGAGTGGTGACCACGTTCCTGAGCTTTTGCATGATTCTATCTGCATTATGTATATATGTTTTCAGTACAGATTTTGATATACCGTTCAGTATTTCCCTTTTGTATCCTGTTTGTTTTCAGTTGTGGCTTATATTTTTGTACTCTATGCTTTACATACTCAGTACATCTTTCGTACTGACCCCCTTTCTTCGGGGGCTGCGTTTCATGCCCGCAGGTACAGACACCGGTGATCCACTACTGTAGGCTCCACTTTCTGCTATTTCGGAGTGCTCCCTCTTGACCCGGAGCCCACTTTTGGTACATACATCTTTTGCTATGTATATACTTCTGTATATCGGACTATTTGGGTACGGCGGGGCCCTGTCCCGTCATATGTCTTCGTTTTGTATTTGTAGAGGCCTGTAGTCATATATGTGGGTCGAGGGTCCTATATGTGTCTGTTTTGGCTATGATCTATGTCTTACTGCGGTCCGTCTATTATGGTGGCCAAAATGGCCCTTATGTTTATATTTGTACATGTGACCGGCGATGTGCATTCCGCCGCTCCCTTCTGTTCTGATATGATATGTTTGGTACGCGTGACCGCTTAAGACAAGTTTTGATTTGAATTATGTTTAAAGTGGATATTATGAAATTTGAGTTAAATTTGGGTTTGATAACTGGATATGTGAATCAGTCTGGGTGCCTAAGTAGGGTGCCAGTCGCGGCCCATAGGGCTGGGTCGTGACAAAAGTGGTATCAGAGCGGTTTGTCCTCGGAATGTCTACAGGCCGTGTCTCGTAGAGTCTTGTTTATCGGTGTGTTGTGCACCACATCTATAAACAGGAGGCTACAGGGCATTTAGGGTGTTACCTTTCTTTGGAATCTTAGATCGTGCGATAGAGCTGTGCTATTAGGATGATTCTGATCTGATTCGTTATTATGTTTGCAGTGATGCCTCCGAAGAAGGCAACGGCGGCCCAGAAGGGCAAGGCAGGGATAGCAGGGACCAGTCAGGCACAGCGAGTTGCCCAGGCTCGTGTTTATGATTTGCCCGAGGTTGTGCCCCATTCAGAGGGATCCGCTACACGACCACCGGTAGAGCCCGGAGCAGGCCCATCAGTAGCTCCAGATGCCCGAGTACCCGCACCCGAGCCTCCAGCTCCTCAGCCAGGGGCGGAGGACAGGACACTGAGAGAGGCCGTGCAGTTGTTGACTACGTTGGTAGCGGGGCAGGCTCGCAGACGCGGGCAGAGAGATGATGATGATGAAGACAGGCGTGACAGCCTGAGGGTTCGAGAGTTTCTATTATGTGGCCCCCCAGAGTTTTTCGGGTCTAAACCCGACGAGGACCCCCACGACTTTATTCGGGGGATGCGGCGCTCATTAGACTTGGTCAGGGCTTCGGAGACCGAGTCTGTCGAGTTGGCCGCGCACAGATTGCGGGATGTTGCTGCTAACTTGTACGAGTCCTAGGGGCTATCCAGGGGTGAGGGTGCTCCCCCAGCTACTTGGGACGAGTTCGTGACTGCTTTCACTCGCCACCTTTTGCCCCCAGAGTTACGGCGGGCGCGGGTTGACCGATTTTTGCATCTGCAGCAGAGGGGTCGGAGCGTTCGTGAGTATAATATGGAGTTTGATTCTTTGGCCCAGTATGCGCCTGCCATAGTAGCAGATATGGCCGATCGGATGCACAGATATGTGATGGGGTTAGACCGCTACTTGATTGATGGTTGTATGGCGGTGGCATTGCAGACAGACATGGACATTGCCCGACTACAGGCTTATGCCCTGGGTATGGAGGACCGACATAGAGCTGATCATTCCAGCAGAGATCGGGACAGGAGGCCGCCCAAGAGGGACAGATCCGCAGGCTATTCCGGAGATTCTCGAGGCGGACAGCCTCAGCAGTAGCAGTCAGGCAGACACTTTCCTCCATCAGGCCGGGGTACACAGTCGGCTGGCAGGAGATTTGATAGTGTAGGACCGTCTGGGGCCGGTCAGAGCTCCAAAGCGTCAGGTTCACAGATACCCAGTGGTCCCAGCCAGCCCAGACCACCCAGGCCCTGTTGATCTCACTGCGGGAAATCACATCCAGGGGAGTGTTATCGAGTTACTGTAGCCTATTTTTCATGCGGCGGTCAGGGCCATATTATGCGAGATTGTCCGTTGGAAAGCGGTTCGGGAAGTGTAGTTCAGCCGACGGAATCAGCCGGTGGTTCATCATCTGCTCCATCAGTTGTACGCCTTGCGGGGCGAGGTATGCCGGCACCGGCGGGACGCGGTCGAGGCTGTGGCAGCGCTTCAGGTTCTAGCGGTCCCTCGAACGGCATATATGCCTTAGCCAGGACCAGGAGGCTTCGCCTAATGTCGTCACAGGTACATTACTGGTTAGCTTCCTGTTATGCTAATGTTGACTGCCAGAAAAAGGTAGTCCGTTTTCAGTTTCCAGGGGAACCAGTTATAGAGTGGTTCGGGTCTACAGCATCGCCGAGGGGTAAGTTTATTTCGTACCTCAAGGCTAAGAAGATGATTCAGAAAGGTTATATCTACCATCTGGTACGTGTGCACGATACTACAGCCGAGACACCTACTCTTCAGTCCATTGATCGTTCACAATCAACCTTGTTCCTTCTTCCGCCTTAACTCTCACCCTTTCCTTAGATGATTTCATCCATGGGACAATCATTCTAAGCATATTGTATAGTACCATTGACTACCTCTTCTTTTCTCTTCTCTTCTCTTCTCTTCTTATTTTTACCCATCATCTATTATTATTAACTACTATTTTTTTAAACTGCAACTTAAGGCTTAACGCCAATCCCTTCATACTCTTCTCTGATCAGCTCACACCGTTATAAGAGCTTTATCCCCTGCCATCTCAACATTTTAATAACAGGGTAACACTTGGGCCTTTTTAAAAAAAAAAAATCTTGGGAAATATGTCATGAAAACTTACCCCTCCTGCATAAATATCTTACTCCACACTTGGTTCCACATTCCTTGTCATCAATCAATTCGTTACACTATTCCCACGGTAAGATTTAAAATTTCAATCACTCCGTGACTCTTATTACCATTCCTACTTAATATTAGGACATCCACATGGTTTAATTCCCTTCCACCTTCTATTTATCGAGTTGCTGTTCTAGTGGACTTCCCTTCTATTTGCCTCGCTCCTACCCTTCCTTCTTTGTTGCTAACACTTCTATCATGCACATCACATATACAGAGCATTCATCACTTGTCACCCTTTTGTTTAACCGACCAATCTTATCTTATTTTTGTTTTCCCTCATATCTGTAATAGCAAACCCTGTCATATAATCGTTCGAGCAAATTCCTGGATGCATCGGGAATCCACGGCCAACACATACATATAAACACAAATGCTCAGAGTAACAGCGCAAACCGATTGGTCACCTCACATATACTGTACAACAAATAAGTGTTGATGAGGTTGCATAACAACACGACTACATATCACTGTCTACAGACCTCTATGGAGTACAATCTATGAAAGGGACAGGACAAGGCCCTGCCGTACCCATATATGTACGTGACAAGATGGCATACCAAACGGAATGAAGCTCCGGATCAATGGAGCGTACTGACTGCTGCTGAGGGGAGATCCTAATGCTGCAAATCGTCTGACTGGCTACCTGATCCTGCGGGCATGAACGCAGTGTACACAGGAAGGGACGTTAGTACGAGTAATGTACCGAGTATGTAAGGCATGAATAGTAACATCATAAGGGATGTAAAGTATGAATATTAACAGAATGGAAATATGGAGCATATCGTGAGATAAGAGAGTAACCTGTACATATGAGTGCCTCTTAGGGCGGGTGTCGTGCATGCTTAGATTTCTTTTGAAAAACATTTCCTTTTCATGTATAAAGAAAATAGAACATATCATATTGCCGAGGCGTCGGCTACGCTCCATTCGACCCTATATATCCTGCGTCCGGGATGATAGGTTACACCAACTGATCAGGTGGTCACGTGTATACAACGCTCACCCCTTTTTCCCATATTCCCCATGTACATATACATATATCATATAAGCAGCATACAGGAGAGCCCAGAGAAAGTCGTGTATCTATCGGAGTGACGTAAGGTCGGTAACCTCCGATTATATTATGGAATAATCGTGATCGTCGTGTCTCACCTCGAAGGGACAATTATTATAAGGTGAGACTATCAATGAAGAATAACATTAAGAGAAAACATAAAATAAAATCATAATCTCATAAGCCATCAGTCCATATACTTTGAAATCTCTAACAATAGTCATCATCCATAAATAAAATTGAGAAATCAAGAAATAGCTCAACATTCTTATATCGTCATTTAAAACGTAGCCTTGGGACCTTTAAACATAGAATCCTCATCATCATAATCATCATAGGAAAGTATCCCCACTTTTTTGGGCATCATTGTTATCATGTTAAAACATGTCCATTATCAGTGACATAAGAGCTTACGAAATCATAAACCTCTGTTTTCGAAAGATACGGACATTTGAAAAACATTGACGAGTTATCGGGAAAGTAATTATGCCATGGGACCATAGACTTCTAAATTTTGAACAGAGGAAGCTACGGAAGCATTCATGAAATCGTAACATAGGAATCATGCCTTTGAAAGAAAGGGACGAGCATTAACATACCTGTTCACCCTCCTATTGGCTACGCTTATGTGTCCGAGCTCGCAAGTCTACATTTAAGAGGAGTTATACTAGTGTTAGCCTTTTCATCGTACACTTTTTCAAAGCTTCAAATTAAATTATTCCATAATCTGCCGAAAATCGGGCAGCATCTCCCCTGTTTATATGCCCAGCCCGAATTCTCAATTTAACCAACAACAACAATAATAATACCAACATCAATAACATCATTTCCCATCTCAAATTACTCCATAGAACAGCCCATATGGTGTTCGTCCCATATTTCAACCCACAGAATTAATTTACAACAACTTAGCAACTCCTTCTCTGTAAATAAATTAAGATTAACGTTAATAGCAAGAGATTCATACCTTTATCCTGATAATAATGCTATATCTTCACTCCTACACCTTGAACTTAATCCACAACGCCTTAATACACAATTTTGTAGTTGCAACTATACGCCGTCTGGACCGGAATTTGGGAATTATACCTGGTTTCGGGCTAAAAAGTTGGTGGTGGAAAGTTGGAGAGTATTCTGGAAGGTTTAGGGATGTTTGCGTGTGTTTTGGACGAAAATATAGGGGCCTCCCCCTTTTATAGAACGGTCCAGGTTCTGCCTAGACCGACTTACTTTTCCTTCAGCGCGTTCGCGCTAGCTTATTTTTTCCTAACTGTACCTTCGTTTGGTAAAAAGGTCATAACTCTTCATCCCGATATCGTGTTAGGGCTCACGACCTATGGTTGGAAATCTAATTCAATTATATAAAACTTTCATTGTTTGTGTTTTTCCAAATTCCAAACTTATAATATCGTTTCGTCCCCTCCAAGTCAGAATATCCGAAAATGTTTCCTTTAATCGTCCTTCTGGAGGGCTTATGCCCATATTTGGCTTAAGATTCCTTCTTAGGACTTGCTCAACTTAGTATGTACTACTCATATATATCTTCATATGTCCTTTATAAAATTCTGATATGTGGGCCCCACTTAGCTTGCAGCAACGAGGGTTTTTCGTCAAGTAATATTTGAACTAATTCACACCATATGGTCTCCCAATGCCATACATAGGTTATTATTACATTCTTATAATATAACCTTCATCCGGAATCTGGGCTTCAAAATTGTCCAGCGCGTTCGCGCAGACCATTTTCCTGGTCTGCGAGACCGACTTGTAACATCCATATCTCCTTACCCCGATGTCTGCTATTGAATAGCTAATACCTCACGAATCTCAACATACAGAAGTTACGGGGTGTAACATCCTTCCCCCCTTAGAAACATTCGTCCTCGAATGTTGCAGTATTGCCAACTCACAACACCATCTTTGATTCCTTAGAACCGTTATTCTTCCCTTAGGGTCCGATTACCATTTTCTTAGACTATAACTTGGTTCAGTCTCTTCTCATCTTCCCTTAACTCTTTCATTGCTTTCAGTCAGCTTCTTTCACTCTTTTGTCTTCATGTACATGGTCTGAAATTAACTAGCATCTCGCTTTCATTTTGTCTCCATTATTGTAGCCTTGACTTATCGTGCCATAACTATTCATCGGCCTGTAAGTATCCTCTTTTTCTCACTCCTTGTTTCCCTACTAGTGGGCAATTACCTTGCTCATATACGGCGCACTCTTTGCGTTTTTCTCTTCAGTACCATCTCGGGTTGTCCTTTTTATACATGTTGATCTTGGATGTACACTACATTGACTCCTTGTGGTTCATTGGTTAGCTTCATTAGTCCTCACGTCCTTGTCACCATCTCTCATAATCCTACATTCTAAATATTTGTTCAATCATGACTTTGTCGCTAACGAGTATAATGGTTATGTTCCTTTCCAAGGCCAGTTATATCAATATCCAAAATACGTATATACATAATGGTTGTTCACCCTTTACTATCTTTCACAGTGCAGTTACACTTATGGCAATCTTATAATCCGAGGTCAACCTAAATCCCTCGGGCTCCTGCCATTACTTTTTCTTTAGCTTCCTGCTCCCAACTCTCGCGATTCAACCCAGAAGCATAGGATTACGACAATTCTTACTCCATTAAAACCCTCTTACAACATATATATCTAGCTTTGATTTCTTTATACCAGCGATCACTGTGTCAGTCGTCATTCCTTGTTGACTTTCTGATGTGGCTTTTGTTTTTTTTGTTACAATTATAGTTGGTTTCGTCATCCTCTCCATTATCCTTTTTGTACTTGGCTCGTAGACCTTTCTTGTTCTCTTTATTACCCTTTAGAACACGTCGCTGCATACTTAGGTACTGCGCAATTTTGCTCGATGGGAGGGATTCAAATCATGGTCTAGAAATATCGTAGCTCATGTCAGCATAAAGAATCCTCTTAAGGTGTCTTCCATATTTTCTCCCTATGTCTACCTAATGGTACACTTATTGTCAATTCATTTCTACATCCTTTGCGTTACCTTCACGATATGCCAACACACCTCGAACTCTGGCCCCGAGCTAATAAATCTCTTTTTCTGGAGCTTGAAACGTCATAGCTCCTTTCAAATCTAGCATGTTCTTCCCCCTTTATTAAGGAGGTCCCAATACACCAATAGCTTTCAAATGTCCATCGTCTTCGGCAATTATCTACCGCCCCTCACGACCTACTCAAGGTCGAGGTTCTGTCATCGTATGGTCCGCCTTATTTATCCTTTTTGCTCGCTACACTCTTGTGTTCAATTGGAATACTCATAAGGATATCCAATTCTGATGCCTTCTTTCCGTATTTTCACACCTCTGTCTTTTTATGACTAACGGTTTTCTAAACCTGTAAATTAATGGGGACACCGAGATTCACCACGTCCTTTATGAAGTCTTCTATTATACCTTACTCCTTGTTTTTTCTATTCCCGACTTTGCTTATAACCTATCTAGAATTCTTCTTATCTTGAGTTCTCCTTCAATTTATGTCTATATCATCATTTTGTCAACATTTCCATACCCTTCCATCCACTACTAGTCCTTTCACCCGCTTAGCTCACATACTCATAATCCTTCTTAACTACGCGTTTATGTTGCAGCTGGCTTCCAAGTTTTTCGAGTGTCCTGCAACTTTTACTCTCAACACAGAATTCTTACAGTTTTCACTCTCTCTATTCTTGTTCATTGGGTCTTCATCCGTCTTTATGATGCTACGGCCGAATGGTCTTCCATGCACATTCCTTGCATTTCATTCTATTTCCTCTAAAATCAAATCTCTCGGTCTTCACATGAATTCTCATTCCATGCCATTAATTTTCTAATCAATCGTGTCGACTCATCATCCTTGTTCTTATCTCGGTGAATAATCGGTTTACTACCACTAATTTGTTAAAGTATCCTTCTCACTCTCATTGTTAAAGATTTCCAGTTACTTTGCTGCTGAATGCCCATTAGTATACCTTTGCTACTTTTACCCTTAACCTTTCTTGAGTTCCTTCCTCCTCGAGCGCCCTTCTCCTCTTGTTATTTACAGTATCGGCCCTGAAGTTCGTGAGACATTTCCTTTAAACGTGCAAATCCGTTCTATTCTGAAGTCATCTTTTTGGAAAGATTCTCCATGTCCGAGGCAACCGTGTTAATTTGACCACACACTTATCCCTTAATATACCTTTCAAGGGCTGGAAATCTCTTAACATCGTTGCAAGGCCTAATCATTCTTTTTCTTACTTCACATTCCTCATCGTGGTCACTATCCTTTTAGCCCCACTTATCGAAGCCTATTCTCTGACCCCACATATTCCTCTTTTGTTCCATACTACCATACTTTAATCCCTTTCACATGCCTACCTTCGAGTTTTTTTTTTCAAATAGTCCCGTGCTTCGACTGTCGTCTCTCTTGGAGGCTCCACTCACTCATATTTCTTACTTCTTACTTTCTCGACATTTTGATCTCCTTACCTTCCGTATACTCACATTCTTTCTTTTCCATATGTCATTGCATTGGAACTTTCCAAGCTTAGCCTGTAGTGAAAATAGCATCAGCTTACCTTGTAACATTTGTACCATTTATTTTTTTTGTCACTTGAACTTCGTTACCCTGTTCGATTAACACCTTCCATATACCGCAACGTTAGTTGCCGGGAAACACATACCCGCTGATATAGCCATGTATGGGATATCAAATGCATACGTATATATATATATATATATATATATATATATATAAATATAATTACTACCGTCTCGCTTACAAAATATTGCCAAACACTATTCAATTCACCCTAATTCTATAGCTATGATGCACTTGCTTTCTCTTCACCGGTCTAGTTCGCCTCGGCCTATGCGACCTCTTAAGGATTCAAACCACTCCGTACACTATAATTTCCCTTAGGCTACTCTAGCTTCTCGTTTGTCTCTCGTGTCTGAATTTATCGTACTTTTAGTACACTTCCCAGGGGGTCACCCATCCTAACATTTCTCTCACCCCAGCATGCTTAACCTTTAAACTCTGATGAAATCCGGGGCGTTAATGCTGGCATAATCGCATCCACCTCACCGTATGACCTTCATCACATAATCTAGATCAAGTTGAAATCTTAGCAGATTCCAAAACATTCTCGTAACGTGTCTCCCTCCGAATTAGAAAGGGTCTTTTACTCTTCTGACTATGTGTTATGTCCCGTGTTTTCGCATAATTGGAAATCTTGAAAATAATTAAGACTTGTGTGTTATAAGGCAATAATTTGATTTTAGTTAATATGCCTATGTCGTTTATGAAAGTATTGGTACAAAGGCATCGGGGAAGGCCGAGGGTGAGAGTTGGAGTTTCGGAAATTAGTTTCGGGAATTTCAAAACGAGATTTCAACGAATTGGGCCAAGAAAAATTTGAAGAAAAATTGAAGCCCAAGTAGAGGGGTATCCGGCCAAAGGCCATGGCCCAAGCTCATTTAAATGGTCATGTGAATTACATGTGACCATTTAATCAAGCTTGTATAAATCCATGTTTATCTATAGAGAGTGCTAGAACATCAAAACAAAAAAAAAATTCTAGAGAGCACCTCAAAGGCCTCTCGGCCGAACCCCTTCGAAAAGAAAAAAAAACAAAAAAAAACAAAAAATTCTAGCCTTTGATTGTGATCATAAAATCTTGTTCCTCTCGTATTTGTAGTAAGTTCAAGACGCTCTCCGACGTGATACAATTAGTTTGGCACAAGAGCGACGTTTGCGGCAAATCGGAATTTCAAGAAAGAGGTAAGATTTCTATGTTGTTATGTTATGGAATGGGTATATGTGTGTTAGTGATTAAAGTTACATGAAGATTACGGAATTGTGTTGTGTTGAGCATGGCCGTGTGTGTGTGTGAAGGGTGTGTTTGGCCGTGAGCCATGTTGGTGTGGAAGGGGAGGTGAATTTGATTTTGTTTAGTTTGTTAGTTGCGTCGTTGTGGCATTTATGACGTAAATGAATGTTTAGCGAGTTGAATTGGCATTGAAGATGGTTGCGGGTTTTTATGGGAAATTATATGATTTTTGTATATTCTTATATAATTGTGAAAGTAAGACTTTAAATGTGAATTAATGTTGTTGTTAATGAATTTGGATGAAAACGATGCGAGTTGGTAGGTTTGTCGCATTTGTGGAAGTTTTGGATAGAATGTGGAAATTGGCGGATTACTTGAATTCATGTATATTGCATGGAATATTATTGGAATACGTTTGAATAACCTTGAATGAGTGAATGAATATGATAATGTTGATATTAGTTGATATTGTGGAGTTTGAATGGAAGTTGTCGCTTTATGTAGAAAGGAAGAATATTGATGCTAGAACCTATTCTGTTGTGATTTGTGATGTCTTTGGTATTGTGGGTTGTTGTTGATGATATATTGAGCCGAGCAAGCCTCGGGGATGTTATATGTATAGGGGAAGTGCTGCCGAAATTTCGGTAGACAAATATGAAGTTAAGTGAATTCTTAAAGTCTCGCAATTTCTAATTGGTAACTTTAACCATTTGTAGATTCTGAGCGAAACGGGATTTGAGTTTGGACGAGCGTGGGACGCTTATAAGGTATGTAAGGCTTCCCATTCCTTTTTTTGGCATGTCCTAGGTATACTAGGTCATTTTTTTTAGCCCCGGAGGCAATTCTATTCATGGAAATCCGAATTGGAAATCGAGCACTATTCATTCAATTGAATTGAACTATAAAAGTCATATTTTGTTGAAAAGTGATCAAATGTTCGAAACTTTTGTAAATATAATCTGATCGCTTCGAAACCTCCATGTATGATCCCATAGACCCCGAATGTCCGTGATTCATGTCCGCCACCTCGACTTGACCCGAGGTGGGCCCGCTAATCCCGAGATTCCTTTGTTTACTCTATTATGCTCATTTTTGTATAACGTCGGCAAAGAATATTCGTTAATGAATCTGGCCATCCTAAAATAATGTCTTGATTGCCGTAATATTCGAAATTATATTTTGATCTATAAATATCATTTTGGAAATACTATTGTGAAATGAGCCCCGTATTGACCGTTGAATTAACATATGATTTTGTTGAGATTCAAAAGGTGTTTTCATATATAAATTGCATTGTTTGCTCACGACTCTGCTTGTGCCTTTATTATGACTTCGTTCACCGGTTCCCGGGCCGGTTATGGTTCGTGCGCGCTATGATAAATTCGGCCGTATGCTGTGTTACGGTTCCCGAGACCTCGCCATAGGGCCGGGTTCCGTTTGGAGTTATGCTGTGATATGGCTGGTGATATGCTATGATGATATGTGTGTTTGGGGATGTACGGAGATTTGAACCTTCTGGTGTTATGCTGTGTGTGGCACCAGCGTCGGAGTGGTGACCACGTTCCTGAGCTTTTGCATGATTCTATCTGCATTATGTATATATGTTTTCAGTACCGATTTTGATATACCGTTCAGTATTTCCCTTTTGTATCCTGTTTGTTTTCAGTTGTGGCTTATATTTCTGTACTCTATGCTTTACATACTCAGTACATCTTTCGTACTGACCCCCTTTCTTCGGGGGCTGCGTTTCATGCCCGCAGGTACAGACACCGGTGATCCACTACTGTAGGCTCCACTTTCTGCTATTTCGGAGTGCTCCCTCTTGACCCGGAGCCCACTTTTGGTACATACATCTTTTGCTATGTATATACTTCTGTATATCGGACTATTTGGGTACGGCGGGGCCCTGTCCCGTCATATGTCTTCGTTTTGTATTTGTAGAGGCCTGTAGTCATATATGTGGGTCGAGGGTCCTATATCTGTCTGTTTTGGCTATGATCTATGTCTTAATGCGGTCCGTCTATTATGGTGGCCAAAATGGCCCTTATGTTTATATTTGTACATGTGACCGGCGATGTGCATTTCGCCGCTCCCTTCTGTTCTGATATGATATTTTTGGTACGCGTGACCGCTTAAGACAAGTTTTGATTTGAATTATGTTTAAAGTGGCTATTATGAAATTTGAGTTAAATTTGGGTTTGATAACTGGATATGTGAATCGGTCTGGGTGCCCAAGTAGGGTGCCAGTCGCGGCCCATAGGGCTGGGTCGTGACAAAAGTGGTATCAGAGCGGTTTGTCCTCGGAATGTCTACAGGCCGTCTCTCGTAGAGTCTTGTTTATCGGTGTGTTGTGCACCACATCTATAAACAGGAGGCTACAGGGCATTTAGGGTGTTACCTTTCTTTGGAATCTTAGATCCACCGATAGAGCTGTGCTATTAGGATGATTCTGATCTGATTCGTTATTATGTTTGCAGTGATTCCTCCGAAGAAGGCAACGGCGGCCCAGAAGGGCAAGGCAGGGATAGCAGGGACCAGTCAGGCACAGCGAGTTACCCGGGCTCGTGTTTATGATTTGCCCGAGGTTGTGCCCCATTCAGAGGGATCCGCTACACCACCACCGGTAGAGCCCGGAGCAGGCCCATCAGTAGCTCCAGAGGCCCGAGTACCCGCACCCGAGCCTCCAGCTCCTCAGCCAGGGGCGGAGGACAGGACACTGAGAGAGGCCGTGCAGTTGTTGACTACGTTGGTAGCGGGGCAGGCTCGCAGACGCGGGCAGAGAGATGATGATGATGACGACAGGCGTGATAGCCTAAGGGTTCGAGAGTTTCTATTATGTGGCCCCCCAGAGTTTTTCGGGTCTAATCCCGACGAGGACCCCCACGACTTTATTCGTGGGATGCGGCGCTCATTAGACTTGGTCAGGGCTTCGGAGACCGAGTCTGTCGAGTTGGCCGCGCACAGATTGCGGGATGTTGCTGCTAACTGGTACGAGTCCTAGGGGCTATCCAGGGGTGAGGGTGCTCCCCCAGCTACTTGGGACGTGTTCGTGACTGCTTTCACTCGCCACTTTTTGCCCCCAGAGTTACGGCGGGCGCGGGTTGACCGATTTTTGCATCTGCAGCAGAGGGGTCGGAGCATTCGTGAGTACAATATGGAGTTTGATTCTTTGGCCCAGTATGCGCCTGCCATAGTAGCAGATATGGCCGATCGGATTTACAGATATGTGATGGGGTTAGACCGCTACTTGATTGATGGTTGTATGGTGGTGGCATTGCAGACAGACATGGACATTGCCCGACAACAGGCTTATGCCCTGGGTATGGAGGACCGACATAGAGCTGATCATTCCAGTAGAGATCGGGACAGGAGGCCGCCCAAGAGGGCCAGATCCGCAGGCTATTCCGGAGATTCTCGAGGCGGACAGCCTCAGCAGCAGCAGTCAGGCAGACACTTTCCTCCGTCAGGCCGGGGTACACAGTCGGCTGGCAGGAGATTTGATAGTGTAGGACCGTCTGGGGCCGGTCAGAGCTCCAAAGCGTCAGGTTCACAGATACCCAGTGGTCCCAGCCAGCCCAGACCACCCAGGCCCTGTTGTTCTCACTGCGGGAAATCACATCCAGGGGAGTGTTATCGAGTTACTGGAGCCTATTTTTCATGCGGCGGTCAGGGCCATATTATGCGAGATTGTCCGTTGGCAAGCGGTTCGGGAAGTGTAGCTCAGCCGACGGAATCAGCCGCTGGTTCATCATCTGCTCCATCAGTTGTACGCCCTGCGGGGCGAGGTATGCCGGCACCGACGGGACGCGGTCGAGGCTGTGGCAGCGCTTCAGGTTCTAGCGGTCCCTCGAACCGCATATATGCCTTAGCCAGTCGCCAGGACCAGGAGGCTTCGCCTAATGTCGTCACAGGTACATTACTGGTTAGGTTCCTGTTATGCTAATGTTGACTGCCAGAAAAAGGTAGTCCGTTTTCAGTTTCCAGGGGAACCAGTTATAGAGTGGTTCGGGTCTACAGCATCGCCGAGGGGTAAGTTTATTTCGTACCTCAAGGCTAAGAAGATGATTCAGAAAGGTTATATCTACCATCTGGTACGTGTGCACGATACTACAGCCGAGACACCTACTCTTCAGTCTGTTCCGGTTGTTAATGAATTCCCAGATGTGTTCCCAGATGAGCTTCCGGGTCTTCCGCCTGAAAGGGAGATAGAATTTACTATAGACTTGTTGCCGGATACGCAGCCTATATCTATTCCTCCGTACAAAATGGCATCGGCTGAGTTGAAGGAATTGAAAGAGCAGCTGAAAGATCTGTTAGATAAAGGCTTTATTAGACCCAGTACATCACCCTGGGGAGCGCCGGTATTATTTGTAAGAAAGAAAGATGGGTCACTGCGAATGTGTATTGATTATCGGCAATTAAATAAGGTGACTATAAAGAATAAATATCCCCTCCCCCGGATTGATGATTTGTTTGATCAGTTGCAGGGTTCCAAATATTTTTCAAAGATAGATTTGCGCTCAGGTTATCATCAGGTGCAAGTGCGAGAATCAGATATCCCGAAGACTTCTTTCAGGACCCGGTACGGGCATTATGAATTAAGAGTGATGTCTTTCGGGCTGACTAATGCTCCGACGGTATTCATGGATTTGATGAATCGGGTATTTCGTCCTTTCCTGGATATGTTCGTGATTGTGTTTGTTGATGATATTTTGATTTATTCACGATCAGCAGAGGAGCATTCAGATCATTTGAGAACCGTACTTGGCATTCTTCGGCAACAAAAATTATATGCTAAATTTTCCAAATGTGAATTCTGGTTAACTTCTGTGGCATTCTTGGGGCATATTGTCAAAGCAGATGGTATTCGGGTCGATACGCAGAAGATTGAAGCTGTACAGAATTGGCCCAGGCCTACTACACCGACAGAGGTACGCAGTTTTCTGGGGTTAGCCGGATATTACCGAAGGTTCCTGGAGGAGTTTTCTTCTATAGCAGCACCACTAACGAAGCTTACTCAGAAAGCAGCGAAATTTCAGTGGACTGATGCCTGCGAGCGCAGCTTCCAGACGTTGAAAGAAAAATTAATTACAGCACCAGTATTAGCTCTTCCAAAAGGATCAGACGGGTATGTTGTCTATTGTGATGCCTCTGGTATTGGGATAGGTTGCGTGTTGATGCAGCACGGTCGAGTTATAGCCTATGCTTCGTGGCAGCTCAGGCCGCACGAGAAGAATTATCCCACTCATGATCTTGAGTTAGCCGCGGTGATTCATGCTTTGAAAATTTGGCGGAATTATTTATATGGGGTCCATGTGGACATCTATACGGACCACAAGAGTCTCCAGTATATTTTTAAACAGAAAGAACTGAATTTGCGGCAGAGAAGATGGCTTGAATTGTTGAAAGATTATGACGTTGACATTCTGTACCATCCTGGGAAAGCTAATGTGGTAGCGGATGCACTTAGCCGCAAGTCTATGGGCAGTTTGGCTGACGTACCACCTGGTAAGAAGGATTTGGTTCGTGAAATTCATCAGTTGGCCAGCCTTGGAGTTCGTTTGGCAGATTCTGGAGATTCTGTGATTTCTGTTCATGCAGTTGCTGAATCATCTATTATAGAAGAAGTAAAGCAACGACAGTTTGAATATCCTATTCTGGTTCAGTACAGAGATGTGGCTCTTAATAAAGAAAAGACTCCGTTTAGAATTTCGCCTAAAGGGGTATTATTATATGAAGGCAGACTCTGTGTACCGGATGTTACACGCCTACGGCGACAGATCATGGGCGAGGCGCATAATGCACGGTATTCTGTTCATCCTGATTCCACTAAAATGTATCATGATCTCAGGTGTTTGTATTGGTGGGACGGTATGAAGAAAGATATTGCTGAGTTCGTTGGTCAGTGCCCGAATTGTCAACAAGTTAAAATTGAACATCAGAAGCCCGGTAGATTATTACAGGAGATGGAAATTCCATCCTGGAAATGGGAGATGATTAATATGGATTTCGTTGTTGGGTTACCGCGCACTCCACACAGGTATGATTCTATTTGGGTTATTGTTGACAGATTGATGAAATCAGCCCATTTTCTTCCAGTCCGGACTACTTTTTCGGCTGAGGACTATGCTAGATTATATATCAAAGAAGTAGTCAGACTTCACGGAGTCCTTGTATCTATTATTACTGACCGAGGTGCCCAATTTATGGCAAATTTCTGGAGGTCATTTCAGTAGGGATTAGGGACTCAGGTGAGCCTCAATACAGCTTTTCATCCTCAGTCCGACGGGCAGGCCGAGCGCACTATTCAGACGCTGGAAGATATGTTGCGGGCCTGCGTTATTGATTTCAGAGGCAGCTGGGATGATCATTTGCCGCTTATTGAATTTGCTTATAATAATAGTTATCACTCCAGCATTCAGATGGCACCGTACGAAGCAGTTTATGGCAGAAAATGCAGATCTCCTATTGGTTGGTTCGACGTGGGCGAGACTAAATTAATTGGACCAGATGTGATCCAGGAAGCAGTGGATAAAGTAAAACTTATTCGGGAGCGATTATTGGCTGCACAGAGTCGACAGAAAGCATATGCAGACAGACGACGTCGACCATTAGAGTTCCAGATTGGCGACTGGGTATTTTTGAAGGTGTCGCCTATGAAGGGTATTATGAGATTTGGTAAGAAGGGTAAGCTGAGTCCGCAGTATATCGGTCCATATCAGATCATTCGGAAGATAGGCGAGGTCGCCTATGAGGTAGACTTGCCATTCGATTTTGAGGCAGTACACCCGGTATTTCAGAATATTCCCAGTGGATGATATCCAGGTAACGGAGTATTTGTCTTACGAAGAGCAGCCTATAACTATTCTGGATGGATAGGTCAGGAGACTACGTACTAAGGAGGTGCTTCTGTTAAAGTCCTGTGGCGCAACAAGAACCGGGAAGAAATGACCTGGGAGGCAGAGGATGAGATGAAGAAGAAATACCCCCACTTATTTTCTACGCCCACAGGTAATTTAAACTTTTAAGTTTGTTGTATTAATTGACGAATAAATTATGTGTGTTATCTATTAAGAGAGACTCCCGTTATGCTTATGAGACTAATTTAACATTCGGGGACGAATGTTCTAAAGGGGGGGAGAATGTTATGTCCCGTGTTTTCGCATAATTGGAAATCTTGAAAATAATTAAGACTTGTGTGTTATAAGGCAATAATTTGATTTTAGTTAATATGCCTATGTCGTTTATGAAAGTATTGGTACAAAGGCATCGGGGAAGGCCGAGGGTGAGAGTTGGAGTTTCGGAAATTAGTTTCGGGAATTTCAAAACGAGATTTCAACGAATTGGGCCAAGAAAAATTTGAAGAAAAATTGAAGCCCAAGTAGAGGGGTATCCGGCCAAAGGCCATGGCCCAAGCTCATTTAAATGGTCATGTGAATTACATGTGACCATTTAATCAAGCTTGTATAAATCCATGTTTATCTATAGAGAGTGCTAGAACATCAAAACAAAAAAAAAAATCTAGAGAGCACCTCAAAGGCCTCTCGGCCGAACCCCTTAGAAAAGAAAAAAAAAAGAAAAAAAAAATTCTAGCCTTTGATTGTGATCATAAAATCTTGTTCCTCTCGTATTTGTAGTAAGTTCAAGACGCTCTCCGACGTGATACAATTAGTTTGGCAAAAGAGCGACGTTTGCGGCAAATCGGAATTTCAAGAAAGAGGTAAGATTTCTATGTTGTTATGTTATGTTATGGGTATATGTGTGTTAGTGATTAAAGTTACATGAAGATTACGGAATTGTGTTGTGTTGAGCATGGCCGTGTGTGTGTGTGAAGGGTGTGTTTGGCCGTGAGCCATGTTGGTGTGGAAGGGGAGGTGAATTTGATTTTGTTTAGTTTGTTAGTTGCGTCGTTGTGGCATTTATGACGTAAATGAATGTTTAGCGAGTTGAATTGGCATTGAAGATGGTTGCGGGTTTTTATGGGAAATTATATGATTTTTGTATATTCTTATATAATTGTGAAAGTAAGACTTTAAATGTGAATTAATATTGTTGTTAATGAATTTGGATGAAAACGATGCGAGTTGGTAGGTTTGTCGCATTTGTGGAAGTTTTGGATAGAATGTGGAAATTATATTGCATGGAATATTATTGGAATACGTTTGAATAACCTTGAATGAGTGAATGAATATGATAATGTTGATATTAGTTGATATTGTGGAGTTTGAATGGAAGTTGTCGCTTTATGTAGAAAGGAAGAATATTGATGCTAGAACTTATTCTGTTGTGATTTGTGATGTCTTTGGTATTGTGGGTTGTTGTTGATGATATATTGAGCCGAGCTAAGCCTCGGGGATGTTATATGTATAGGGGAAGTGCTGCCGAAATTTCGGTAGACAAATATGAAGTTAAGTGAATTCTTAAAGTCTCGCAATTTCTAATTGGTAACTTTAACCATTTGTAGATTCTGAGCGAAACGGGATTTGAGTTTTGACGAGCGTGGGACGCTTGTAAGGTATGTAAGGCTTCCCATTCCTTCTTTTGGCATGTCCTAGGTATACTAGATCATTTTTTTTAGCCCCGGAGGCAATTCTATTCATGGAAATCCGAATTGGAAATCGAGCACTATTCATTCAATTGAATTGAACTATAAAAGTCATATTTTGTTGAAAAGTGATCAAATGTCCGAAACTTTTGTAAATGTAATCTGATCGCTTCGAAACCTCCATGTATGATCCCATAGACCCCGAATGTCCGTGATTCATGTCCGCCAGCTCGACTTGACCCGAGGTGGGCCCGCTAATCCCGAGATTCCTTTGTTTACTCTATTATGCTCATTTTTGTATAACGTCGGCAAAGAATATTCGTTAATGAATCTAGCCATCCTAAAATAATGTCTTGATTGCCGTAATATTCGAAATTATATTTTGAGCTATAAATATCATTTTGGAAATGCTATTGTGAAATGAGCCCCGTATTGGCCGTTGAATTAACATATGATTTTGTTGAGATTCAAAAGGTGTTTTAATATATAAATTGCATTGTTTGCTCACGACTCTGCTCGTGCCTTTATTATGACTTCGTTCACCGATTCCTGGGCCGGTTATGGTTCGTGCGCGCTATGATAAATTCGGCCGTATGCTGTGTTACGGTTCCCGAGACCTCGCCATAGGGCCGGGTTTCGTTTGGAGTTATGCTGTGATATGGCTGGTGATATGCAATGATGATATGTGTGTTTGGGGATGTACGGAGATTTGAACCTTCTGGTGTTATGCTGTGTGTGGCACTAGCGTCGGAGTGGTGACCACGTTCCTGAGCTTTTGCATGATTCTATCTGCATTATGTATATATGTTTTCAGTACAGATTTTGATATACCATTCAGTATTTCCCTTTTGTATCCTGTTTGTTTTCAGTTGTGGCTTATATTTCTGTACTCTATGCTTTACATACTCAGTACATCTTTCGTACTGACCCCCTTTCTTCGAGGGCTGCGTTTCATGCCCGCAGGTACAGACACCGGTGATCCACTACTGTAGGCTCCACTTTCTGCTATTTCGGAGTGCTCCCTCTTGACCCGGAGCCCACTTTTGGTACATACATCTTTTGCTATGTATATACTTCTGTATATCGGACTATTTGGGTACGGCGGGGCCCTGTCCCGTCATATGTCTTCGTTTTGTATTTGTAGAGGCCTGTAGTCGTATATGTGGGTCGAGGGTCCTATATGTGTCTGTTTTGGCTATGATCTGTGTCTTAATGTGGTCCGTCTGTTATGGTGGCCAAAATGGCCCTTATGTTTATATTTGTACATGTGATCGGCGATGTGCATTCCGCCGCTCCCTTCTGTTCTGATATGATATTTTTGGTACGCGTGACCGCTTAAGACAAGTTTTGATTTGAATTATGTTTAAAGTGGCTATTATGAAATTTGAGTTAAATTTGGGTTTGATAACTGGATATGTGAATCAGTCTGGGAGCCCAAGTAGGGTGCCAGTCGCGGCCCACGGGGCTAGGTCGTGACACTATGAAATTACTATTTTAGCCTTCTCAATCCTCAATATTCACCTTCCATTTGTATGTACGACTACCTTTCATCCTGGATTTCCAGATTCCCAGTAGTGGTGAACACACCTTCGTCGCCGTTACTTATAAATACTCGGTTATCAGCCTCTTTGGATTTCCGCTCGCCACTCTTATATAATAATCTACAGCAGAACGTATTTGTCGACTTTCCCTGAATTCCCCAATAGACCTTGCTCCTAATGTAACCCATTTTAATCCTTCGGACTGCTAATCGTCTTTCTCACAATCATTCTTCATGCCATGCCAAATCCATAATTCCTCTAGAACAACGCATCCCACTTAATGTCTATTTACAATATTTCCTTTCCACGCTTCCTCCTGTTAGGTGTACCTAACTAAATGACCTGATTTTGAAAAATTCTGGCAGAGTCTCCTTTACAATTCTCACTACCCAAAACCTGCATGCAGCAATTACTAGCAATGCCTCACAGGGCATATATATATACGACATATCCCAGCCACCCATGGCTCCCAATTTCAGGTAAAAGAACAAAAATTTCAAAACTTACCTCGGTGACTTCCCATATCATCACTCACCTTCTCCCGTTGATACTGTGCTTCTGCTGAGATCAAAGGTTAGTATACGGAATCTCATTTCCTATGACTTGGCTCCATCGCACGATCTAAGACAGAAAGAAGGTCAATGATTCCTAGATGCCCTGCAGCCTCCTGTTCATAAGTGTGGCCGTCTTCACACCCATAAACAGGACTCTACCGGACACGGTGTGTAGACAATCCCTAGGACGAACTGCTCTGATACCACTTTTGTCACGACCCAAACCGATGGGCCGTAACAAGTGCCCGACCATTGCTGGTCAAGCACTCCTATACTTGTATTTACATTTCACTGACTGTCCTGGGCCCATATACAATCTGTAACTGTGCTATACTGTCTCCAGACACCGTATCGGGAATCCACGGCCAACACATACATATAAACACAAATGCTCATAGTAACAGCGCAAACCGATTGGTCACCTCACATATACTGTACAACAAATAAGTGCTGACGAGGCTGCATAACAACACGACTACATATCATTGTCTACAGACCTCTATGGAGTACAATCTATGAAAGGGATAGGACAAAGCCCTGCTGTACCCATATATGCACGTGACAAGATGGCATACCAAACGGAATGAAGCTCCGGATCAATGGAGCGTACTGACTGCTGCTGAGGGGAGATCCTAATGCTGCAAATCGTCTGACTGGCTACTTGATCCTGCGGGCATGAACGCAGCGTCCACAGGAAGGGACGTCAGTACGAGTAATGTACCGAGTATGTAAGGCATGAATAGTAACATAATAAGGGATGTAAAGTATGAATATTAACAAAATGGAAATATGGAGCATATCGTGAGATAAGAGAGTAACCTGTACATATGAGTGCCTCTTAGGGCGGGTGTCGTGCATGCTTAGCTTTCTTTTGAAAAACATTTCCTTTTCATGTATAAACAAAATAGAACATATCATAATGCCGAGGCGTCGGCTACGCTCCATTCAACCCCATATATCCCCATCCGGGATAATAGGTTACACCAACTGATCAGGTGGTTACGCGTATATAACACTCACCCCTTTTTCCCATATTCCCCATGTACATATACATATATCACATAAGCAACATGCAGGAGAGCCCAAAGAAAGTGTTGTATCTATCGGAGTGATGTAAGGTCGGTAACCTCCAATTATATTATGGAATAATCATGATCATCGTGTCTCACCTCTAAGGGACAATTATTATAAGGTGAGACTATCAATGAAGAATAGCATTAAGAGAAAACATAAAATAAAATCATAATCTCATAAGCCATCAATCCATATACTTTGAAATCTCTAACGATAGTTATCATCCATAAATAAATTGAGAAATCAAGAAATAGCTCAACATTCTTATATCGTCATTGAAAATGTAGCCTTGGGACCTTTAAACGTAGAATACTCTTCATCATAATCATCATAGGAAAATATCCCCACTTTTTTGGGCACCATTGTCATCATGGTAAAACATGTCCATTATCGGTGACATAAGAGCTTACGAAATCATAAACCACTGTTTTGGAAACATCCTGACATTTGAAAAACATTGATGGGTTATCGGGAAAGTAATCATTCCATGGGACCATAGACTTCTAACTTTTGAAAACAGGAAGCTACGGAAGCATTCATGAAATCGTAACATAGGAATCATGCCTTTGAAAGAAAGGGACGAGCATTAACATACCTGTTCACCCTCCTATTGGCTACGTTTATGTGTCCGAGCTCGCACGTATACATTTAAGAGGAGTTATACTAGTGTTAGCCTCTTCATCGTACACTTGTTCCAACCTTCAAATTAAATTATTCCATAATCTGCCGAAAATCGGGCAGCATCTCCCCTGTTTATATGCCCAGCCCGAATTCTCAATTCAACAACCAAAAACAACAATAACAATACCAACATCAATAACATCATTTCCCATCTCAAATTACTCCATAGAACAGCCCATATGGTGTCCGTCCCATTTTTCCACCCACAGAATTAATTTACAACAACTTAGCAACTCCTTCTCTGTAAATAAATTAAGATTAACGTTAATAGCAATAGATTCATACCTTTATCCCGATAATAATGCTATTTCTTCACTCCTCCACCTTGAACTTAAGCCACAACGCCTTAATACACAATTTTTTAGTTGCAACTATACGTCGTCTGGACCGGAATTTGGGAATTATACCTGGTTTCGGGCTAAAAAGTTGGTGGTGGAAAGTTGGAGAGTATTCTGGAAGGTTTGGGGATGTTTGCGTGTGTTTTGGACAAAAATACGGGGGCCTCCCCCTTTTATAGAACGGTCCAGGTTCTGCCTGGACCGACTTACTTTTCCTTCAGCGCGTTCGCGCTGGCTTATTTTTTCCTGACTGTACCTTCGTTCAGTAAAAAGGTCATAACTCTTGATCCCGATATCGTGTGAGGGCTCACGACCTACGGTTGGAAAGCTAATTCAATTATATAAAACTTTCATTCTTTGTGTATTTCCAAATTCCAAACTTATAATATCGTTTTGTCCCCTCCAAGTTAGATTATCCAAAAATGTTTCCTTTAATCGTCCTTCTGGAGGGCTTATGCCCATATTTGGCTTAAGGTTACTTTTTAGGACTTGCTCAACTTTCCAAGTACTACTCATATATATCTTCATATGTCCCTTATAAAACTCCGATATGTGGGACCCACTTAGCTTGCAGCAACAAGGGCTTTTTGTCAACATATGAACTAATTCACACCGTATGGTCTCCCAATGCCATACATAGGTTATTATTACATTCTTATAATATAACCTTCATCCGGAATCTGGGCCTCAAAATTGTCCAGCGCGTTCGCGCCTCGTGGTGGCGCGTTCGCGCTGTGTTGGCCCTTGGCCTTCTGCGCGTTCGCGCCACTCCCTGGCGCGTTCGCGCAGACCATTTTCCTGGTCTGCCAGATCGACTTGTAACGTCCATATCTCCTTACCCCGATGTCTGCAATTGGATAGCTAATACCTCACGAATCTCAACGTACAGAAGTTACGGGGTGTAACAATTCCATTATATATATATTTTCTGCACATTATGTCAATCAACTCCCTTCGGGGAGGTTTACTTACTCATAAATCAAAATTCTAGCTATCACTTGGTCACTAACAAGCATAGACATCTCAAATTATTTACTTGGCTCAGATTCTCACCTCAACACTATCAACACATCAGGAGTAATATATAACAGCGTAGAACTCAAATCAACCGATGCATGCACATCATAAGAGGATACTGACAATATACCTGGGACATATCCGGGAGAGACTCAAGATCGTGTCGCCCAGCTAATGCATAGGTATGATGCTGGGGTCCATTTGAACTGGGAATTCCTCTTTGATCTCAAACACGGCTTGCTAATATCCGCAGCCCTTGCCTCGAAGGGCGTACCGATGATGAAAAGCCAACTACTAACTCCATAGGCCGAATCTTATCTCTACCACGCCTCCATGGGCAGTTGCGCCTGAGATGGTCTGGCTGAGCGCAGGTATAACAAAAATTCGAGCCCAAACGGCACGGTCCAGAATGTAACTTGCGACACTGTGTACATCGTGGTACCGGCGATCTCTCCTGACTTGAACCACTCTTAATTCGAGAACTGGAAACCCTGAGACTCTAGGATGGCCTAGAATAAGTGGATCTGTCAAACCTCGGTCCAGGAAACTGTGGAGGAGCACTAGTTGTTGGACGAACTGAGTTCCCGGAGAATTGCTACCTCAGAGAGCCTCCGACCTCGTGATCAAACCCTGAAGACCTGACCCTTTTCCCTCAACTCATGCTACCATGGCCCTCATCCTGCCGCTGAACTTGCGCGGCTACTAATTGGGTCAGCAAAAGGATGGCCTGTCTCATCTCCTGGCTCGAGGCGTCCTGTGGAGGATCTGGGGGTGCTGGGGCTAAGGTTGAGGCTCCCTCTTGCTCCTCTCCAACCACTATCTTGCCCTTCTGGGCTGCTGTAGTTTTTCCTTCCATCAACTTTGATTAAAACATAATGCACGGTTAGGAAAGAATAAAAAAGAAAATTATTATAATATAGCTCCATTGCACGATCTATAAAGAACAAAGATGGACATTATTCCTAAATGTCCCGCAGCCTCCTGTTTATAAGTGTGGTGCGCTTCACACCGATAAACAAGACTCTACTGGACATGGCTCGTAGACACACCCTAGGACGAAACTGCTCTGATACCAGTTTTGTCACGACCCGACTAGGGGGACATGACGGGTACCCGGAGCTGACTACCGAACACCGCTCATTATACTAATCATCATACCTCACCTGAAGTACACAGTCTCGGAGGCAACACATACATATATATCTATATATATACCGGCCCTCATGACTACAAAAATGATATACAAAAATGTACACTGGTATACCCATAAGGCAACAACTACCCACGCATCCATATCTACGAGCCTCTACTAGAGTATTGAGACATAGGGATGGGACAGGACCTCGTCGTGCCTAAATATATATACACAAAATAATGTATCAAGATGGCACCTCCGGAATAGGGGAGTGCTACTGTAAATCTGCTGGGTACCTCCTAGACATCTGGGCCGCCTTCCTATCTACCTGTGGGTATGAACACAGCGTCCAAAAAGAAAGGACGTTGGTACAAAAAATGTACTGAATATGTAAGGCATGTATGATAACACAATAATGAAACATAGAAAGCATAAGAAGAAAAGATAACTGAACTGCTTGCCTCTTGAGGCGGAATCATGCATGCTCACTTTCGCCTTTTAAATCATATCATACATACACATATAAACTGCCTGAATCATATATCATCATAGCCCGCATCCGGGATAGTCATTTTATGCCGCCCACTAGTGGTGCTGCCCGTGCCATATAGACACGATGTAATCATCTATAAGCCGCCTGCCTTAGCGGTGCTGCCCGTGCCATGTAGACACGGTGTAATGTTACATATACATGAGCCAATGCATGCGTGGGAGCTCAAATAAAGGCTATCAATATATCGGAGTGACGTAAGGTCGGAAACCTCCGATTACATTATGGAACAATCATTATCGCTATGCCTTACCTTGGAACAACTAATATCATGAGGTGAGACAACAACAAGGAGCAACATCAATGAAATCATAAAAATAGGATTGTCAAAATCATGAAAGCAACATTATCATCATCACTATCATAGAACATATCTCATCTCTAACTCATAAGAATCTCTTTATAACATAGACTCATAGTTTCTTGTGTGTAAGAAGGTCATGGAAAATAACGAAAATCTTATCACAAGAATCGTGCCTTAGAAAAGAAAATACTAGCCTCACATACCTTTATGTATCTTGTAACACTACCAATGCGACGCTTTCCTCCGATGTTCACGATTCTACATTCAAGAGAATTCATACTAGAGTTAGATAATCAGAACATACTTAAGTTTAAACTAAAGCTAACGAAAGTTGGCCAGCATCTCCTTTGTTTCTACAACTTCCTCCATGTGATATAACAGCTCCCAAACATCCATAACAACATTCATCATATCATAATCAACAATCTTCATCAACCATATATTATTGAATTCTCCAAATTCCATTTCAAATCATTCATAACCAAAATTATCACATAACATCATATTATTTCTCATATTATACTTCCTTAAAATCATTTTCATCGTTTGCAACAAGATTTTACTTATAATACATCAAGAGCCAGGATTCATGTCAACTACTATTCAAGAATACCATTATTTTCACATTTGAGCTCCATATTATATTTCCTTCCATAATCCAAGTCGTTCAACTCCTCAATATTCTAAATAACATGCAATGATCATAAAACTTACCTTTGATAGTATGATAATGGCCTTTGGATGAAAATACTTCACTTGCGAGAAACCCTAGCTTCAATCCAAGGAGATTTCTTGACTTGTACCAACCCTAGTGACCATTCATGTTCTTGATTCCTTTGGTTTCGTGAAATTGATCTTTGATTTACCTTAGATTCTTGTAAATAAGGAGTGTGGAAAGTTCTAGAGGTGTGGAGAGTATTAAAGAGAAGATGGGAAATGAAATAAATGAATTTGGGTCCCTTATATAAACTTAAAAAGTTGCCCCGACCGTATTATACGGACACACATATGGTCCGTATAACTTATGCGGTCCGTATGTGTGACCGTATAATGCTTCCAGTGGTGACCCCTCTTCTGGACAAGTTATACGGTCATATATACGGGCCGTATCTTTTATACTGTCCGTATAAAGGACCGTACAATCCACCAACTTCCCAAAACTTGTCCTCGTCGACTCTTTTGGTCTCCAATCCTTATGGAACCTTCTTAACACTTGTTTAACACTTCATTAAAAACCTAAAGAGAATTATAACTTTCCCTCAGGACCTCATTAAATCAACATTAGCTCGGTACTTTGCAAATCCCTTTCCAAACTGACTTATACTTTACATTCTTCAACGAACTTTTTTCTCTTGCCTCGAATGTCATTGAAATCTTAATTAGCATCGTTAGGTACCCCTTCTTACATGTAGGGACGTCATATACATCTTACCCTGCGTTAGTCTATTTACTGTGCAGCGACATGAAATTTTCGAAGATGTAACAGTTCTTCTTCCTATCTCTTATGTTGAGTCGATTTAAAGGTTTAACAAGTCTTAAAAGTGAAAATAGTTATGGTGGAGAGGTCATAAAGTATTGTGTTGTAGTTGTAGAGTTTATGGACTATTTTTAGCATGTTGTAGCCATATGGTTGGGATGATTTCCATGTATATGGATAGTATCTAATGTTGTTGGTTTGTTGATGAAATTATGTTCCTTTATTGGGAAAAAAAGAAGTGTATATTGTTATTATATGTTGAAAAATATCGTGTGGGATGTTTTATGGAATATGTGGGTATTGATGATGTTGTTGTTGATATTAGTATTGCTATTGTTGTTGTTTTGTTAGTATTGTGATTTCTGGCTAGGGATATAAACAGGGGAGATACTGCTCGAATATCGGCAGATTCTAAAGGGGTTTAATTTGAAGGCTTAAGATAAGCATGTGATGATAATCTTCATAATAATATGATTTCTCTTGAATGTAGATTTACGAGCTTGGGAAAATAAATGTTAAGTAATAGAAGACCGAAAAGGTATCTTAAGGATGTTCCTTCTTTTCTTGGCATGTTTCCATATATGGTAAGAGCGTGATAATCCTTATGACTCGGGATTTTTCAAAGTAGAGCTTTCCATATTGTTGTCTAGTTTTCGAGTGCTATGTTATTCTTTCTGAGTGGCCACATCCCCTTCCTATGTCATGGAGTTCATAGAGAGACAGAAGAGACATGTTACAGAGTCAGTATTTTTCAGCACATGCATGATATACATATATTTACATTTTATATTACCTAGCCTATGAGCCACGGAGTTATTGCATGGCCTATGTGCCATGGAGGTATTGCATGGCCTATGTGCCATGGAGTTATTGCCTGGCCTATGAGCCATAGAGTTTTTACCTGACCTATGAGCCACAGAGTTATTAACTGACCTACGGGTCATGGAGTTATTACATGACCTACGGGTCATGGAGTCTATTATACCTGGCCTATGAGTCATGGAGTTATCTATACCAGACCCTCGGGTCACGAAGTTATATCTATAGAGTTGTGTTATCTTGCCTCAGATGAAAGGCAAACTAGGTAGAGTACTTCCAGATGTTTTCTTGAAATATCCAGAGTATAGCTTGTTACTTTATTTCAGTTGTTACCTTGTCTTACATATTGAGTACATTATTCATACTGACGTCCCTTTGTCTGGAGGTACTGCATTCATGCCTGCAAGTATTGATCGACAAGCGGATAGACCTCCCGAGTAGCCGTAATAATATTTGAGCTAATCGATGAGCTTCCTTTCTGTTCGGAGTTTCCAGGTCCTTTGGAGTTTTCCTTTTTGACTCCAGATTGTATGGTACAGCCACACATATCCCTAGAGGATTGTAGATGAGTATTGTACATAGTATGTTCGTGTGATTGCCTTGTCGACTTGTATATATCTGTTGGATGTTGTTGGTTTTTGTACGATTATAGCAGCCCCCTCGACTTGCTCAGTTATATATATATTTTGGGTGTGCTCTCAGTTCAGATAAGATAGTCTGCATTTTTATATATCTCCAAATTGGACATTATCAGTTTATGTTAGGGGTCACTCCTTAGGGTTTCAGATTTAGAGTGGTTCACTCGGGCCTAGTTTGGCTTCGGGTACCGGTCACGCCACCCCGAAATTGGGGCGTGACATCCGCACCCGAGTATTGAGATATTAAGTGCTTAACCTTGCGTGCAACAAAGTATGGGTAACTGTCCTTTGGAATATAATAGGGCTGGGTGTTAAACAGATCGAAAGCTGGGGGTCTCAAGGAACTGGCAGGAACCAATCCCGTTCGATGGACCGTCGACGTGTCGACGGACATGTCGACGGTGGTGTCAACCCATGCCGTTGACATGTGGTCATCTCTGAATCTCAGGTGGAGTAGGGACGGTGCAATTCGACGGACCGTCGATGTGTCGACGGGACCGTTGACCTGCTCGTTGACCCGCTACCGCTAGGGTTATTTTTCCCCACCTACATATATGGAGCCTTCACATTTTATTTCATTATTTTCCACTCCCATATTAGAGGAAGACCTAGAATATTTCCTCTCTATAATTTCCATCATATTAGTGGGGATTTGGTAAGATCCGAATCCCATAAACTAGAGCTTGTGAAGAAGAAAGTGGTTTCTAGGGTTTCATTAATGTTGTGAAGCTTGGGAAGTTGGATTTGAAGTTGATTCATGGAATATTAGACCCCTCAAGGTATATAAATGATTCCTACCTTTGTATTTAAGTTAATTACTAAGAGTTTTAGTGGTTTTAAATAAAGAGAAGATAGCTACGAAAGTGGTAAGTTTATGAAGGGTAAGATGGTGATTAGGAGTTGTTTTAAGTGATGATTGGAAATGGATTTGAGTATATCTTGATATGTAAGTGTTGGCATTGTTGTTGTTGATATTGTTGTTGATGTTGGATTAAATTGGAAGTTGATGGATTGTTAAGTTTACAAAGGGAATGTTGTCCACAATTTGTTAAGCTTTTTTTATATTTAAAATGGTTAGTAAGTGAGGTGAATAAGTATAATTAAGGCCTATGTTATCTTGATTGTATACTTACGAGTTCGAGAAGTAGAAGCTGGACGATTAGATACACTTCAAGGTATGTTAAGGCTATTCCGTCTTCATTTTGGCATGATCCAATGTTGTGAGCCAACAAGTGTTTGAACAAGCTTCCATATTACTCTACTCTTAGAAGCACTAGGAGTACTTCAGTCTTTGATGTTCCTATACCCCGTATGATTGTTCCTTTTGTTCATGGGTCTTGAGATTACTTATGTTGATGGTGTTAGCTCAAAGGTTGTCCATCAGAGGCAATTTGACTTTATGTCACTCCGAGAGTTCTATGTATACATTGCAGTTATGCATTGTATTCATATACATATACATATTGACCCATTACTAGAAGGCGTTATATACGCGTGCATTGCATGTATATAGGGTATGGGGAAAGAGATAGGTGTTATATACGCATTACCACCTAATCTGCTGGTGCACCTTGATGATGATATATGGATTGGATGTACGTTCCTCATCATTATTATATGATATATGGATATCGCCGTACATTTATCGGCACTATTATATGGGACATGGATCGGGTTGAACGTCCCTCAGCACTATGACCTATATTATATGAGCATGATTATCATCGAGAGCATGCATATTATGCGCCCAAAGAGGCATTGTCAGTTATACAGATTTATGCAAATACTTACAGATACTCGTTCATACAAATGCATGCAGAGTCGTATAGATATGATCATGTATCTAGTCATACAGATGTAGTCAGACAGTCATTTCAGTTTATCAGTTTCAGATTTCATTCATGATTCTTATTTATACATTACTCTTATGCTTTACATACTCAGTACATTATCCGCACTGACTCCCCTATTACTCGGGGTGCTGTGCTCATACCCGCAGGTTCAGATAGAAAGACAGGCGGTCCCGCTTAGTAGGACCTCTGTCCAGTGGTGGTCAGTGCGCTCCATTTGATTCGGAGCTGCAGTCTATTTTGGTATGCCGTTCTTTTGAGATGTATATGCATATGGGTATGACGAGGCCCTGTCCCATCCTTTCTACAACTTTATTCCAGTAGAGGTCTATAGACAGTTGTATGTATCTGATAGATGATGTAGCCTTGTCGGCTTCTATTCTTTTATGTACAGTATATGTAGCAGCCTAGTTGGCTGCATTATTCTTTCCAGATCACATGTATATATATGTGCAGATTATACAGAGATCATGAGGTCTTCTTTCTTGAGACAGTATAGTCCAAATTGAGTTATTTATGGGTCCTTATTAGAAAGTGTTGTGCAGATACGATCATAGGGGCGTTTGGTCACTAGAGATCAGGTACTCGTTGCGACTCATCGGTTTGGGTCGTGATAGAAGTGGTATCAGAGCATGGCCGTCCTAAGGTTGTCTGCAGACTGTGTCTAGTAGAGTCTTGTTTATAGGTGTGTTACGCACCACACTCATAAACAGGAGGCTACAGGACATTTAGGACGATGTTATTCTTTCACTCCTAGATCGTGCGATAGAGCCATGAGTTAAGAGTTTGCCATCTAATAATTTGTTCTGATTTCTGCGATGCCTCGAAAGAAAGCTACAGCTGCCCAGAAAGGCAAAAGAGCGGCAAGTGAGGCCACTAGCTGTACTCGGTAGGCTACTAGGGCTCGGGGTGAGATTCAGCCTAAGAGCCCATCTGAAACTTCGCATACCCCGCCTCCAACACCTGCCCCAGTGCCTCCAGTCCTCAGCCAGATGCACCGGGCCAGGATGTGCGAGATGTTGTACAGTTATTGACCAGGAACCGGGCCAGGATGTGCGGGATATTGCACAGTTATTGACCAGATTGGAAGCCACTCAGGATCAGCGGCAGGGGGTTGGTGTTGATCAGGCAGACAGGGCTGAGAGTTCGAGAGTGAAGACTTTCCTCGGGTTAGTTCCTTCAGAGTTTTCTATGATAAAGCAAAATATAGACCGCGGATGAGGTCGAGTTTGTGGAGTTGGCTTCGTCATATTGCAGTACAGTCGCATCCGACTTGGGAGCTATCTAGGGGAGAGAATGCCTCTCCAACTGTTTGGCGGGAGTTTTCAGATGCTTTTATTCGCCATTATTTACCTCCAGAAGTCTGAGGAGCCCGAACAGATAGGTTTTTGTGTATTGAGCAGGGTAGTAAGAGTGTCCAGAATTATTGCGTGTATTTTGATTCTATGGCTAGATATGCCCCAGCCATGGTGCCTGAGATGGAGGACATAGTTTATCATTTTGTGGCTGGTCTAGGGCCACATTTGATATATGTTTGTACAACTACCACATTACAGCCAGGCATGGATATATCCCATATACAGGCATATGCATAGAATCTAGAAGATCATAAGGGTCAGAGGAGGACAGAGCGTGATCGTGACCGGGGCCATGGTAAGAGGGATATATCTTTTAATATCGAAGCCGAGTCCAGGGAAGGACAGAGGCAGCAGTATTCTCGATATCTATTTCATTCAGTAGGGAGTGCGCCTCTGCGGTTTCAAGTCCGAGGTTTGATCGGTCTTCTTATTCCTGAGCGTACTAGAGTTCTAGAGCATCAGGCTCTCAGCACAGACTCCAGTCAGGCTAGATGAGACCCATTTTGCCGCGGTGTGCCCAGTATGGAAAGTTAAATGAAGGTCAGTGTCGGCTAGGCTAAGATGGTTGCTATGATTGTGGCTAGCCAGGTCATAGGATGCGGCAGTATCTGATGAGAGAGAGTGGGAGTATGGTTCAGCCCACAGGGTTTGTAGCTGGTTCTTCTTCTGCAGTACACCCTTTAAGGCAAGGACAACCAGCAGGACGTGGTAGAGGGAGGAGAGGAGCATCGAGCTTGAGTGGTCCTCAGCAACGCGTTGATGCATTGACTGGTAGATAGGATCGTGAGTCATCTCCTGATGTCATCACAGGTATATTATTAGCTTCCTCCTATGATATGTATGCACTGATCGATCCAGGATCTACCTTATCATATGTTACTCCCTTTGTTGCTGGCAAGTTTGGGATAAATCCTGACTTGATTGAACCGTTTGAGGTATCTACGCCAGTTGGTGATCCAGTTATAGCTAGGCGAGTATACCGAGGCTATGTTGTGATAGTTTTTAACCGTCATACCCTAGCAGGTTTAGTTGAGGTAGACATGATTGACTTCGATGTTATTATGAGCATGGATTGGTTGGCTTCCTGTTATGCAAATGTCAATTGCAGAACAAAGGTAGTTCGATTCAAGTTTCCCGGCGAGTCAGTCCTAAAGTGGAAAGGTAATACTGGTTCGCCGAGGGATAGGTTTATTTCCTATCTTAAAGAAAGGAAGATGATCAAAAAGGGTATATTAATCACCTGGTTCGAATTCAGATGTACAAGCAAAGTCACCGACCCTTCAGTCTGTCCCTGTGATTAATGAGTTTCCATAAGTGTTTCCAAATGAACTCCTACGCATTCCTCCAGAGTGAGAGATTGATTTTACTATTGTTCTATTACTAGTTACTCAGCCAATATTTATTCCTCCTTATAGGATGGCACCTGCAGAGTTGAAAGAATTGAAGTAGCAATTGAAAGATCTACTTGAGAAGGGCTTTATTAGGCCTAGTGCATCGCTGTGGGGAGTACCGGTATTGTTTGTAAGGAAGAACGATGGCTCCTTGTGAATGTGTATCAATTACTGGCAATTGAATAAAGTGACTATGAAGAATAAATATCCATTTTCGAGGATTGATGACTTATTTGATCAACTACAAGGCGCTAAATACTTCTCGAAGATAGACTTGATATCGGGGTATCACCAGGTTAGGGTGAAGGAGGAAGACATTCCAAAGATGGCATTCCGGACTAGATATGGCCACCATGAGTTTTGTGTTATGTCGTTTGGGATAACTAATGCTCCAGCTGTGTTCATGGACTTGATGAATCGTGTATTTAGGCCCTTCCTAGATCTGTTCGTGTGTGTTTATAGATGATATTCTGGTTTATTCACCGTCAGAGGATGATCATGCAGAACATCTACGAGCAGTGCTTGGAGTTCTTTGAGGTAGAGAGTGGTATGCCAAGTTCTCCAAATGTGAGTTCTGGTTGAACTCTGTGGCTTTTCTAGGTCACATTATTTCAGATGAAGGCTTTAGAGTGGATACTCAAAAGAATGAGGCTGTGAAGGATTGGCCAAGACCTACGACACCAACAGAGATATGTAGTTTCTTGGGTTTGGCTGGTTATAATAGAAGGTTCGTAGAAGGATTTTCTTCTCTTTCAGCCCCGTTGACTAAGCTGACTTAGAAATCAGCTAAGTTTCAGTAGACGGATGTGTGTGAGCAGAGTTTTTAGATATTCAAAGATAAGTTGACCTCAGCACCCGTTTTGGCTTTTCCAGAGGGAACAAACGGCTATGTGGTATATTGTGATGCTTCAGGTATTGGTTTGGGCTATGTATTAATGCAGCATGGCAAGGTTGTTGCTTATGCTTGAAGACAGCTGAAGCAGCACGAGAATAATTATCCAACCCATGATCTTGAGTTAGCTGTAGTGATTCATGCCTTGAAAATGTGGAGGAACTATTTATATGGTGTTCATGTTGATATCTATAATGATCATAAGAGCCTCCAGTAAATTTTTAAGTAGAAGGACTTGAATTTACGCCAGAGACGATAGCTAGAGTTGCTGAAAGATTATGATGTTGACATTCTTTACCATCATGGGAAGGCTAATGTAGTAGCCGACGCTCTTAGTCGTAAGTCTATGGGTATCCTGTCATATTTTTAGCTAGAGACGACGGAGCTAGCTCGTGATGCGTGTCGATTAGCTAGTCTGGGAGTTCAGTTGATAGACTCAGGTGATACAGGAGTTACAGTTCAGGATACAACGATGTCCTCTTTAGTAGCAGAGATAACGGAGCGTCAATACGAGGATCTTGTTTTAGTTCATTACTGAGATACGACACCTCAGAAGGAAGAGACACCCTTTGTGATTACCGGGGATAGAGTACTCAGGTATCGAGGTAGATTATGCACTCCCAATATTGCAGGACTTCATCAACAGGTTATGGGAGAAGCCCATTATTCTCAGAATTCTATCCATCCGGGCATAACAAAGATGTATCATGATCTCAAGGAAATGTATTGGTGGGATGGCATGAAGAAAGATATAGCGGAGTTTGTCGCTCAGTGTCCAAATTGTCAGCAAGTTAAGATAGAGCACCAGAAGCCCGGAGGTTTATTACAAGCTATAGAGATTCCAACATGGAAATGGGAGATAATTAATATGGATTTCATTGCAGGTTTGCCCCATACTCAGCGGAAGTGTGATTCAATCTGGGTCATAGTTGATAGGCTTACAAAGTCAGCCCACTTTCTGCCTGTTAGAACTACTTATGCAGCTGAGGATTATGCAAAGCTTTACCTTAAAGACATTGTATGACTTCATGGTGTTCCTATAGCCATTATTTCCGATAGAGGAGCGCAATTTACAGCTAACTTCTGGAAATCTTTTCAGAATGGATTGGGGATTCCGGTGAGCCTTAGTACTGCATTTCACCAGCAAACATATGGACAAGCGGAGCGTACTATACAAACACTCGAGGATATGTTGATAGCTTCTGTACTTGATTTCCAAGGCAGTTGGGATGATCATTTACCTCTTATTGAGTTTGCCTATAATAACAGTTATCATTCCTGTATCCAGATTGCTCCTTATGAGGCTTTGTATGGGCGGAGATGTCGATCCCCTATAGGGTTGTTTGATATTGGAGAAAACCAGTTAGTGGGCCTAAATTTAATTCAGCACGTATTAGATAATGTGAAAATGATTCAGGAAATATTACTAACAGCACAGAGTCGACAGAAATCCTATGCAGATAATCGGCGACGCAGGTTAGAGTTTGAGGTAGGCGACTAGGTTTTCTTGAAGCTTTCACCTATGAAAGGGGTAATGAGATTTGGCAAAAAGGGTAAGTTGAGCCCTCAATACATTGAACCTTATAAAATTATTCATACGGTGGGTAAGGTGGCATATAAGTTAGAGTTACCTTCTGAGTTGAATTCTGTACATCCGGTATTTCATGTGTCCATGCTCCGTAAGTGTATAGGAGATCCTTCAAGAGTTGTACCGGTAGATGATATTCAGGTTACTGAGCAGCTAGCATATGAGAAAATACCAATGACTATATTGGATAGACAGGTTCGTCGATTACGAATGACTTGGGAAGCGGAAGAGGAAATGAAGGCTAAATATCCCCATTTATTTTCATTACCTCAGGAGGCTTCTTCTGAGGCATCATCTCGTCCAGGTACTGGTTTCCTTTATAGTTATTGTGATTGGTCGTATGAGGCCATGGTGTTGTATATTTTAGCATGTGGCCCTATGTGGCATTATTTTAGGTTGATGTATGCAGGTTGGATTGGTGTATTTATAGGGGAGACTCTGGCAAAAATTTTATAGCCCATTATTTGTATGAACATTCGAGGACGAATGTTTCTAAGGGGGGAAGAATGTTACACCTCCTGTTTTTTTGTCGCAAGAAAGTTTTTGACTCATTGCTGGTATATTCCATTAGTATGGAAATCTGCACCCGAGTTTTGATATATTAGGTGCTTCACCTCACGTGCACCAAAGTATGGGCAAGTGCCCTTCGCAATATAATAGGATTGGGAGTTAAACGGATCGAATCGTCGCAAGTTGGGGGTCTCAGGGAACTGGCAGGAGCCAGTCCCCTTCGACCGACCATCGACTTGTCGACGGTGGCATCAACCCACTTCATCGACACGCCACCGTTTCTGAATCTCAGATGGACGAGGGACGGTGCAAGTCGACGGACCGTCGACGTGTCGACGGGATCGTCGACCTGCTCGTCGACCCGTTACCGCTGGGGCTGTTTTGCCCTACCAATACATATGGAGTGCTCACCTTTTATTTCATTATTTTCCAATCCCAAATCAAAGAAAGCCCTATAATATGTCCTCTCTATAATTTCCATCATATTAGTGGGGATTTGGTAAGATTCGAATCTCATAAACCCGAGCTTATGAAGAAGATGGTGGTTCCTAGGGTTTCATTAGAGTTGTGAAGCTTGGGAAGTTGGAGTTGGAGTTAATCTATGGAATCTTAGACCCCTCACGGTATGTAAATGATTCCTACCTTTTTATTTAAGTTAATTACTAAGAGTTTTAGTGGTTTTAAGTAAAGATAAGATAGCTATGAAAGTGGTAAGTTGATGAAGGGTAAGATGGTGATTAGGAGCTGTTTTAAGTGATGATTGGGAATGGATTTGAGTATATCTTGATATGTAAGTGTCGTCATTGTTGTTGTTGATATTGTGGTTGATGTTGGATTGAATTAGAAGTTGAAGGACTGTTAAGTTTACAAGGGGAATGTTGTCCACAATTCGTTAAGCCTTATTTTATATTTAAAATGGTTAGTAAGTGAGGTAAATAAGTCTAATTAAGGCCTATGTTATTTTGATTGTAGAGTTAAGAGTTCGAGCAGTAGAAGTTGAATGATTAGATACACTTCAAGGTATGTTAAGGCTATTCCTTTTTCATTTTGGCATCATCCTATGTTATGAGCTAACAAGCGATTGAACGAGCTTCCACATTACTCTACTCTTAGAAGCACTAGGAGTACTTCAGTCTTTAAGGTTCCTATACCCCGTATGGTTGTTCTTTCTGTTCATGGGTCTTGAGATTACTTATGTTGATGGTGTTAGCTCAAAAGTTGTCCATCAGAGGTAATATGACCTTATGTCACTCCAAGAGTTCTATGCATACATTGTAGTTATGCATTACATTCTTATACATATGCATATTAACCCATGACCAGAAGGCGTTATATACGCGTGCATTACATTTATATGGGGTGTGGGGAAAGGGACAGGCGTTATATACGCATTACCACTTGATCAGCTGGTGCACCTTGATGATGATATATGGATCGTGTCGTACGTTCCTTGGTATTATTATATGATTTATTGATCGGGCCGTACGTTCCTCGGCACTATTAAATGAGATATGGATCGGGCTAAACATCCCTCAGCACTATGACCTATATTTATGTATATGAGCATGATTATCATTGACGGCATGCGTATTATGCGCCCACAGAGGCATTGTCAGTTATACAGATTTATGCAAATACTTACAGATACTCGTTCATACAAATGCATGCAGTGTCGTATAGATATGATCAGATATCTGGTCATACAGATGCTGTCAGACAGTCATTTCAGCTTATGAGTTTCAGATTTCATTCACGATTCTTATTTATACATTACTCTTATGCTCTACATACTAAGTACATTATCCGTACTGACTCCCCTATTGTTCGGGGGGCTGCGCTCATGCCCGCAGGCTCAGGAAGACAGACAAACGGTCCAGCTTAGTAGAACCTCTATCCAGTGGTGGTCAGTGAGCACCATTTGATCCGGAGCTGCAATTTATTTTGGTATGCCATTCTTTTGAGATGTATATGCACATGGGTATGATGGGGCACTGTCCCGTCCTTTCTACAGCTTTATTCCAGTAAAGGTCTATAGACAGTTGTATGTATCAGACAGATGATGTAGCCTTGTCGGCTTCTATTCTTTTGTGTACAGTATATATAGCGGCCTAGTCGGCTGCATTGTTCTTTCCAGTTCACATGTATATATATGTGCAGATTGTACAGAGATCATGAGGTCCTCCTTTCTTGAGACAGTATAGTCCAAATTGAGTTATTTATGGGTCCTTGTTAGAAAGTGTTGTGCAGATACAAGTGTAGGGGTGTTTGGTCACTAGAGATAAGGCACTCGTCGCGACTTATCCGTTTGGGTCGTGACAGCAATGCTGTGTGATATGCGAATGCAATGCAATATTGTTTACACATGAATTCCAGATGGAAGTATCGACGTCTCGGTAGCACAACTCATGAGGGGCCACGAAGTCCATGTACCACTTATTCCGAATCTTTGCCTAACGGTAAAGAGACTTCGAATCTTTGCCCATGGAGGACTTTCATCCGTACAACCCATGGGGGACCCGCGGAGTCCATGTACCACTCGTTCCGAATGTTTTCCCAAATGTAATGAGTCTCCGGATCTTTTCCCACGGAGAATATTTATCAAATTATATCATATAATACCACATCACCCGAAACCATTTCCTATTGAGCATTTAAAACATTTTCTCTTATAGATACCAAAAGTCTTTCATTAATCAGTTACAAACCATTTCCATCATGTATGAATGTATGAATGCATAAATGCTAAATCAATGCAATAAATGCCAAAGAATATGCTATGGAAGTCACAACATTATAAGCCCTATCAAGACTTATATAAACCAGCTCAACAGTAAGCATGATCTCATCATCAATAGTCAGATCAATATCATAAGTAACAAGCACGGGTACGCCAATAATATCATGAAAAGGCTACATAAGCCATATAGAACACTATCCTCATATCAAACGTCAAGAAGTAAGATACTTCAATATCATGAAGAAGTATAACAATAGTCTTCAATATCTACTATCACCACGTGGTATCAAGCTAACAACAATAGAATAAATCAAGTCACAACACAATGGGGTGGCTAGCCCCAATCACACAACAGGGCCCAACCTATGACAATATCTAACCCAACTTCGTACCCGAAGGTTTACATGCTTTCTCCCAAAATATAGTCTAAATATATGCTTCTCTAAATGAAGTCACAGCATAAGGTAAACCGCAACCTATCTGGAAGGCCGAACAGCAATAACACCAACCATCACTCCTTAGCCTTTCCTTTCCTTTGAGACTCATGATCAACAAAGTCTAAGCATATTCGAATCATTGAATTAGAATTAAGAAGAACATCAAAATAAGCCCTAATTCTATCAAGACCCAAATCCCCAACCCATGGAATAGGATTTATGAACTAGAAGGGTGAAATTAGGGATCTAAAGGTCCCAACTTGAAATTAAACCTCTAGGTGATCAATTCCCATCAATAGCAAGCTAGAATAATCAACAATTTACTCAATTTCGGATTCTAGGCAAAATCCCCAAATTTGGGTATAAACCTCAAATTCCAATCCAAAAATTAGCCTCTTATTAGGAAGAAGTTATGAAATAAAGGATTCTATCACCAATTCAATGCTTAAAGAAGCTAACCCAACCAACAAATCATGATTTTGTAGGTTAGAAAGAATATTCATTAAACCCACTTTTAATCTTCCATTACTTAATGAACCAATAAGGTAAAGGGATTCTAAGATGATTAGGGTAATGGAATAGCAAAGAGATTAACAAGACTTACCACCAAGAATCTTCTCCAAGAACACTCTAGAATTGCTCCCAAAAGCTCAATTTTCAGAATAGAAACAAACCAGGACCAATACTGTTACAGCGGCTACGGGACCGCTACGGCAGTCCAGCCTTGGCGACAAATCAGACCGCCACGACGGCCATCACAAAGAACACATGGCCGCCCTAACGGCATGGCAACCGTTATAGCGGTGCCGCTGGTGCGACACAGATATCGCCATGGCGGGCACCACTACCAGATTTCCTAAAATAATCCCAACTCAATCCCGAAATCCCGAATAATAACCGAGGTCATCTGCACACACACCACATACACAGACACACATAAAAACACGCTACGAGCGTACCCGTGGCCTCAAAATTCCAAACGAAGGTCTCATTGATCGAGTCGACCCCTTATACCTCAATTCCAACTTCCTAACCCAAGTCCCAAAATGCACCCGAGTGCATTGGGAACAAAACCAGATATGCACACAAGTTCTAAATAACCATCCGGACCTCTCGAAGTTGGCGGATTTTCAAAAAAAAGGTTCGTTTATCCAAAAGTCAACTTGGAATCAACTCTTTTTCGCTTAAAGAATTGTTTTCCCAAAAAGTCACCAAAATCAATCCCGAACACCTCAAGAAGCATGTCAACGGTCCTCTCAGGTCAAAAGTGAGCTAACCAAGCTCGGGAAAGGGTGAAAAAGGGTAAAAATGCAATAACGATCAAACGGGTCGTTACATGGGAATGCTGGGTTCCAAGAACCTTAAGGGTTTAACCTGGGGACATTTAGCCAAAGGGTTTCCACGAATAGAAGCGTCAGACTCAGAGTAGTGACGATCAACATTTTTCGCACTAAAGTGAGATAAAAGCAGCAAATCAGCATGATGAACCTCCGGAGTAGGTACCGTCTTGACCCTTTTGGCAACTATGTCGTCATCCTCAGTTTCTTCATCATTATCGACAATGATAAGATCAGAAGCTAAGATAGGTGGAAAAGTCGAGGAGTTTCTAGCTTCGGGGGCAGCTTCTTTCTTGGAGTTCCTCTTTCTTTTGAGAGGAGTAGAAGAAGCTGGTGTAGAAGCTTTGTTGTGAAGTTTTTAGAAGCCTCGGAGGTATTCTTTTCCTTTGTCTTCTTGACAGAAGGCGAACCCATGGCCACGGTAGCCTGTGCAATTCACTGGTGGAAGTTGTATAGTCTAGGATAGGGTCCATCTAGACAACCCAAGGTTGGATAGTTCCTTTGGGAAAACCTAAATAAATTTCACGATAAGGGTGAGGAATTACACTGAAAGAGGAAAGGAAGTTGGAGCGTATGAATATATATAAAAAAATGGTCTATTAGAGTCGAGAATCACCGTGATTTTTGGGTTTTCACTGATTGTGAGAAATATTTTTCCACGTCTGGTAATCGCGGCTCGAAACATCAAGAGGTGCTTGCATCCATTCAGGAAAGCGCATGTCGGTGGGGGGCTTGATTTTGTTGACTTCGAAAACGTAAAAAAAAAGGGGTGAGTAAACTCAAAGTCGAAATGGCTGCTAAAGGGGTAAGCACTTACCTGTTGGATTCCACATTTTTGGAATGGGCATGTCTGCCTTTTCAATGATCTCTACTGTTGGAACAGCAACGAATCTCTCCGTCCATCCTCGATCATTATCATTATCCAAGCTGGTGATCAGTGAAGACTTACCATGCTTGGACACAGAGATGACTCCACCCCTAAATATTTTAGGGGCGTAAACTCTAATGAAGTTTTCCAAAGTAAAAGACCTATTTGCTTTATTGGCCAAAAATCGGATGCAAGCTACGACCCTACAGACAGACGGACCAATTTGACCAAGGCAAACGTTGCAACATTTTCACATCTCAATAAGCACCAGGTCAATTACCAGATTTAACCCAAATGTCAATGAGTATGTGTAAACGTTGGAAAAACCCAGCCTGTGTTTGGTGATGTTGTCTTCGGGATCAGGGATGATGATGCTTACGAACTGTTTGGAGAGTAACAACAGTGATGGAGGAAGGGTAGTTCTTAACTGTTTCCCCTCTATCACTTTGAGTAAGTTTCTTCTTTCAAGTAAAGTCATCGTTAAAGTTGAAGGTACTAGGAATGAATGGGTAAGAACACTCTTTGGCCGGAATTTAGGAATTGTTGCCGTCGACACTATTGTCGCTGGTCGGCGACAGCGAAGCAGATGAAGGAGAAGGACCAGATACAGATGAAGGTCTGGATTTAGCAATATTTCTTAATGGTTAGTGTATTGATTCAGGAAAACTTGAAGGTGAACTAGTTTTGGCATGAGGGAAAGAAGGATTTTTAATATTATGAATGAATGAAAGAAGCTTAAGAGAAGGGTAAATGAGATTAAGAGATATTTCTTGAGTTTCACATGGACCGTCATAATTATGAGTTGATTCGTAAATCCAAGCCACCCAGTTTGGGCAATTCGGGTGACACACGTGGATAAAAATGGAAGAATCAAAGAGACGTACATCACATCAGAAGTCAGAGGGAGCTTTTTCTCGCCATTAAGTGGTGATAGGTCCAGTAACGTTTCAATTCAACTCCTCGGTGTTATTTCTGTAGCGGGTCGTATTTTTTCTGATTCGTATTTGCACTTGCCTCATTTAAAAAGGAAATGTCCTGGGAAAGTACGGTTGTCAATCGTACTGAAAAAAAGAAAAAAATAAACTTCTACGTGGATGGTGCTCTGAATGGACATTGTTTTAGAGTCACCGCCTAACTTATAGGTAAGTTAGGAAAACTAGTTCGAAAGGGTTCATTTAAAACAGTTGAATTTTAAAAGAAACCAATCTATACCAAAGTATGGATAAGGGTTCTGGTGATCCCTTGGGGAAGGTGTTAGGCACCCCGGTATTAAGGATCCGTAAAATATGATTGACTTACGGGTTCTAATAGTATGATTTGTGGATATAAATTGTTTTTTGATAAAAACATCTTTTGTTTTAGATTCCCGCAATAAAAGGTTAGTCATTCGTGCAAAATAAAACACACTCAAGAAATAAAAGTGGTAAAATTTTGCCCAAAATTAGGCATTTTGGGTTTCGGACTAGAACACCTAGGTTAAAACCCAAAGGCATTAACCTAAGTAGAACACTACATAAGCCCACCCAAGTTTAGAAAAACGTTTTTAGGTTTTATAAAAATCATTTTTTGGCATTCTATTATTATCCATATTTTAACCATATTTTATGTTTTTAGATTTTTATCCTTTTAGTCCATGTTAATCCAAAAAGAATAGTCTAAGTCCAAATTTTGTCCAAATGTCCACATGCACGGTCCATAATCATTTTTGTCTCATATGTCCATAAACTTTAAAATTTGTCAGGTTTTTTTGTCCAAAATCATGATTTGCATTTAAAGAACGTCCATTTTTTATCCATAAGGAAGTTTTAGTCTCAAAAATTATTTGCACGTTGACCTTTATCAAAAATCAGTTTTATAACTTAAAAATGGTTATTGGCAACTCTAAATTCATGACAATTTTTAAAAGGGTTCCAATAAATAATACGAGGTAAAGGGAGTTGAGCTTACCAAGCCAGATACAAATAATTGCAATTTTAAACTTATCCGCTCCAAATCTGCTCCAATTGCTCTGCCCATCCATAATGAGGTTGACTCGATCTAAATGAGTTTGTGGGCCTCATTGGACCCACCAACGAATGGGGAGATTTACAATAAGATGGGTATACAATGCATTAGTATTTGACTTAAGGACATAAATTAAATTACATAGCCAAAAATTAAATTACAAAACAATTTGGCTAAGCCCATAATTTCTAACTATAAAGGGGAAGGGTCATATGATGCAAAAGGGACAGAAATTAAAATGAAACTTCACCTGATCGATACCCAGGCCGAAAACTGGCCTAAGCTGTCCAAGTAGTCACGTGAGCTCAAATATTTTTAAGTGTAGGAACCTCAATATACCAACATACTAGGTGATATACCTATATGTAGAGAGAAAACCCCTTAGGGGAGCATACCCTCCACATATATTTATTGTATACTATGTTTCCTTCATGTTTCTTCTCAAATCATTTATCAAAAACTACCCAGAAATGACATCAAATTTCTAGCAAAATGCCCAGGACTTAACAGTGATGCAAACAAATAGGTAGGACAAGTTTTAGGTAAGTAGATCAATGATACACAAATAACTGAAGGTTTTTAATTTAGACTAAACAAATTAGCATGTTAAACACAATATATTGCATAGATTTTCAGGTCAAACAAAACACTTAAAGTTCAAGGTCAATACAGTCTAAAATGAGGGCAATTTTCACTCAACTAAGGGTTTCAAATTTTATGTTTTAGAGAAGTAGATGTAAAGGCTAGACAAATGTGATTCACAATTAAAAACTTTCAGTCCAAACTCAGTCAATTCAAGAAAAAATCAAAGACAAACAGGTACAAAACTGCAAATTCCCAAGCTATTTTCAAAGTTCAAGTTTGCAGGATCTCCTAATGAACATAGGTAATTTAGTGTTGCAATTTCAGATAATTTTAGACAAGTATCTTGTAAGAAAAGGTAGGAGAAGATGATTCAAATGCAATAGTTGTAGCCTATAATTTGTAGAAGATACCATGTTAGTGTACAAGTTCATGCGGATTTTCACAAAAAAGGTTTCAAAAACTAGTTAATCAAACTAGCTAGGGGAAACTGTATTAAGCTGATCAACAAAAATAAGTAGGCAGTTTTCATCTTTTCAAATTTCTGGACAAATATCCAATTCTAATCTTACTTCATCAATCTCTGTTATCTTATCTTAATAGTGCACGTTCTAGGACTTAGGTAAAGCAAAAACTACTGAGTCACAGAAACAGTATGCGCGCACAAATACATATGGTTCCATTTTTTATGTTCTAATCAAGCCAAGTTTCCAAATTTCCATATAATGCCTCTCCTAATTATCATAAAAAACATACTCTAGACATAAAATTCCAACCAAATGACAAGTTATGTCTCAAACAGTGTCCTAAAATGTCTATCTGCAGTGCCAAACTAGATCAAACACATTTTGGACTAAGTATACACATGAAAGTATCCAACTCAGTGCAAGGTCAAATAGGATCTTTATAGGACACACAGAGTAATCAAGACAGGATTAACAATAAAGTTTTAAGCCATTTTTAAACTAGTTTTAACCTTAAGAAAATCCAAATACTAGGTAAACAGGTCTGAAAGTTTAACAGGCATTCCAAGTTTCAGTCAAGGTCGATTATGATCAACTTCTAGCCATTTCAAGTCCCTAAAATCACCCCAGCCCAGAGCAAGTATGACATGCTATAAGCATGTTCTATTTCAAGAATTTTCCCAAAAGAGGCACATGTACAAGTGGAAACCTATGAGGATCATAATGGGTGCATGAATGCTATCCTAGGCTAGAAATGAAATGCTAGGTATAACATGGTTCAACAGTTGGAAAAGAGGTGTAAGAATATGTAAAGACAAGTATGGTCAGCATCCTATGACTAACACAACAAAGACAGGATCCACAAGGGTACTCAGAAGCCCCAGAAATCATGTCAAAGGGGTATGAAAATAGCCTAGGCATTTAACAGTATCAGACATGGTTCAAGCAAATAGGGGAGAAGAATACATATGAAGCAATCACAGATTTCACAAGCAAATGACAAGAGGGAAGTATGTCACAAAAGCAAGTATCACACTTAGGCCTTTAAAAACAGCTTTAGTCCTAGTTTAGACTCCCTACACTTAGTCTATTAGGTGACCATATTAGGCAAAGGGGTCCAAGTAATCTATAAGAAATCCCAGTGTGAAATACAAGTCATAAGTGACAAACCACCATGAATATTGCAAACGAGTAGCCAGTATGAGACAGAATGGTGGTCCATAAGTTACAAGCACGTCAAAAGCGAAAAGAGACTTCAAGTAGGAAGAGTGACAACTTTCAAGAATCCTAAAACTGAGATAAAGAGGTTCATGGCACTGTCCTAGGTGCATGAGATGGTTCATTAGACAGGACTTGATTCAAAAAAACAAACAAGGTCAAGTAACTAAACATTACCAGTGAGTCAAGAACAAATAGGATCACCTAAACAAGTGAGTCACCTAAGCAAGCTATAAGCAATATCAGTATAAGGAGGGCACAACACATAAATGGAAAGTTATATGGACACTACAATCAAGTAACAAACAAGACACATGGTAGGAATAAGATAAAATCACCAACAACACTAATCCTTTCCCAGATCCATTATTCTATTTTTAAGTCAAGAACACAGGTCCTTCTCCTATAGTCTTGAAAATCAAATGACCAGAATAAGAAATCAAGGTTCATTTTAGAAGTTCTTAGCATTAACATGTTCCATACTTTTCAAACTCCTTTCAAATCCAAGTTACAAGTTATATTTGGAAAATTTGAAAGGTCATCTTCTGAAAAACACAGTGGCCATAGGTTTCAAGTTATACCAAACCCAGAGGCCATGGACATCTTTATTTTAAAGGGCAAATACATAAAAAAAAAAACCCCCAATGTATACTCAGATTAATTATGACTAACCCAACCTTTGCGGGCGACCAATTACCCCCTGGCCTTATTTTTTCTGTATTTTTGTACCTTTTTTGGCTGACGTGGCAAAAAAAAATTAATAATGAGTGAAAACAGTAAAAATATTTTTTATATTTTAATAAAAATTAATTTTTTTAAAAAAAAAACCCCATTTTTTCTCTTTCCTCTTCTTTCTCCTTTTTCTCTTTCTTCTTCTTACTCCTCAACCATCCCCACCGCCACCGCCGCCGCTGCCGCCACCACACCGCCACCACCGACGCTATGGGCAGTTCTACGTTGTTATTAAATTCCATTCCCCATGAATTTCCATGAAATTTAACAAATGGCAAGAGGAGCGGGTTGGACAATTTCAATGAAATTTAACAAACAACAATTTCCATTGTTGTTAAATTCCAGTCCATGATTGAACATTGCCCAGAAAGGAAGAAATTGCACAGTTTGTCCTTCAAATGGCAATTTCTTCAAATGGGTGGACAAGAGGAGCGGGTTGGGGGGGGGGGGGGGGAGGCGGCCTGAAATGAAGAAGAAGAAGGAGGGCTTATGATGAAATTGAATGTGTGCATTAATGGAGGAAGAAAATGGGTTGAATGTTTCTTGAAAATAAGCACTTTATGATTCATGATTAAATTGAATGTGTGTGTTAATGGAGGAAGAAAATGGGTTGAATGTGTGTATGTTAATGGAGGGAGAAAGTGGGTTGAATGTGTGTGTGTGTGTTAATGAAGGAAGAAAATGGGTTAATGGATTTCTTGAAATGAAGAAGAAGAAGAAGAAGAAGAAGAAGAAGAAGGGTTTAGTGATGAAGAAGACAAAATTAATGGTTAATTAGTGTAAATATAATTAATAAAAGAAAGGAAAAGTGGCAGTGATGTGGCAGTGACGTGGCAGCAGCGTGGCACTAATGTGGCGGAGAGTGTGCAACACTCTCCACTATGCAATTGGGCCACAATTTTTTTTGTCACGTCAGTCAAAAAAGGGTACAAAAGTACCAAAAAAATAAGGCCAGGGGGGTAATAGGTCTCCCGCAAAGGTTAGGTGCGTCATAATTAATCCGAGTATACGTTGGGGGGGGGGGGGGGGTTATGTATTTTCTCTATTTTAAACTAACTAATCAACACCATGAAACAAGGGTATATTTCATATTTTCCAAAAATATCATTTTTTTTAAAGTTCAAGATCAGTCTTAGAGAGTGTTATAGGGTCCACATTCAAGAGACACTACTTTATAGTTAAAACAACAAGAAACTGCAGGATTAGTGTCACGACCCAACCCCGTAGGCCGTGACTAGTGCCCGAGTTGGACACTCATATTGTCTGTTAACTATAGTCATTTACAATTTGCATGTCATGATATCATTTGTATATAAAAAGATAGGGAGTATTTTAAATCTGTCAAAGTTTTGTGTGTCTTAGGCACCTGTCTCCTGAGGAGTTGCACTTTTAAATAACCACATAGATATATATATTACTACGCAAGCCGACAAGGCTGCCACGATATACAAAATACCACAGATACATATATATGCAAGCCGACAAGGCTTCCATTACGAATGGGTACGCCCCAAACATAAGCCATAGACATAAAACGCATCAACAACTACAAACAGACCCACACCGATGTCCACAGACCTCTAAGAGTAATGACCGTATCATATGGCGGGACAGGGCCCCGCCGTACCCAAACAAACACATATGAATACAACATAAGGGAGTTATACCACAAGCTAGGCTCCGGAACAAGGGAGCAGTCCAAAATAGCTGAATAGGTATCCTAAGCTGGCGGATCTCCGAAACGAGCGTCTGTACCTGCGGGCATGAACGCAGCCCCCCGAAGAAAGGGGGTCAGTACGGAATATGTACTGAGCATGTAAAGCATGAAATGTAGTAATAGACTCATAAGGAGACAAAGTATGCAGGACTCAGTGCAACAACCAGAATTTCTTAAAACTTGCCTATGAGCATAATTCATCTGTATCATTCTCATATCATTATCATTATAGAGTTTTGTAATCAAAGCTGCATAATCATTCTGTATATAACATATATAACGTGTCCCGGCCCTTTAATGAGGGACTTGGTAATCTAAAATCATAGCATCATAACATAAACATAGTCGTGTCCCGGCCCTTTCCTGAGGGACTCGGTAATTAGGAATATGCCCTCCTGGCCACCATCATCTCCATATCATCATATCATCATATCATCACATCATCATATCATCATATCATTATATCATCACATCATCATCATATATATATATAACGTGTCCCGGCCCTTTAATGAGGGACTCGGTAATAATATAGTAAACATGCGCACGAAAACGTATCCTGGCCCGGGACTCAGTGAAGGATATAGCGATAAGCACGAGCAGAATAATAAGCAACCACATATATGCAATTCATCTTTTGAGACTCAATGGATAAGCAACTGACCAGCTCTAAAGTGTTAAAATGATATTCATTTTCAGTTCATTTCAAGTCTCATAACAACCTATCACAAGAAACGTTTCAGATTTCATGTACATATATCACTTTAATTTGGTGTAGCTTTTGAAAGTCAAGTATGTCTCTAATTGTGCAATCCTTTAAGAATAGGAACCTTCATACATTATTCATTAGTCACTCATATTGTAGGCACATGACAATGGCCTTAATGAAATATAGAATCATAAGTCATGCATGGAACTAGAGAATAGAATTTACCCCAAGGTTCATATCGTTTCATACTTACGTCTAGGACATGCCAAAAGAAAGAAGGAATAGGCTTTACATACCTTTAGCGTTTAGTTGTATTCTAACTTGTACTTGCTGCCCAAAAACACTTATCCTATATCAAGATATAAAGATCTACAATTAGTCTACAAGGGCATTCAATACGTATTGTGACACTCACAATTCCTTTCTAACAATTAAACGACGTTTCGTTCGCATTCAAACCAACTAGCGTTACAAGCTAACATTGCTAATCGTTCTTTCATATATCAATCAAGACTTGTTTAAACATGACTTAGGGAGCTTGGGCAGTCCCTACACCATTCAAAACTGTTTCATACACACGGCTAAACAACACACATAGCATTTCCATTCTCACTTAGCAATTTTCCAGTTTTAACTTGCAACAACAACAACACGTTTAATGACATTACTTTCATGATTCTTGGAACTGTTTTAACCTCATTTTTATTCCTACAACAGCCCACCATCATTTCAGTTTCAACTTGAATCAATGCACTTTACTTTCACTAAACGTTTGCAACAAGAATCAACATTCAACACACACAAATTCACTTCTAACATCAAAACTGTCCACGGTTTTGGACTGCCTATACACTTCAACATAATTCATTTCTTTAACACCTCAATTCAAATATTCAACATGCATACAATACACCATAATGTCCATAACAACAACAATCCAAAGGTGACACAAAACAGTCCCTAAATCTCCCCTAAAACAGTCCCTTTTTCACGGCTACAACACCCTTCCCACGATTTCATGATTTTTATCCGTTTATCCAACTACAATACATTCAATCCATTCCCAATACATGTTCAAGAAGATAAAGCATGACTTCATTAGAACCTTCAACACACGACTCATTTTCAATTCAAGAAAAACAGCTCAATATCCAACATGCAACATCACAACCAACTTCTACAATCTTTGTTCATTTACCTATGTTGGTACATATTCAATTCATCAACAATACATGCAAAATGAAATCAATCATGACTTCACCTCACTCACGGCTCACTCTCTAATTCAACTACAACAACAATCCAACAACAACATGCATGAACTATACATTCAAATCATCATACAACACAAGAACAATAAGCATTCTTACCTTTCAATCTTGTTCTTCACCTTGGCCGAAACTTCCTTGTTTCTTTTCAACAACTACTACATATTCTTGTACACTAAATGAGGAGTTGATTTGAGGAAGAAAGCTGATTTTTTTTTTGGATTGAACTCACCTCACCACTCTCAGCTAGCTCTAGCCGAGAGCTTCTCTTTCTCTCACTATGTATTTTCAACTTGTAAGTGTTGAAATGAGTTGTGGATTGTGGAGTGAATCAGATTTTTTTTCACATTATGTATTCACTCCATATTTTGGCCATGTGTACTACACTAACTTGGGTCAAGAATCTTTGACCACTCCATTATTCTACACGGCCAAACATGGCTTTAAATAATGGGCTGATTTTTTTGTTCCCAATCCCACTTATTAATCTAACCATGGTTAATTTAATCACCATTTTCCATTAATACTTTCATGCCAACGAAATTGTAGGTGAATTGTGACTCGAAACGAAATCGGAAGTTAAAATCTCTACTTCGTACCTTAAGATAGTCTTGTCTTTAACTTGTCGCGTTTATTTTAAAACGTCCCAATGTATGAAAATATGGGATATAACATCCTCCCCCCCTTTAGAACATTCGTCCTCGAATGTCGATTTTATCTCGTTTGGATTTTATAAGAGTTTTGGGGAGGGTTTTCCTTATTGCTAACATATAAATTGAGCAGACAATTAACACAATCAAGCAAGGGAGTTTAAATTACCTGTAGATGTGGAAAAAAAGTGAGGATATTTCTTTTTCATCTCCTCTTCAGCCTCCCAAGTCATCTCCTCCCTATTATTGTTCTGCCACAACACTTTAACCGACGCCACATCTTTTGTTCGTACCCTCCTGATTTGTCGATCAAGTATGGCAATAGGTTGTTCTTCGTATGATAGCTCCTCAGTTACCTGAATATCATCTGTAGGGAACACCCTGGAAGGATCGCCTATATACTTCCGAAGCATTGACACATGGAAGACCGGATGTACTGCTTCTAAATCTGCTGGTAGATCTAACTCGTAGGCAACATGGCCTACCTTACGGATAATATGGTAAGGTCCAATGTATCTCGGTCTCAACGTGCCTTTCTTGCCGAATCTCATAACACTCTTCATGGGTGACACTTTCAAGAACACCCAATTGCTAACCTGAAATTCCAAGTGTCGACGTCGATTATCTGCATATGCCTTCTGCTGACTCTGAGCTGTCAGTAATCTTTCCTAAATAAGTTTCACCTTATCAACAGCCTGCTGAACCATATCTGGTCCTATCAGCTTAGTCTCGCCAACATCAAACCAGCCTATAGGGGATCTGCATTTCTTGCCATACAGGGCTTCGTACGGTGCCATCTGAATGCTGGAGTGGTAACTGTTATTATAAGAAAACTCGATAAGTGGCAAGTGATCATCCCAGTTGCCCCTAAAATCAATGACACAGGCCCGTAACATATCCTGTAGTGTCTGGATGGTACGCTCGGCCTGCCCGTCAGTCTGAGGATGCAATGCGGTGCTGAGACTCACCTGCATCCCCAATCCCTCCTGGAAGGATCTCCAGAAGTTAGCTGTAAACTGGGCCCCTCTATCCGAGATAATCGCTGTGGGAACTCCATGAAGTCTCACTATCTCCATAAGATACAATCGGGCATAATCCTCAGCTGAGTACGTAGTCCTGACTGGAAGAAAGTGGGCTGATTTTGCCAATCTATCAAGAATAACCCAGATAGAGTCATACTTCCGCAGGGTGCGAGGGATACCTGTGACGAAATCCATATTAATTACCTCCCATTTCCAGGTTGGAATTTCCATCTCCTGCAATAGCCCTCCAGTTTTCTGGTGCTCTATCTTGACCTGTTGGCAATTCGGACACTTAGCCACGAATTCTGCTATGTCCTTTTTCATACCATCCCACCAGTACAAACACCTAAGATCATGATACATTTTTGTCGATCCCGGGTGAATAGAATAACGAGCACAGTGTGCTTCCCTCATTACCTGCTGCCGTAACCCTGCAACCTCAGGTACACATAATCTGTCTCTGTATCGTAGTACTCCATCGGCTGACATCTTAAATGGGGTCTCCTCCTTCTGAAGTGTTGTATCTCTATAATGTGCCAGAACAGTGTCCTCATATTGACGCTTCTTTACCTCTTCTACAATAGAGGGCTCAGCAACACCTCGCACCAAAACGCTACCATTATCAGAATCAGCCAACCGAACTCCAAGACTAGCTAGCTGATGAATCTCACGGACTACCCCTTTCTTTCCTGGCTGTACGCTTGCTAAACTAGCCATAGATTTACGGCTGAGTGCATCTGCTACAATATTAGCCTTCCCTGGGTGATATAGAATATCGACATCATAATCTTTCAGCAACTCCAGCCATCTCCTTTGCCGCAAATTCAGCTCCTTCTGCTTAAAGATATACTGGAGACTTTTATGATCTGTATAACTATCAACATGCACGCCATATAGGTAATGTCTCCATATCTTCAAGGCATGTATCACTGCTGCCAACTCCAGGTCATGTGTAGGATAATTTCTTTCATGTTTCCTGAGTTGTCGGGAGGCATAGGCTATAACTCTGTCGTGCTGCATTAACACGCAACCCAACCCAACACCGGAAGCATCACAATAAACAACATAGCCATTTGGCCCTTCAGGAAGAGTTAGGACTGGAGCTGCAGTCAACTTATCTTTCAATACTTGGAAACTCCGTTCACAAGCATCGGTCCACTGGAATTTAGCTGCTTTCTGTGTTAGCCTTGTTAAAGGCGCTGAAATAGAAGCAAACCTTTCTACAAATCTCCTGTAATACCCTGCCAGCCCCAGAAAGCTACGTACCTCAGTAGGCGTCGTCGGTCTAGGCCAGGTTTTGACGGCCTCAATTTTCTGCGAGTCTACCCGAATACCATCTGCTCCAACAATATGCCCCAGAAATGCTACTGAAGTCAACCAGAATTCACATTTAGAAAACTTAGCATATAATTTCTGGTGCTGAAATATCCTGAGTACCGTCCTCAAGTGATCTGCATGCTCTTCCTCTGATCGTGAATAGACCAGAATATCATCAATTAATACAATCACAAACAAGTCAAGGAATGGCTTAAACACCCTGTTCATCAAGTCCATAAATACTGCTGGAGCATTGGTCAGCCCAAAGGACATCACTTTAAACTCGTAATGCCCGTATCGGGTCCTGAATGCAGTCTTCGGAATATCTGCTTCCCTTACCCGCACCTGGTGATAACCTGACCGCAAGTCTATCTTTGAAAAACATTTAGCACCCTGCAACTGGTCAAATAGATCATCAATCCTGGGGAGGGGATATCTGTTCTTTATGGTGACTTTGTTCAGCTGCCTATAATCAATGCACATTCGCAGCGACCCATCCTTCTTTCGTACAAATAACACTGGTGCTCCCCAAGGTGATGTACTGGGCCTAATAAAACCCTTTTTCCAGTAAATCTCTCAGTTGCTCCTTCAATTCTTTCAGTTCTGCAGGTGCCATTCTGTAAGGAGGAATAGATATAGGCCGAGTGTGTGGCAATACATCTATAGTGAACTCTATCTCACGTTCAGGAGGAAGGCCTGGAAGTTCATCTGGGAATACACCTGGAAATTCATTAACCACCGGGACAGATTGTAGAGTAGGTGTTTCTGCTTTCAAGTCATGCACACGAACCAGGTGACAAATGTAGCCCTTTCTAACCATCTTCATTTCCTTGAGGTATGAAATAAACTTACCCCTCGACGATGTTGTATTCCCCCTCCACTCTATAATTGGTTCCACTGGGAACGGCAACCGAACTACTTTGCCTCGGCAATCAACGTTAGCATAGCAGGAAGCTAACCAATCCATCCCCATAATAACATCGAACTCAGTCATGGCTAACTCTATCAAATCTACTTTGGTACAGCGATTACATATGACTACCGTACAATCTTTATATACTAGCTCTGCTAAGACAAAATCCCCTACTGGTGTAGCTACCTCAAATGGTTCTATAGATTCAGATTTTATCCCAATTTTACTAGCAACAAAAGGGGAAATATATGATAATGTGGAGCCTGGATCTATCAATGCATAAACGTCTCGGGAGAAAATCGATAGTATACCTGTGACCACATTTGGCGACGCTTCCTGATCCTGCCTGCTGGCTAAAGCATATAGGCGGTTTGAAGGACCGCCAGAACTGGAAGCCCCTCCACGGCCTCTACCACGGCCTGCTGGTGTCGGAATACCTTGCCCCATAGGGCGCATAGCAACTGAAGAAGAAGAAGAACCCGCGATAGACCCCGTAGGCTGAGCTGGGCCACCTGCACCACCTCTAAATCGACACTCCCTCATAGTATGGCCCTGACGGCCACAAGTAAAACAAGCACCAGTCATGAAACGAGCTTCCCCTGGATGGCGTCTGCCACATCGAGGACACAGGGGTATAGGTGGTCTCATCTGGCCTGAATTCCTGTGCATCTGGAACCCTGAAGTCATGGAGCTTTGACCGGTTCCCGAATACCCCGTGCTATCAAACCTCCTACCAGTAAATCGTGACGGTGCACTCCGTGCCGGCTGGGAAGGATATCTACTATACTGTTGTTGGGGCTGCCTGCCTCGAAAGTCGCCAGAAGAGTACCCCGCTGATCTAGCCCTCTTATGCTGACCCCTTTCTTGCTCCCTATCAAATCGGCACCCTCTCTGTCGATCCTCAACCCCCTGTGCATATGCCTGTACTCGGGCGATATCTATACCGGGCTGGGAAGCCATTGCCATACAACTATCAATCAAGTAATTGTCCAGCCCCATTACGTAACGATGTACCCTATATGCCATGTCAGCTACCATAGCGGGCGCGTACCTAGCCAGTGAATCAAACTCGAGGCTATAATCTCGAACACTTCTACCATTCTGCTTCAGGTGTATAAATCTGTCAACTCTGGCTCGCCTCATCTCTGGAGGTAGGAAATGACCCAGAAAAGCTTCTACGAACTCGTCCCATACCGCTGGTGGAGCATTTTCACCCCTGGACAACTCCCAGGACTCATACCAATTTACTGCTATATCACGCAACTGATATGAAGCCAATTCAACCGACTCAGTTTCGGAAGCCTTAGTCACCCGCAACGTACGCAGCATCTGTCGAATAAACTCCTGTGAATCCTCTGCGGGCTTTGACCCATAGAACTCTGGGGGTTTACAAGTCAAAAAATCACGGACCCTCAAACTGTCGTGTCTATCCGCATAACCACCTTCTAACCCGCGTCTGCGATCCTGTCCCGATACCAACCTGGTCAATAACTGTACTGCGTCACGCATAGCCCTATCTTTCGCCCCTGGCTGGGGGGCTGGAGGCTCGGGTGCTGGAGCCTCAGGAGCTGGTGGTAATTCTGTCTCCTGATCCGCAGCTGCTGCTGCCCTAGGCTCCTCTGATAATGATGGTGTAGCGGAGCTCGCTGACTGAAGCCTAATCTCAGGCACATATTGGGAATAAGCTCTAGTGACCCTCCGGGTCCCACTAGTCTCTCCAACTACCGCCTTGCCCTTCTAGGCGGCCGTCGCCTTCTTTAGAGGCATCGCTGTAAATATAACAATCTGTTAGGGAAAGATTTATCCTGATAACACAGCTCTATCGCACGATCTAGAATGAAAAGGAAAGATGACATCCTAAATGTCTTGTAGCTTCCTATTTATAAATGTGATGCACAACACATCGATAAACAAGACTCTACTCGACACGGTCTGTAGACACTCCGAGGATTGAACCGCTCTGATACCACTTTTGTCACGACCCAACCCCGTAGGCCGTGACTAGTGCCCGAGTTGGACACTCATATTGTCTGTTAACTATAGTCATTTACAATTAGCATGTCATGATCTCATTTGTATATAAAAAGATAGGGAGTATTTTAAATCTGTCAAAGTTTTGTGTGTCTTAGGCACCTGTCTCCTGAGGAGTTGCACTTTTAAATAACCACATAGATATATATATTACTACGCAAGCCGACAAGGCTGCCACGATATACAAAATACCACACATACATATATATGCAAGCCGACAAGGCTTCCATTACGAATGGGTACGCCCCAAACATAAGCCATAGACATAAAACGCATCAACAACTACAAACAGACCCACACCGATGTCCACAGACCTCTAAGAGTAATGACCGTATCATATGGCGGGACAGGGCCCCGCCGTACCCAAACAAACACATATGAATACAACATAAGGGAGTTATACCACAAGCTAGGCTCCGGAACAAGGGAGCAGTCCAAAATAGCTGAATAGGTATCCTAAGCTGGCGGATCTCCGAAACGAGCGTCTGTACCTGCGGGCATGAACGCAGCCCCCCGAAGAAAGGGGGTCAGTACGGAATATGTACTGAGCATGTAAAGCATGAAATGTAGTAATAGACTCATAAGGAGACAAAGTATGTAGGACTCAGTGCAACAACCAGAATTTCTTAAAACTTGCCTATGAGCATAATTCATCTGTATCATTCTCATATCATTATCATTATAGAGTTTTGTAATCAAAGTTGCATAATCATTCTGTATATAACATATATAACGTGTCCCGGCCCTTTAATGAGGGACTCGGTAATCTAAAATCATAGCATCATAACATAAACATAGACGTGTCCCGGCCCTTTCCTGAGGGACTCGGTAATAAGGAATATGCCCTCCTGGCCACCATCATCTCCATATCATCATATCATCATATCATCACATCATCATATCATCATATCATTATATCATCACATCATCATCATATATATATATAACGTGTCCCGGCCCTTTAATGAGGGACTCGGTAATAATATAGTAAACATGTGCACGAAAACGTATCCTGGCCCGGGACTCAGTGAAGGATATAGCGATAAGCACGAGCAGAATAATAAGCAACCACATATATGCAATTCATCTTTTGAGACTCAATGGATAAGCAACTGACCAGCTCTAAAGTGTTAAAATGATATTCATTTTCAGTTCATTTCAAGTCTCATAACAACCTATCACAAGAAACGTTTCAGATTTCATGTACATATATCACTTTAATTTGGTGTAGCTTTTGAAAGTCAAGTATGTCTCTAATTGTGCAATCCTTTAAGAATAGGAACCTTCATACATTATTCATTAGTCACTCATATTGTAGGCACATGACAATGGCCTTAATGAAATATAGAATCATAAGTCATGCATGGAACTAGAGAATAGAATTTACCCCAAGGTTCATATCGTTTCATACTTACGTCTAGGACATGCCAAAAGAAAGAAGGAATAGGCTTTACATACCTTTAGCGTTTAGTTGTATTCTAACTTGTACTTGCTGCCCAAAAACACTTATCCTATATCAAGATATAAAGATCTACAATTAGTCTACAAGGGCATTCAATACGTATTGTGACACTCACAATTCCTTTCTAACAATTAAACGACGTTTCGTTCGCATTCAAACCAACTAGCGTTACAAGCTAACATTGCTAATCGTTCTTTCATATATTAATCAAGACTTGTTTAAACATGACTTAGGGAGCTTGGGCAGTCCCTACACCATTCAAAACTGTTTCATACACACGACTAAACAACACACATAGCATTTCCATTCTCACTTAGCAATTTTCCAGTTTTAACTTGCAACAACAACAACACGTTTAATGACATTACTTTCATGATTCTTGGAACTGTTTTAACCTCATTTTCATTCCTACAACAGCCCACCATCATTTCAGTTTCAACTTGAATCAATGCACTTTACTTTCACTAAACGTTTGCAACAAGAATCAACATTCAACACACACAAATTCACTTCTAACATCAAACCTGTCCACGGTTTTGGACTGCCTATACACTTCAACATAATTCATTTCTTTAACACCTCAATTCACATATTCAACATGCATACAATACACCATAATGTCCATAACAACAACAATCCAAAGGTGACACAAAACAGTCCCTAAATCTCCCCTAAAACAGTCCCTTTTCCACGGCTACAACACCCTTCCCACGATTTCATGATTTTTATCCGTTTATCCAACTACAATACATTCAATCCATTCCCAATACATGTTCAAGAAGATAAAGCATGACGTCATTAGAACCTCAACACACGGCTCATTTTCAATTCAAGAAAAATAGCCCAATATCCAATATGCAACATCACAACCAACTTCTACAATCTTTGTTCATTTACCTATGTTGGTACATATTCAATTCATCAACAATACATGAAAATGAAATCAATCATGACTTCACCTCACTCACGGCTCACTCTCTACTTCAACTACAACAACAATCCAACAACAACATGCATGAACTATACATTCAAATCATCATACAACACAAGAACAATAAGCATTCTTACCTTTCAATCTTGTTCTTCACCTTGGCCGAAACTTCAACTCTATTGAGGTGCTACACTTCCTTGTTTCTTTTCAACAACTACTACATATTCTTGTACACTAAATGAGGAGTTGATTTGAGGAAGAAAGCTGATTTTTGTTTTGGATTGAACTCACCTCACCACTCTCGGCTAGCTCTAGCCGAGAGCTTCTCTTTCTCTCACTATGTATTTTCAACTTGTAAGTGTTGAAATGAGTTGTGGAATGTGGAGTGAATCGGGATTTTTTTCACATTATGTATTCACTCCATATTTTGGCCATGTGTACTACACTAACTTGGGTCAAGAATCTTTGACCACTCCATTATTCTACACGGCCAAACATGGCTTTAAATAATGGGCTGATTTTTTTGTTCCCAATCCCACTTATTAATCTAACCATGGTTAATTTAATCCCCATTTTCCATTAATACTTTCATGCCAACGAAATTGTAGGTGAATTGTGACTCGAAACGAAACCGGAAGTTTAAATCTCTACTTCGTACCTTAAGATAGTCTTGTCTTTAACTTGTCGCGTTTATTTTAAAACGTCCCAATGTATGAAAATATGGGATATAACAATTACTTAAACATACCAAAGCACAAGCAACCCATGTTTGAAAACCATTTTCATCCAGTTTTATACTTGAGGTTTTTCAAGTCATATCAGAAGACGTAAAGTATCACAAAACATCTTTTGGACTATATTTTGGCCCTTATCAACGAGTAAAGGGAAATAAAATCATTTCTGGTCTCAGAACAGTTTCAAACAAAAATGAAAGGATTTATTTTCAAAGATAATTTTTTTAAAAACTTTTTGACCCTTAAAACTCATTTCTTAAACTCTAAGCTATAATAAGCAAGTATCAATCTCTATTCTTTAAACTAGGATCAATAACTAAAATGTTCAAACTCAAGAAACCAAAAGCTATTATAAGCCAAAGGACTTCAGAATCTAATGAAACAGTAACAACACAACAAGAATCAGAGAAGAACCACCTTAATAACCTTCAATACAACAATAACTTTACAGAAAAAATCACATGACAAGTTCATATCTTAGAAAATCTAGTGTAATAGTAGACTATAAGCTAAAACAGACCCTTCACTTCATTTTAACCATTTTCAAACACCAATATAACCTAATAACACCCCAAACTACGTTGTATCATCATTGTAACATAGATAATCTATTCAACAGTCAATAACACGGGAAAATACCTAACTTAATCCAAACTTCAATAAACAGATTTCAACACATAACGACAACTTTAAAATAGAGTAAACTAAGGTGAAATAGGAATATTACCTTTTTGAAGGGAAACCTAAAGAACAAAGAGGAATTCAAACTCCAACTTAAAGCAAACAAAACCCCTTTTTATCTTCAAAACCCCCCCTTTCTAATACTTTCCTTCTTAGATATAAATATATATATCTGTGTATATTGATTGAATATTTCTAGTATTTTTATAGTGGTTTCCTTGACTGCTTATGTATATATGCTATATAATTTTTATAGCTCTTAGGTTTTTAGGCTTATGCTCTTGAATTTTGAAAAAAGGATCATCCATTCTTCATCTTTTCTCTTTCTATTTATAGACTTCAAATTTAGGGAATCCTAGGAATGGAAAATGGACACCTAGCCCTAGGTTTCCCCCACCAAAACCCCCTGATTTTTGTATCTACTCCTGAAATTCGAATTTTCAATAGATAAGACAAAAAAAGTGACAACTAATTGTACCCTAAAATCCATGAAAAATCTAATAAAAATCAGAAATACCAAGATAGTATGAATACAACAAATTTTGTACCACTCTAACGGTACAATTGTACCAAATAGTACAATAGGGATAAAATCCCCAAATTTATACCTTAGCTGTGAAATATCTAGGAAGTTTCCCCTGGATCCTTTATTTTAATGAATATGGTGCACAAGATGGCCAAGGGCTTAAGGCCCTGCCCATGGCAACCATAAACACATAAAGAACCCCAGTAACAAACCTAGTATGATTCAATTTATGTATGAAAAAAATGAAACTCGAATGAAAATAAACCTGGAAATCATGAGTAATAATGATTATAAGTAAAACCCGTCAAGAAATTGGCCAAAAAACACCCCGAATCGCCATGAATTAGACACAGTTAAGGAAACCCTAAAAATTGTAAATCGCCTCATGAAGGAGACAAGGGAGTCGGGTGAAGTGAAAATGAGAATATGTGGTTCACACCCCTTTTTGTTTTTAAACATTACCCCCCCCCCCCCCCCCCCACACCTTAGTTTTAAAACAATAAATAAGAACCCCCTCCCTAATTTAAATCAATTAGAAATTATATATTATAAATATGCGTATTACCATGTAAAATAACTATTTAGGCCAATTAAAATTTAAAACTCGCAAATTCAAAAAATTAGCTTTAAAACAAGCCTAATATTGAAATAGTTCCAGGCATTATTTTAAATGTGAAAAATGCGGTCAAAATGAGCCGTAATTAATTTGTTGTTTAAATTAATAGTTTTTCCGGACTAGATGGAGCGGGATGAAAGTAAATAACTCGTATTTCTTATATTATCAGTTTTTTAGGAAATAATAATTAAACATCATTTTTGCAATTTTATCGAGATTTTTAATATTTTAAAATTGAAAGGAAATGTCCTTACTCTGTCTTTGACTCGGTCTTGGTCACTACCCAGTGTAATCCCACAATAGTGGGGTCTGGGGAGGGTAAGATGTACGCAGCCTTACCCCTACCTGGGTAGGGAGGCTGTTTCCGATTGACCCTCGGCAACCCTCCTCCATTATCCGGGCTTGGGACCGGCAATGTGAGCGAGCTCACACAGGCGGAGTTCTGTCTTTGACTCGGTAAATTTAAAAATTAAATAAGCATATTATGAGGTGAAAATTAGGTGTCAACAACTGTCCCATCAGAGTTTGGGTATGCAAGACCATTCTTGAGCTACGAATTTTGACAAACCTAATTTTTACTGAATAATAGTCACTACAGCTTTCGTTTTGCGCAAAATTTCGAAAGATGGCCGGACCCTGGTCTTTGGGCTTTCTACATATCTCAGGTTATATGAGAATTCAGGCTGTTAGTAGTTCTGACTCTACGAGGACTAAAAAATAGGGAATTCATTTTTAAAAATTATCTCGAGATTCCCGAGATAATCATAGGAATATGGCTGAGCCTCGAAATTTGAGTAGCCTACATATCCCTGGCTTTGGAAATTAGGCCACTTGTAGTTCGACTCGATAGCCCAAAAAGGAATATCCCTTTATGCGAGAATCCCTTTGACTATTTCCGGTAAAAATCTGACTTGAAGTGGCTTTTTGAAGAATTTTTAGAGTTTAGTTGCTTGAAGTGATGTTTCAATCCTGGTGTAGAAAGCTCGACTCTCGTACACAGTTTTTGGTCGGTTGCCCAAGAAAAGTTCCACGTTTTCTCCGCATATCTTTAGTCCGGCTCTTTTGCTCCCATCTTGGTAGCCTTTAGCCATCTCCAAATGATGAGTCCTGCATGTTAATGATTTGAAATTTTTATCTTTATCGTAAATGCCATACCTGTGCGGCATTTTTGCTAATTGTCTTAAAGGGTTAACTCTGTCAGTTTTCGTCATTTGTTCGGCTCCTGGCGAACGCTCATCCGTCTTCTTTCTTCTTTTCCTGAAAGTGTTTGCTTTTGTGTGTATATATTTTTGAAATAATTTTGACTACTCTGGATAATAATCAAGACACTTTGACTGGCTCTTTACTCATCATTTTCAGATATTTTCATTGCTCAATGATAACTTCCGTTGGGATCTGAGTTGGGCTATACTGCATTTTTTGCGAAACCTACACACCCAGTCCAAATTTATTTTCGTAAGCAGGATGCTATTAATGAAAACCATGTTTTCAAGTACGGGGTCATTTTATTTTCTCATGACATCTGCTACCCCTGAAAATTTGGGATCACATCATTTTCAAATACTGCAGTGACTGTGGCAAATCTAGTGTCGACTGCATCGTTATCCTCATACGAAGTCTGCGGTATACCAGTTTGGGACTACATCACTTATAGTCAAAAATACCCAAATGAAGACTGCACATCAGAGTGCAGTATCATATTCCATTCATGATAACCACTAACCTCTGTGTCCAGAGTTACAACATTTAGTCAGAATATTCAAGTTAACAACTGCATACTCAAATACGGGGTCTTTTCTCATGACAACCGCTATCCCTAGACTAGAATTACATTAACTCGAAATAAACTGCAATAGCGATCGCAAATCTTGATATAGGAATCACATTCGTATTTCAACGATTGTGGACATCAACCTCGGAATTATGCTACCTATTTTTTGGATATATATGGAGAACGACTCAGCCCCTTTGGCACATAGTTGTTTACTCCATATCGTTGTTTTGAGGAACGAAGCTTACCTCGGTGGTAAAACTGACATTTTTCTTTTTTAACTCCGAGGAAGAATACCCGCCCTTTGAAAGGGTTCACATCTTCCAAAAGGACTAGAATCTTTCTTAGTGAATACGACACTACAATGCCAATATCAACTCTTTGTCTTTAAATCATAGATTGTCAGGATGAAAACTGTAACCACCCTTCGGGCCATAATTAATTCATCTTTGCTGATATTCTATGTCGACGATCATAAATTTGATGTCAGAATTATGTCACCTGATTCAGGAGAGAATTGTGCTTACCAAATTTAAGACGTCTAATCAGTCAATGTATCAAGGCAAGCGATGCGACATCTAGGCCGGGGTCTCAATACCTTGACACAATACTGTTTAGTGGCGACCAGCCTTTTGGTAAGCCGTAATTATATCTTTCAGTAGTCTTAAAATTGTAATAATTTTTCTCTTTCTAAAAATTTTGTGCTCTGCAAAAATGAACAAACTCGTCAATGTAAAACAACTTCACTTGAGGAGAATTTCGTTACCCTTTTGTGGATACCCTTTTTTGCCATTTCTTATTGAGATTTCTTCTTCATCTTGCTTTGTCATTATTATCCATGTCTCAAACATTTCTAGCAAATAAGTTAGTGTAAATATCCTTACTTTTTTTTTCCTGCATCCACAAAAAAAAAACGTGAGTTTCCTACATGGTCGACCGCTCTTCGTGCATGTGTATTTCTACCGTTCACACTTTGGCAGGAAAGAATACTCATTTTCCTTGAAAATATTTTGTTTTTGTAAAGAGAAAATTCTGTAGGCAATGATTTCTTGAAAACATATATATTTGTAGTAATAAATCTGTAGTAGTGGTATATATATATTTTTCGTAAAAATGGTATATTTTATACGCAAACTTTTAATGTCATGACATGGTTACTTAACAAAGTCCTCTATCACTTCTTCTTTTTCTTGATCTTGTCTTGTACTAAAATTTTCAAATCTCTTTCGAAAGCTTTTCCCCAGTTTATGCACCTCTTTGTACAAAACTGAATTTCGCCATGTTGAAGGAATATTTGGGACCTTCTCAAAACAAATTCCCTAGTGTAAGAGTGTACTAGTTATTTCTGGATCAAATTGCATCGAAGGAATTTTTGAGATCCTTCTCGAAAATTCTACCCCAGTGTAGAAGTTCTAATTAGTTCGTTCCTTTGAACTTGTATACCAAAAGAATTTCTTGAGCTCCTCTCAAAAATTTTACCCCAGCTTCCATATGGGGTTATCTTTGTCTTTCTTTTGCCAAGGCTCTCTGAGGTTTCTTAGGGTCTATTGGGAATTTTGTTTGGGATGACCGAGCTCGGAAGCGTGCCTACATATCCCGTTTCGGGAATCAGGTTGATATGTAGTTCGGGGAACATATATTGGATTTTTATTGATTAGACCAAACTCATAAGAGTGCCTACATAGCCCGAATGGGAATCAGGTCATACCGTAGTTCAGAAATACATAATTTTGGATTTTTGGGTTAAAGCGATCGAGCTCGGAAAAACGCATACGTATCCCCTTATAAGTATAGGGAATCAGGTCCTTGCGCAAGGCCCTTGCCAGTTTGGTGCAAACTTTCCTTTGTATTCTTCTTGATTTGGGAATATCCACTTGAGCACAAATTGCCCTACATGGAAAATTCTAGTCCTCACATGTTTGTTGAAAGGTCATGCCATTCTTTGGTTGTACAACTGACCGTGGCAAACAACAATCATCCTCTTTTGGTCTATCAAAGCTAGTTGGTCATACCTCTTGGGGATCCATTCCGCGTCGTCTAATTCAGCTTCTTGTATGATTCGAAGTGTAGGGATTTCTACTTCTGCCGGTATCACCGCCTCAGTGCCATAGACAACAGGTATGAAGTGGCTCCGGTTGAAGTTATGGCGGTTGTACAATATCCTTGTACCGCATATGGCAGTTGTTCATGCTAGGCTTTATAGTTATCAATCATCTTTCTGAGGATTTTCTTGATGGTTTTGTTGGAGGCTTCCACAGCCCCATTCATTTGTGGCTGGCATGCGGTCGAATTCCGGTGAGTGATTCGGAACCGCGCATACATTTCTTTCATCAAGTGGCTGCTCAAATTAGCCTCATTGTCTGTTATGATCGATTATAGGATGCCAAATCGGCATACGATGTTGTTGCGCACAAAATCCGCCATCACTTTCTTTGTTACTGACACATAAGATTCCACTTCCATCCACTTGGTGAAGTAGTCTATGGCGACAAAAATAAAACAGTGTTTGTCTGACGCAGCCAGTTCAATTGGTCCTATGACATCTATGCCCCAAGCGGCGAATGGCCAAGGCGATGTCATAGTAATCAGCTCTGTTGCAGGGACCTTTATCAAGTCTCCATGAATTTGACACTTGTGGCATTTCTGGATGGATTTGCTACAATCGTTCTCCATGGTCATCCAGTAATAACCTGTCCTTAAGATTTTCTTTGCTAGGATGAACCCATTTATATGAGGCCCGCAAGTTCCAACATGCACTTCTTCGATCAATCTTGTGGCTTCAACAGAGTCAACACATCTGAGAAAACCCAAAACTGGGGTCCTTCTATACAGAACATTCTTATTGAGGAAGAAACAATTTGCCAACTTCCCGATAGTCTTCTTCTGATTTATGGTGATTCCTTCAGGATATTCTCCTTTCTCCAAGTACACTTAATGTCAACGTACCAGGGTTTTCCATCAATATATGCTTCTATAAAAGCATAGTGAGCTGGTTGATCTCTGATTTCGACTCTGACAGGATCAATGTATTTACTATCAGGATACTGAATCATGGATGTTATAGTCGCCAATACATCCGTAAACTCATTCTGGGCTCTTGGTATATGTTTGAACTTGACTTCTTGAAATCGATCCGCTAATATTTGTACAAGTCCAATACATGGTATGATCGTTTCATTTTTGGTGGCCCGTTCTCCTCGAACCTGATGAATCAACAAATTCGAGTCGCCAATTACCTGAAGTTTTCGCACGTCCATGTCAAGGGATAAACGAAGACCTATGATGAAAGCTTCGTATTCCGCCATATTATTGGTGCAGCGGAAGTTCAACATGGTGGCCACTGGATAATATTGGCCTGACTCCAAAACCAAAACAGCTCCGATTCCTGATCTCTTAGAGTTGACCGCTCCATTAAAGTATACTTTCCAGCCTAATTTATCTTCATTTTCTTCGCCCTCAATTTTTATCACTTTTTCATTTTGGAAGTAAGTCCACAAATGTACGGGGTTGTCATCCACTGGGCTTCCTACCAGTAAATCTGCTAATGCTTGCCTCTTAACTGCTTTTTGTGCGACGTTTCGGATGTCGAACTCACTCAATAGCATATGCCATTTGGCTAGCTTCCCTATCGGCATAGGTTGGAGAACGATGTACCTTAGGGGGTCCATTCTTGAGATCAAATGAGTCGTGTATGCAGCCATATAATGTCTTAATTTCTGAGATACCCAGGTCAGAGCACAACACGTTTTTTCCACCAAGGAATATCTAGATTCACAGGGGGTGAACTTCTTACTGATGTAATGGATGGCTCTCCCTTTCCTACCTGTTTCGTCATTTTGTGCAAACATGCACCCAAAAGCATTCTCTGATACTGACATGTACATCAGTAAAGGGCATCCCGGCCTTGGCGGGACCAAAATGGGTGGATTCGACAAGTATCTTTTGATTGTGTCAAAAGCTTTCTGACAATCCTCTGTCCATTTGGTTGGAGCATCTTTCTTGAGGATTTTGAGAAACGGTTCTACAATTACTGTGGACTGGGCAATGAAGTGTCCAATGTAGTTCAACCTTCCTAGGAAACTCATAACCTCTTTCTTCGTTATTGGCGATGGAAGCTCCTGAATTGCTTTGATCTTTGTGGGATCCAACTCAAAATCATGACGACTGACTATGAATCCTAGCAACCTTCCAGTAGGCACTCCAAATGCGCATTTTGCAGGATTCAACTTCAAGTCGTACTTGCGGAGTCTGTCAAAGAATTCGCTTAAGTGCTCAAGATGATCACCACCCACTCGGGACTTGATTGCGACATCTTCCATTTATACCTCAATCTCTCTATGTATCATATCATGAAAGATGTCGTCCATCGCCCTCATGTGAGTAGCGTCGGCATTCTTGAGCCCAAAAGTCATTACCCGATAATGATATACTTCCCATGGTATGATGAACGCTGTTTTCTGAGCATCTTCCTTATCCATCAGTATATTTGATAATAGCCCGCGTAACAATCCACAAAAGATTGCACCTCATGCTTAGCACAATTGTCAATAAGTATGTGAATGTTTAGGAGTGGGAAATTATCCGTTAGGCTCAAGCAGTTAAGATCACGATAGTCCACACATATCCTTATTTTCCCATCTTTCTTTGGTACTGGGACTATATTTCCTAACCATGTTGGGTACGGTGTCACTTCCACAACTCTTGACTGAATCTGTTTTTCTACTTCTTTTTTAATTTTGATTGTTGATATCAGACTTAGGCTGCCTGATTTTCTGTTTCACCAGGGTGCATCCTTCTAGGATTGGCAACCTATGAGCGATAATGTCGGTACTCAAACCCGTCATATCGGCATATGACCAAGCGGAAACTTCCTCATACTTTTTCAACAGACTCCGATACCCTTCTTTCTCAATCTCTGTTAGATGTACACTTATTCTGGTTTCCCGAACCTACTTCTCATTTCCTAGATTAACTGCCTCTGTTTCCTCTAGGTTTGGTGTCTATCTATTTTCATATTCCTCTTCGACGTCTATCAAACCTTCCGGTTCAGTTATCTCTTCTTCTTGATCATTGTTTTGTTCGTTAACATTTTTACTTGTTTCGTAACATGTCATGACATTATTTGTGGATTCTGTATTATTACTGTAAAGCAAAATAACGCGGTTATCAATCATGAAAAATCAATTTTAATTATGTATTTATATAGGTAATGTAAAGCGATTTTGTCTTATTGTAAATTTTGAGGCGTTTTCATTGAAATTTAAAAAGAGTGATACAAACTGTGGTCCTGACTCGGAATGAAACATCGAGCCATTTCCATTATTATACAACACGTAATAAGGAAATATAAAATCATGAAAGGGCGATAAGCCGGGCCTCAAAGCTGACTTTCTCCACTTAAAGTGAGCATTCTTTCGACCGCAAGGTGAACAACGGGGTAGAATTCCATCCATTTGAAAAAAGTTCTTTAGCGAAAGGAAATCCGGTCAGTAAAAGTCCAAATCCGGTCGCTATAAATCAATAACGACTGGAAAAAAATCGGTCGTCACCGGTCATTAAAAGCCTTGTCGTTAAAAGTTAACGACCGGATCTTAAATCTAGTCGTTAAAGATTCTTTAGCGAAGGCAAAAAATCCGGTCGTAACCTACTTTAACGACCAAATTTTCCTTTCGCTAAAACTATCATCCGGTCGCTAGAACCTTTAAAGACAACAACTGATTTGGTTGTTATAAGTGCTTTCAACGACCGAAATTCCTTTCATTAATTGTCCATTGCTTTCTATGATACTGGAATGTTAAATTTTATTAAATATAACTACAAAAATTTAAATTTCAGAAAGGAATCATTACTTCATATGCTTTCACACATCCAAATATACCAAATAATCAATAATCATATCAAATTTCACTGTTAATACAAATAACTAAAGCATTACGTACATTGTCAAAAAACGTATCAATCCAAATTATATGACGCTATTTTATCAACTCCTAGAAAGATAATTGAAGTGCGGTATATGTACATAAGACATCTTTAGACCACCTCTAATAGAACTTAATCAACTTCTACTTCAACTTGATTTGCACTTTCGAGGATAGGTTGTTTCCACTTCATATTCATGATCTGTCAAAAGAACAAGTTCATGTCAATTTAATAACAAAACTCTTACTAGCAAATAACAAGTACCCAATCATATGGAACAAGTGGGATTAATAGCTTACAAATAAGATATGTAAGTCTCTACAAGATACTAAAGCACAATAAAAGTATAAAGTTTTATGATCCAAGATGAATTATGACAATAAATCTTACACGACATGTGTAAACATCTTCCAAAGAAGGATGAATTTCTATTTAAAAATATCCTACCAGAAGCAAAAATAAAAAGGATCAGCATGAAAAAGATGTGCTTCTGAATGAACCCATATCCCTCTATGTGATCAAATGAAATTGTGCGCTCTAATTAAGAGAATGGGCAAATTTATACTAAATGATGGTGCTACTCACATTGTTAGGTTAATAAAAGAAGCATGTGGAAAAACATTCTTTTAACAATCTTATTAAATAAACAACTGGAGCAAATAGATCAAGCTCAGCCATTTTATCATAAGACCCAAACTCCCTTAAAATGCAAATAGTCATGACTAGAATACCAAAAAAAGGTCTATATTTCAAACTCCTAAGTCATTATATGTAGAATCATTCTAGTCATTAAGTTTTTTATAAGATCTTCACAATCCAAATGGGACAAGAACATATTTTACAGTATTTGTAAAGATCGGATAGTGATTACTGCAATTTTAAGTATGGCATAATCACCATCATTCACTGTTACATCCGACAATTTCGCTTGTTCGAAAAATTCAAGGTAAATTTCCTTGTAATGAATGAGGCCACAATTGGACACTACTTGGTATGAATGTGTAAGTTATGAATATAATGGTGTGGAATTACGAAAGGTGGCCAAGGGAAAAATTGGAATTTTGGAAACTTGCCTTATGAATTGCAAAACATAGCCAAATTGGGCTTAACAAGAATTAATGAAATGAGGCCCAACTTTAAAGGGCCCAACCGGCCACCCTATGTCAAGGCCCATGGATTAATTAAATCCCATGGGAAATTATATATCAAGGATAAGTCTTAAGAATATTCAAGAAGTTTCAAGATCATAAAAATTGAGAGGAAAAGAAAGAACCCATTTCGGGTGAGAAAGAAGAGAAAAGAAAAAGAAAGAAAAATTTTTTGGAGCCAATTCTTTGGTTCAAAAATTCATCCCTTGTGAGATTATGACTAAGTGCAAGGCCCTCTTCAAGTTGGTATAAATATTGGGGCAAGAAAACAATTTTTATCTCCAAGTGAAGGGCTTGAAGAAAGGTGAGAATTTCATGATTTTGTTGTGTTATAAATGGTATATGTATGTTGTAGTATGTGTGAATGAATGAAAAACATGGAAATTTTGTGTGTTGGAACTAGGGGTGTGTTGGCCGAATATGTACATGAAATTGCATGCTTTTAATGGCTTGAATTCTTGTTGTAATCTAGTTGTAATATGATGGGAATTATATTAGAAAGGAAAGTGGAATGAATTAGTGAAAAATTGGAAGTGTGGGAGGTGGCCGTGTGGTGCTAGGTTTGATATGAAATATGAATTTGATTTTGGTTGTATGCTAATTGAGTTAAGGTGAATTGAATCTTGTTAGCATGTTAATTGTGTTGTTATGGAAGATTGGTTATTAAGTTGTTGAAGGAAATTATTGAACTTTGTTATGATTTGTGTATAAGTGAAAATGAAAGTGTTAAGAGGCAAATTATGCTTATGACAATGAACTTGGAATATAAAAATGTGTTGATGAGTTTGCATGTTGAAAGTTAGGAAGGGATTGGAAAAGTAGTGACTTGATGGAAAGTTGAATGTTTGTGAATTTTATGAATATCTTGTGAATATTATGTGAACATGTTATGGATTCCTCCGATGTGTGTCGTAATGATTTTGATGGATAATGGATATGAAAATAATAAGTTTTGGTTGGAAATGTAAGCTTGAAACGAAAGATGATTCGTCGTGTCGAAGGGTGGCTAATAATGCCATAGCGTATGATTTAGTGTTTATTGATGTTTGTTGTTGTTTGGATGTCTCCTCTGGGTTGTTGTGTTGCTAAGTTGAGCCGAGCTAAGTCTCGGGGATGTCGTATATACAGAGGAAATGCTGCCGAAATTTCGGTAGGCAATTATGTGTAAAGTTAGAGTATTGAAAGAATGAAACTAACCAAATGGTAAACTTGACCATTTCCAGATTTTGGACGAAATTTGGATTGACGCCGAGCGAGCATAAGGCGCCATCGAGGTATGTGAAGCACTTCTCTACGTTCCTAGGCATGTTCTGGATGTGGTAGGCTCGGCCGCGAGCCTTAAGTCCGACTCCGTTCCCCGGAATTCGAGACGGAAAACCGCTCCAATTCCTTCAATTCAATTGAACCTATTTTCTTACAAATTGTCCTTAAAGTGAGATTTTGCACAAAAATTTCCCCAAACGGAGTCGGAACACTTCCGAATGAGTATGGGTGACCTCATAAGGTCAATTATCAATAATTTACATATGTAGTCTCGGGTGGGTCCGAGGTGGGCCCACAAGGCCCGATACTCCCGGTACGATTTTAAAATACATCTGTTTTGGTCCGATGTTCTCCAAAAACTTCTGAACTATTGTTTTATGTATATTATGGCTATTTTTGTGTAATTTATACAATATGATTTCTGAACAGTTGAGAATCCCATTCTGATAATAATCTGTCGTGCCTTCCCAACTAGGATATAGGCGCGTACTATGCATACTATCTGGATATTCTGATTTTGGCTCGCCGTTTGGCACCCTTCAATTTGATCGAGTCTGTATATTGAGTCTGTAGGTAGGTGGTTTCTCATTTATCGATTCGTGTCTGTCTCAATGCATTCTTTCACTGCGACCCGGGCCAGGTTCTGTTATCGTGCATAATTCTCTGCATTGTTCACCGCGTCCCTCGGCGTACGGGCCGGGATCTGTTTGTCTGTATGATCTGTGTATGGGGATGGCGGCCAGGATGGCATATGATCTGATTTGATTCTGTCTGTCCACCGCGTCCCGTACTAAGAGGGCCGGGTTCTATTACCGCGCCCCCAGACAGGGCCGGGATCTGTATGAATATATGCGTGTGCCATCTGTATTTATAAAGCACACGCCTTTGTATGATTTTGTATGACTCTGTGCTACTCTGCATGCATAATTCTGTCCGTCATACTACTGTCTGTCCGTCTGTGTTACGACTATTTCTGTATGTCCGTATGGCTTCTGCTTCTGTATGTCCGTATGGATTCAGATTCTGCTCGTTTGTCCGTATTATGATTCCGTCTGTCTGTCCGAACTATAATTCTGTTCATTTGTGTGTAACACGATTCTGTATGTCTGTCTGGATCATAACTCTGTCCGTTAGTTTGACTTATGATTTTGCCCGTTATATTTCTGTGACTCTAGTTCGGACTATGTTTATATCTGTTACGTTTCTGCTTTACATACTCGGTACATTTTCCGTACTGACCCCCGTTCTTCGGGGGCTGCGCTACATGCCCGCAGGTACAGACGCACCAGGTGATACGCCGCCCACGTAGGTTTCCGACTCTGCTTTTTGAAGAGCTCCTTTGACCCGGAGCATATCTTTTGGTATATATTTTCTGTCTTCTGTGTACTCCGTATGTGTGTATATTCTGGGTACGGCGGGGCCCTGTCCCGCCATATGATTTTGTATGTTTGTAGAGGCTTGTAGATAGATGTGTGGGTTACGGGTTTCGTCTGTATGTTAGCCTTATCGGCTTACTTGTAAATGTCTGTATGTTCAGGTATATATGTATATATACGTATGGTTGCGCGCGTGCCGTATTTGTATCGGCCTATTTCCGTACTTCTGTTTTGAAACGAAAAAAAAAAAAATCTGTATGATTCGAATTCGATCAGATAGGTACGTATGGGTATCCAGTTAGGGTACCAGTCGCGGCCCACGGGGTTTGGGTCGTGACAAAAGTGGTATCAGAGCGGTTAGTCCTCGGAATGTCTACAGGCCGTGTCTAGTAGAGTCTTGTTTATCGATGTGTTGTGCACCACATCTATAAACGGGAAGCTACAGGGCATTTAGGATGTTACCCTTCTTTGGATCTTTAGATCGTGCGATAGAACTGTATTAGTAGGATGAACCTCTCCTAACGATCTGTTATGTTTCAGTGATGCCTCCGAAGAAGGCAACAGCTGCCCAGAAGGGCAAGGCCAGGATTGAGGCAGGAGAGACCAGCCAGGCCCCGAGGGTTACCAGGGCCAGTGTGCACCCTGCACTTGAGGATGTGCCCCCGTCGTCTGGATCTGTTACACCCCCCTTGCCGGAGGATATCAGAGCAGCAGGAACTGCTAATCGGGAGACGGCTCCACCGTAAGCCCCTGAGGTTCCAGTGCCCGAGCCTCCAGCTCCACAGGCAGGGGCGGAGGGTAGGGCCATGCGAGATGCGGTTCAATTATTGACCACATTGATGGCGGAGCAGGTTCGCAGGCATGGATTTGGGGGTGGTCGTGCGGATAGGTACGAGAGCTCCAGGGCTCGTGAGTTTCTGAAATGTAATCCTCCAGAATTCTCCGGGGCAAAACCTGAGGAGGATCCCCAGGAGTTCATTAGAAAGATGGAGAGCACACTACGACTGATTAAGGCTTCGCCGACTGAGTCTGTGGAGTTGGCTTCGTATCGATTATATGAGGTGGCAGCAAATTGGTATGAGTCTTGGCAGCTCTCCAGGGGTGACGATGCTCCCCCAGCGGTATGGGCCAAATTTACTAAGGCCTTTCTTGACCATTTTCTACCACCAGAGCTACGAAGAGCTAGGGTCGATCGGTTCTTGAACTTGAGACAGAATGGTAGAAGTGTTCGCGAGTACAGCCTAGAGTTCGATTCATTGGCTAGGTATGCACCCACCATAGTAGCTGAGATGGCCGACAGGGTGCACAGGTATGTGATAGGACTGGACTCTTATCTGATTGATGGTTGTTTGGCTGTGACGGCTCAGCCAGGGATGCATGTAGCCCGGGTACAGGCACACGCCCAGGGCATGGAGGACCGACGTAGGGAACGTCGGCCTGATAGGGGTTACGACAGGGGCCAGCCTAAGAGAGTCAGATCGGCTGGGTATTCAGAGGGATTTCAGAGCGAGCCTTCCCAGCGGCAGAGAAATAGGTATTCGTCCCAGCCAGCCTACAGTACGCCCCCACAGTTCGCAGGACAGAGCTCCAGAGGTCCCGGTCAGTCGAGGCCACCCATACCCCCGTGTTCTTATTGTGGGAGGCCCCACCCGGGGGAGTGTTACCGCGCTACGGGCGCTTGTTATTTTTGTGGGAGCCCAGACCATCGAGTCAGAGAGTGCCCACTTAAGGGCAGTTCGGGTTCAGCCCGGCCTGCTGGGTCCGTTGCAGGCTCATCTTCTCCTTCACCGGCCATGCGCCCTGCGGGGCGAGGAGCACCAGCACCAGCACCCGCACCAGCGCCAGCGGGTCGTGGCAGAGGACGTGGTGCAGCTTCTGGTTACAGCGGTCCTTCGAACCGCGTGTTTGCTTTAACCGGCCGGCAGGACCCAGGAGCGTTTTCGAGTGCACGCCCAGGTACGCCAGCCAATCCTTTTTGAGAAATGTATGTATGGATAAGTTTGTATTTTGCTGAATTACGTGATCTTATACTTCTGGGTATTGGAAATAGTAAGATAAATGTTAATTTGGTAGATACCGAGATTCAGAAAAGCAATATGGTAATGGTATGACTTAGCCGGGGGTGGGACCCGCTACCAAAATTTTTCAGAAAATCTGCGAAGACCCCGATTTACTCTAAAATTACGTGACAAAGGTCGTGAGGGGCAATCGACGAAATTATATTAGCCCTAACGTGTCGAAATGCATGAAAGTTTCGGAGTTAAGCGTGCTCAGGCCATAGCAATTCTGGGATGGGTGACCCCCTGGGAAGTAATGCAAAGTTTTGCTCAAGTGTAGGTATGACCGATATAAATGAAAACTTGGGGTAATCTAAAGGAAAAGAGAATGTATGGAGTAATTAGCGCCTTTACAGATACCACACAGACCGACGCGGGTTAAATGGGCAAAAAGGAAAGGTGTGATACCACTCGGAAAACTTAGCGAATCTGGATAACAGTCAGCGACGACCCGAATGTTGTCAGGGGATAGAAAAAGCCCAATTACATCATAAGTTAGTCTGGTATGGCGATGGTTGTAAAAGGAAAGAGAGTATGGATAGTAGGGAAGGAGAGAGAGTAAGCAGAAACTTTGAAAAAAAGTCGATAAGCGACACCCAAGACGATTTGTATGATTCATTCTGAATACGTTCCTATCTGACATGTCTCTGTACGATTAACCCTGATTACGAATCTATCTGACACACCTCTGTATGTTTGACTCTGGATATAAATCCGTCTGGTGTGCCTCCGTACGTCTAATTTTGGTCACGCATCTGTCTGATACATCTCCGCATGTCTGATTCTAAGTGTGACTCTGTATGATACATTTCGGTAAGCCTGATTCCGATCTCGAAATCCGTCCGATACCTTTTTATACATCTGACTCTGATCTCAGATCTGTCTGACATACTTCCGTATCTCTTCTTTTGATTATGAATCTATCCGCCATAGTTTGGCATGTCCGCTTCCGATTACGAATCCGTCCGATATGCTTCTACGCGTCCGGTTCCAGTCCTGAATCTGTTGGTAAGAAGTGTCTGGTATGAAGTGGGATTATATTGATGTGGTAGAAATCTCAGGAGTGTAACAAGAAATGATATGGACTATGACGGCTGGAAAGCGTTCGTCTGTTACAAGAATATAGCTTATGGTTCGATGATTATGTGGGGTATGAGAAAATAAATTATGAAGGCATTTAAATCAGTGATATGAAAAATTACCCCATAATGTTGGCAGAGAAGCCATGTCGGAAAGTCGGTAAAGGACGATTGTAAAGAGAACCCTCCTGAAGTAGTATGACGCCCCATAAGGTCAATTTAACATTCGAGGACGAATGTTTCTAAAGGGGGGGAGGATGTTACATCCGACATTTTCGCTTGTTCGAAAAATTCAAGGTAAATTGACTTGTAATGAATGAGGCCACAATTGGACACTACTTGGTATGAATGTGTAAGTTATGAATATAATGGTGTGGAATTACGAAAGGTGGCCAAGGGAAAAATTGGAATTTTGGAAACTTGCCTTATGAATTGCAAAACATAGCCAAATTGGGCTTAACAAGAATTAATGAAATGAGGCCCAACTTTAAAGGGCCCAACCGGCCACCCTATGTCAAGGCCCATGGATTAATTAAATCCCATGGGAAATTATATATCAAGGATAAGTCTTAAGAATATTCAAGAAGTTTCAAGATCATAAAAATTGAGAGGAAAAGAAAGAACCCATTTCGGGTGAGAAAGAAGAGAAAAGAAAAAGAAAGAAAATTTTTTTGGAGCCAATTCTTTGGTTCAAAAATTCATCCCTTGTGAGATTATGACTAAGTGCAAGGCCCTCTTCAAGTTGGTATAAATATTGGGGCAAGAAAACAATTTTTATCTCCAAGTGAAGGGCTTGAAGAAAGGTGAGAATTTCATGATTTTGTTGTGTTATAAATGGTATATGTATGTTGTAGTATGTGTGAATGAATGAAAAACATGGAAATTTTGTGTGTTGGAACTAGGGGTGTGTTGGCCGAATATGTACATGAAATTGCATGCTTTTAATGGCTTGAATTCTTGTTGTAATCTAGTTGTAATATGATGGGAATTATATTAGAAAGGAAAGTGGAATGAATTAGTGAAAAATTGGAAGTGTGGGAGGTGGCCGTGTGGTGCTAGGTTTGATATGAAATATGAATTTGATTTTGGTTGTATGCTAATTGAGTTAAGGTGAATTGAATCTTGTTAGCATGTTAATTGTGTTGTTATGGAAGATTGGTTATTAAGTTGTTGAAGGAAATTATTGAACTTTGTTATGATTTGTGTATAAGTGAAAATGAAAGTGTTAAGAGGCAAATTATGCTTATGACAATGAACTTGGAATATAAAAATGTGTTGATGAGTTTGCATGTTGAAAGTTAGGAAGGGATTGGAAAAGTAGTGACTTGATGGAAAGTTGAATGTTTGTGAATTTTATGAATATCTTGTGAATATTATGTGAACATGTTATGGATTCCTCCGATGTGTGTCGTAATGATTTTGATGGATAATGGATATGAAAATAATAAGTTTTGGTTGGAAATGTAAGCTTGAAACGAAAGATGATTCGTCGTGTCGAAGGGTGGCTAATAATGCCATAGCGTATGATTTAGTGTTTATTGATGTTTGTTGTTGTTTGGATGTCTCCTCTGGGTTGTTGTGTTGCTAAGTTGAGCCGAGCTAAGTCTCGGGGATGTCGTATATACAGAGGAAATGCTGCCGAAATTTCGGTAGGCAATTATGTGTAAAGTTAGAGTATTGAAAGAATGAAACTAACCAAATGGTAAACTTGACCATTTCCAGATTTTGGACGAAATTTGGATTGACGCCGAGCGAGCATAAGGCGCCATCGAGGTATGTGAAGCACTTCTCTACGTTCCTAGGCATGTTCTGGATGTGGTAGGCTCGGCCGCGAGCCTTAAGTCCGACTCCGTTCCCCGGAATTCGAGACGGAAAACCGCTCCAATTCCTTCAATTCAATTGAACCTATTTTCTTACAAATTGTCCTTAAAGTGAGATTTTGCACAAACATTTCCCCAAACGGAGTCGGAACACTTCCGAATGAGTATGTGTGACCTCATAAGGTCAATTATCAATAATTTACATATGTAGTCTCGGGTGGGTCCGAGGTGGGCCCACAAGGCCCGATACTCCCGGTACGATTTTAAAATACATCTGTTTTGGTCCGATGTTCTCCAAAAACTTCTGAACTATTGTTTTATGTATATTATGGCTATTTTTGTGTAATTTATACAATATGATTTCTGAACAGTTGAGAATCCCATTCTGATAATAATCTGTCGTGCCTTCCCAACTAGGATATAGGCGCGTACTATGCATACTATCTGGATATTCTGATTTTGGCTCGCCGTTTGGCACCCTTCAATTTGATCGAGTCTGTATGTTGAGTCTGTAGGTAGGTGGTTTCTCATTTATCGATTCGTGTCTGTCTCAATGCATTCTTTCACTGCGACCCGGGCCAGGTTCTGTTATCGTGCATAATTCTCTGCATTGTTCACCGCGTCCCTCGGCGTACGGACCGGGATCTGTTTGTCTGTATGATCTGTGTATGGGGATGGCGGCCAGGATGGCATATGATCTGATTTGATTATGTCTGTCCACCGCGTCCCGTACTAAGAGGGCCGGGTTCTGTTACCGCGCCCCCAGACAGGGCCGGGATCTGTATGAATATATGCGTGTGCCATCTGTATTTATAAAGCACACGCCTTTGTATGATTTTGTATGACTCTGTGCTACTCTGCATGCATAATTCTGTCCGTCATACTACTGTCTGTCCGTCTGTGTTACGACTATTTCTGTATGTCCGTATGGCTTCTGCTTCTGTATGTCCGTATGGATTCAGATTCTGCTCGTTTGTCCGTATTATGATTCCGTCTGTCTGTCCGAACTATAATTCTGTTCATTTGTGTGTAACACGATTCTATATGTCTGTCTGGATCATAACTCTGTCCGTTAGTTTGACTTATGATTTTGCCCGTTATATTTCTGTGACTCTAGTTCGGACTATGTTTATATCTGTTACGTTTCTGCTTTACATACTCGGGTCATTTTCCGTACTGACCCCCGTTCTTCGGGGGCTGCGCTACATGCCCGCAGGTACAGACGCACCAGGTGATACGCCGCCCACGTAGGTTTCCGACTCTGCTTTTTGAAGAGCTCGTTTGACCCGGAGCATATCTTTTGGTATATATTTTCTGTCTTCTGTGTACTCCGTATGTGTGTATATTCTGGGTACGGCGGGGCCCTGTCCCGCCATATGATTTTGTATGTCTGTAGAGGCCTGTAGATAGATGTGTGGGTTACGGGTTTCGTCTGTATGTTAGCCTTATCGACTTACTTGTAAATGTCTGTATGTTCAGGTATATATGTATATATACGTATGGTTGCGCGCGTGCCGTATTTGTATCGGCCTATTTCCGTACTTCTGTTTTGAAACGAAAAAAAAAAAATCTGTATGATTCGAATTCGATCAGATAGGTACGTATGGGTATCCAGTTAGGGTACCAGTCGCGGCCCACGGGGTTTGGGTCGTGACATTCACGAATAGATGCCACCAAAAGAAACATTAGTAAGACAATTAAAAAATGAGAAAAACACGTCTTCTTCATCGGATTTAAGGAGCCTCCAGTTTTTCAAAAAGTATTTCAACTTCCAAACTGCCCAAAATTTATCTGTTACCCCATATTTGCTCTCCATAAATGAAGACACAATTTCCACAAGAAATATAGAAGACTAAAATATGTCAAGAATTTATACCTTGTAAGAAGCTTTTTTCTGCTCTGCACTCTCAACTAAATTTTGCCAATGGGAGTCTGTTCTTAATGTGGAAACAGAACCAACAACCTGAAATCAAAATGTAGAACTAAGCAGTAAGCAAAGCTTACAGAAGCTTGTACAAGATTATTGTAACTTTCTGTGCAGCTTCAATAATTTTGTTAACAAGAATAGCTTGAAGTTATAAGGAAGGATAATCACCAAGTTCATAAATATTGCACGCTTTCTTTTTTCAGCAAGCTTATATAACTTTCAGCAAGTACTTAGCTGCACCAGTTGAGTTTTTTTAATATGTTCAAAAAGCATAAACTAGTTCAGTTGAGAAATGGCACACAATAAAAACTGCAGCTACATGCACATCCAATATGTTTTAAGTACCATTGAGAAGATCTAAAAATCTAGGACAAATTTAATATAGGGAAAAAAGTAACAACTCATAACTTCAGTAATTCATTCAGTCTCTCCAATCAACAGACATAAAATGTAATTTCATCTACTTCATCTAGTTTGTATATGGATCAAAATAAATTGAATAATGGTTTGAGCTGGCATATAGGATGTGCCATCCAAGTTTGGAACATGTTGGAATGAAGAACCAGAGATACAACCACAAACTGAAGGAAATGGGAATCCAACTCTTCTCTCCTTTTTATGCTTGATCTTCATTTTGCTTTTAGAAGATTCAAGTTATAGTGAAGTTTCAATAAAAGAGCCACTGGAGCTAATTATGATCCATGTATTACGCATTGCAAATCGATGGTATACCTTATTTTGGCTAAAATTATTTCCAGAGAAAATGAGAAATTTACTTTATGAAAATGTGATAACTATTTTACGGCTAAATTATCAAACTAGAATGGCAATTTGGGGAGAATTTGTTTTAAGAACTCTCAGGTGAATGTGACAGCTTGAAGTAATTAGAACATGAAGTACAATCTTCTTCAAGGTGAGGAACAGAATGAGAAGAAAGTGTAAAATCCTTGGCGTCCCAAGCAAGTAGATTTTTCCTGGTGCCTTAAGTAATATTTTTTCGTTTGTTAGACTCTTGATTCTTGATATTGTAGATTCAACATCTAAATATTGTAGGAAGTATCCACAAAGTAACAGAAGAAAAAAGTTTTAGCAATTCATCAGTTTTTAAAGGTCTAGTAAAAACTATGCAGGTTGGTTTCCCATAATGCAAGTTGATATTGAAGGAAAGAAATTTTTTGTTGCAGAATATAAGAACATCTGTAAATTACTTATGCTTAACATATGGATACGGAAACAACCTAGATGAAGAAATTCAGGTGTGCTGACAGTTTGCAGGTCATACCTTTTGGTTAGCTTTGGTTGGACGTGTTTATGTCACACCCCGACCTTACTAGGGTGTGATGGGCACCCGACCCCATATTCGGAGCCGAGCGAACCCGCTGACTCATATTACATACTTAACTTCCTTAGACTCTTACATCAATAAAAATGAAAAAACATAATAAAGCTTTCAAAATTTTCTTTTTCCATCGTACTCAAACCAAACAGAATCTGCAATTACATGGACTTTATGACATAACACAATGACACGTCGGCTGGTGGAGCCGATCACAATATCGACATTCTATACCCACGACTCTGTCTGCAAAGTCTCTAACTGCAATTAGAAATCATAACACGTATACTCTGACTCGGCAACACTCCAGAACAAATAGGGCTTCCAACTCTACTGGAACGTCTTCTATAATGACTTTTACTCATCTGGGTGTACCTGCGCGGCATGAAACGCAGCCCCCGAAGAAAGAGGGGTCAGCACGAGTAATGTACTGAGTATGTAAGGCATGAATAGTAACATACAAGGGATACATAACATGAGTAATGATATAAAGAAAATATAGAGCATATCAGGAAGTAAAAGAGTAACCTGTACATCTGAGTGCCCTTTAGGCGGATACCATGCATGCTTAGTGCTGCGGAACGTGCAGCCTGATCCATATACATTGTTGCGGAACGTGCAGCCCGATCCATATACATTGCTGCGGAACGTGCAGCCCGATCCATATATTATACTTTACTTTCTTTGAAAACATTTCTTTTCATATAGATAGAAAATAGTACATATCATATTGCCGAGGCGTCGGCTCCGATCCATTTAACCACATATCCCGCGTCCGGGACGATATCATGTCATATAATACCAACTGATCAGGTGGATACGCGTATATAACGTTCTGTCCTTTTTCCCATCTTCCCCATATACATATACATATATCATATAGCTGCATGCATGAGAGCCCAAAAAAAAGTCATGTATCTATCGGAGTGACATAAGGTCGGTAACCTCCGATCGCATTATGGAATAATCATGGTCGCTTTGTCTCACCTTGGAGGAACAAGGATTATAAGGCGAGACTATCAACGGAAAATAACATTAAAAGAAGACATAGAATGAAATCATGGACATCATAGACATCAATTCATATGCTTTGAAATCTTTAGAAAATAGGGTCATAACCAAGGAATAGAATTAAGGGTCAAGAACTATCTCAATAATCTCATATTCATATTGAATCCATAACTTGAGACTTTCAAACATGAAACCATTCTCATCATGAACATCATAGACATATTCTTATCTTTGACATCATCATTATCGTTATAAAAGCATGTCCGTCGTTGTAGTCATAAGAGCTTACAAGGTCATATACCTTTGTCTTGGAAAAGTATGGACATTTTGGAAAACATTTACGAATTATTAGAAAGAAAATTATGCCTTAGAATCCTAGACTTGATGGAGTTACCTACGAAAGTTTTAGAACATTCCGGTTCCATTTGTGAAAGTTGCATATATTCAAGCTACTTTTCCAATTAAACATAGAGTGTCTAATTCAATTCTATTGAATGAATAAGGGTCAATTTCAAACTCGGATTTCTAGAAATAGAGTTGTCCCTGAGGCTCGTATCCACACCTATTATGTCTAAGACATGCCAAAGAAGGAAGGGTAAGGCCTTACATACCTTTTCCGCTTCTTACGCTTCTCCAAATTCAAGTTCCAGATTCTCCAAAATCTACATTTGGTCACATTTACCAAACATTAATTAGGGCATTTAGAAGTTGAATCTTAAAGTAACATTTGTCTACCGAAATTTCGGCAGCATTTCCCCTGTAAATACACCGTCCCCAAGAATCTATCTTGACCAATTTCAATCAACAACAATCCGGGAATTCAACCTGGCCAAACTATCCACAACAATATCAACAATTATCCTAGCAACACTTTAATATCCAATTCTATTCAATTCAATACATTTCAATTCAATTCAATTCAATTCACATAATTTTCAAATGATTCAATTAACATACTACTCCATCCGACACCTTCCAAATTTAACAAACCAATGACAACCCATTTCCTTCTTCCAAATTTAATCACAACGACCCAACTTACAATCTTCCAAACAAATGTCTCACTTCCAATTTCATGAATTACATTTGCAACCTTCATATTAGCAACATTATTCCTACAAATACAAGAATCATACTAATGTCACACTAACTCCTTCCATGATCCATAAACAATCACAACTCCATTTCTAACCATTAAATCCCCATTTAACATCATGGAATTCATAACACAACAATTAAAATACTTAGTAAAATTAATTCATCATTTCTACACAAACAACTACTCCATTCGGCCAACACCATGCATATACATACTTCATGAATTTCATTCATTTCCACATACTCTAACATGCATAAATCATCCCTAACATATATATAAAGGAAGATTTAACACATACCTTCTTCACTTAACCCCATTCGGCTAAGCCCACCACTTGCATAACCAATGCTTGTCTTACTCTAACAATTGCTCCATGTTAACAAGGACCTCCAAATTAGCTAGAATATTAGAATGGAATAATTTTTCTTCATCAATTTTCCATGGCTTAATTTTTGAAGCCATGGCCGAATAGCCTACTATATTCCCTCTCTTCTTGTTTTATTTCTTTCTCCCCAATTTCATGAATTAAAGATGACCTCTCATAATATATATATATATAATTCCCATAGTCATGTGAGGGGCACATGCCCTCTCTAGAAATTTCTCTAGGAAAGATGACTTATTTTGTCATCTTTTTTTTTTTTTGTCACATGGCCAATATGGCCCCATTTTGGAAATTTCATGAACCTTGTGTGAAATTCCCGTTTTGCCCCTCGACTTTCCTCAATATTACCATTTTGCCCCTAGCCTTCCACATTATTTCCATGAACCATTTTGCGAATTTCCTTTTTACCCTTAACCTTTCTGAATATTTCCATACAATAATATTCATAAATAATATTCATAACCAACTTGTACATTAAAATAATTTTGGAAGGTAGTCATTCCCTCAACTTTGCCACGACTACCTTGAAATCTCCGAACGTATAAAATACGAGATATAACAGTTTAACTGTTGAGTTACTTTTCTTCCTTCACGGTCACAATCTGATCAAGTTAACATCAGCAAAATCTCGTCAAAAGAAAGTGTCATCCAACACAGAAGTATTACGGCTTCTTCAATTATAAGCTGTAGAATGGATGGAGTGTTAAATTAGTAGTAACAACCGACAAAATGGCCAAAAAACTAAGATTCAACTTTATACTGGTGATGGATGCAAAAGCAAGAGTACAATTGATTATACAAAAATGCCTAAAGTCTCAATAATCAACTTATAGTAACACCACTATAAACATTTTCCTACAATTCCATAATTCTCCATTAGTCTGGGATAATCGATAATTCACGCCAAAACTCAAATGCTTACTGTAAATAAGCGAGAATATCAGGAAATAGAAAAGTACAAAGAGGTATACCTTCTATTTTTTTCTTCTACAAGTAGATTTTAGAAAAGCATGGATCTCTATGATAGGGAAGGAGATTATCCACCAAATCTAGACAACCATCTTAATCAAAATCTACCAAGTCAAGAACTATGGGATTATAGAAGCTTCTTCAATACCTGCAAAGTCTTCCTTCACAAAAGATTATAAGTAAATATATCAAACTATCACTCCAGTCCATTTGCTTTGTAGAACTTTATGAAGATAGATAATACTACACATGGGGCACATACATAAATAAATTTTCAGAAAAAAATATCAAAAGTCCATAGTAAAAGAATTATACTAGACTCTTGTTATGGTCAAATTCGGAATTCTGAAGATTTTTTTTTACTTTCTCTTGTTATTTCCTAATAGAAAAATCTTAATTGACATTAACAAGATGAACCCATAATTCGCACATAAAGGGAATATGTTTTCTTGCAATGTAATGATAAGACGGGCAACCAACTGAACAATAATATTTAATGAGGCATTTTCCTCCTCCACACATGTTAGCTTGATAAGATGAAAAGTATTTTATCAAAAAATAAACCAAACACATAATATTTTCCCAGAATGCTTTCTATCTTTTCACAATATATGAAGGCTAAATCATAAAAAAGATCCAAACACCAATGATTAGATATTCACATGTGCAGTTCCTATGGATACTAATACCAAGAATTCAAACATCAATATGACCAAGAAAGGTCAAATCATAGAACCCACAAGAAAAGAAATGAAAACTACCCTTCTTCGCTACAAATTCCAATCTTTTTTCACTCTATACTACAATAATTCCCTCCACATATACCTTCCCATTGCCACCCCTCTGAAAGAACAGAGGAAAAATCACCGACATAGAACTAAAGTTGAAAAAAAGTCCGGATTATTCATAATTCATAAATATTATTGAGAAAATAATTCATTTGGAACATTGTTATCTCCTGCATTTGACTTACCCGATATTTGTGTGGCCATTGTCAACTACAAGCCTATCTGTTGACCAAACGGATAGAGAGAGTGGGCACCGGGAGTTACCACCAAGAAATTAAATGTTGTGTTTGTATGTTAGGGTTTTACTTACTTTAGGAACGAGGGAGTTTTGGAAAAATATTAGGTAAAAAAGTGGCGCCTCTTTTTTTATTTGGTTCTAACGACAGGCAGTCATATTTTTAATCAACAATATTAATGTTTCATTTGTTTTTAATAAAAAATGAATTTCAATGACAGGAATAAAATCCAGTCGCTGTTAGTGTACTTTTAACGACTGATTTTTTACCACGTCGTTAAGTAATGGTCGCTAAAAGTCAAGTTTCTTGTAGTATACATTTCTTCTAGCTCAGCATGATGAATCTCCAGTGCTTCAAAGCATTCTTCTATGATGGCTGCGCACTACTCTTCCCAAAACAACGTCCTTAAATCCTTTTCTGAATCTTCGCCGTTGTGACTCAATGGGCATGCTGTGAAGGACTGGTATAGATGACAAAATGGCTTTCTCATTTCAATAGGACCTCTTGGTCCATGTTCTGCTTCTTCTTCTTCTTCTTCTTCTTCTTCTTCTTCTTCTGCCTTGCATGGCTCGTATCCGACCCCAAATCTATATTTTCTGTTTTTATATTCACCGGTTCTTTGTTTCCCTGTAAGTTCCTTCCCAGACCTTTCCCGGGCTCAAACCCACTTCTTATCATAGTCGGAGCAACTATTTTATAGACCGGTGGCATAGGGGTACCTTCATCATCTCCCCTGCGATCTATCATGGCTAATTCAACGGTGTGAAACTCAGTCTGGTGACTTCTCTATGATTAGTACTGCACTGTCCGGATAGTTGTGAATACTTTCTTTACCGTGAATCACGACTTCTTGATCATCCCATATAAATTTGAGAGACTGGTGCAACGAAGATGCCACGACTCCAGTGGCGTGCAACCATGGTCGTCCGAAATATAAGATGTAGCTCGTTTTGATATCCATGATGAAGAACTCCACCACGAACTATACGGGACCCATTTAAATGTGTAGATCTATTTCACCAATCAGATCACTGGTTACGCCATCATAAGCTTTTACATTGGTTTGACTCTTGCGGAATTTGCCAACATCATATCCAAGTTGTTTCAAAGTCATCACACGGCTTATATTCAACCTAGCTGCTCCATCAATTAGCACTTGAGGGATAATCTTTTCGCGGCATTTAATTGTTATGTGTAAGGCCTTGTTGTGGGTCTTACCCTCTCTTGGTAATTCGCCATAAAAAAATAAGATCCTATGCCCCCGTACAACATACCTTACAATCTTTTGCCAATATTTCACTTGTAGTGCCGGCGGGTACTTGGACTTCATCCAAATCTTTCATTAAGGCTAAACGATGTTGAGATGAACTAAGTAATAATGACATTACTGATATCCTGGCAGGAGTCTTATGCAGGTGCTCAACAATCGAATATCCTTGACTGGCATTTTCCTCCAAAAGTTTTTAGCTTCACCTTCAATGATTGGCCTTTTCTGAGGATTTTCCAACGTGGTGCTTCAAGTACATGCTCTTCTGGTGCATAACACCTTCTAGACTTGGTCATACCCTGAACCGTAGTGGCTATCTCTTTTTCTTTACTGATCATCATCAGGTGTGATGGTTTGATCACAAAAGGTGCGTTCTCAACTGGCCCCCGATGTTTTGAGCACGAACAGCTCGTTTTGAATTCAAGCGACTGTTGAGGGATATTTGAGCACGAAAGGCTCTTTCTTGGCTACAACAAATGACTGGGACATCTCAGATTTCCTTGTCAAATTGCCTAACACTTCTTTTCGCTCTTGTAAGGACAACGAGGCGACGGTGCTTTCCAATCCTTTAATATCTGGACAAATGATCACAGGGCTCTCTTCCCATTCATCACCTCTTTCTATCATGTGAATTTGATTTCCTCAATGCTTCGGGAGAAGATTTATGTCCACATTTGGAGGTACTGGCTCCATGATAAGCTCATGATTGTCAATCATATCTTGTAGCTTATGCCTTAAGCTTATGCAATATTCGGTAGTATGGCCAACTTGGTTAGAATGATAGGCACAAGTGAAATCTGTCATGTACCGTCGATCCTTGGGTTAGCAGGTTTTGGTGGAACAACATTCATTCGATCGACATCTCTTAGCTTGGCAAACAAACTAGCTCTTGATTCTGGTAAAGGAGTGAATACTCTCATAGGTTTCTTTTGGGGTGCCTCATAGTTCGCTGGTGGATGTTGGTTTTGGAAAGTCTAATTTTGTGGAGCTTGGTTATTGGGTGCTAGCATTCGATAATTTGGTCGTGGAGCTTGGTTGCTAGGTGCTGGTATTTAATTATTTGGTTGTAGAGATTGGTAGCCAGGCTGTGGGTAGCACACAAACATTGGGCTATATTGGGGCGAAGTGGTTATATAGCTGGTTGGTGGAGGCGATTGTTAGTTGTCTTGATTTTTGTGGGTTATCTCTTTTACTCAACTTTTTGGGCTAGTAGCTCTAGAAACATAAGCAACATCTTCTCTCTTCTTTTTGCTGCTTATTGCTCAAGACACAACTAATCTATGTAATACACTGAATATCCTGCTGGTCTTGAGACCATCTTCTATGTCTTCCCCAACAACGACTAAACCTGCAAAGGAGCTCCATTTCATAGTTATTATTTTGTCAAAACAATCAGCTTCTTAGTACCGTATAAATGCAGCTACTAGCTCAACTTCAGTCATAGGTGGTTGCACACACGCCACCTCATCTCTCCAACGACTGGCATGTAGTAGTTAGAGGGCATCAAACAATTTCCCTGTAAATTTTTCGATATCAATAAAATGTTTGCCTTCTAAATTTCTCTTGTTCTTCTCTTTGAAAGGCATGGAAAGGCTGATCCTAAGTTAGTATAGGGTTAGGAAATATTGGGCAAGTTGAGCTTGCTATGAGTACAATAGTTTTCCGAAGCTTTGACAGTATGTCTGTAGTAGTGCGAAAGTTTTTCCGAGTTGAGTAGCTTGGCTAGGAAGCTAGCCCATTTTGTAGGAAAAACTTTCATATCTACGATCTTTCAAACTGTCCGACTAACTTGACAAGCCATCCTTCGGGTTGTTGATGTCAGGTTTGTGGCAAGCCATTTTTCAGGATGTTGAAGCCCAGTCCTACTATGTAAGAAAACTATTGTGCTTGTAGTTTGGCTGTCTTGCTTGGTGTTTCCCCGCCCTCTACATAACCGTGGTGTCAGAGCCAGTCCATCTCTTTCGGAGAGAGGATCAGTTTAGTAAAAATATGTCTGAGTCGTTACCATCTGCGTCCAACCCTTGTAAGTCCTTAGCAAAAATAAATATGTCTCCTACTCTGTATAAAACCCTTTCTTGCAAATATGACTACCTTTATGAAGTTGATATTTTACCTGATAGAAACAAAGTGTCTCCCACCGACCTACCCCTCATAAACCCATACTATGCTTTTGCTAAAAAGACATGTTCCCCGTGGTCACAAATCCGTTCCCTGGTCCAACCAAAGCCCAAAGAAGCTAAAGAATATGTTGGTGCCTCAAAACTTGACCAACACCCTATTCTAGCAACTCAGGAGGAACAATTCATCACTCTGCAGATTCCAGATGATTTTCATAGACAGTGGAAACATCATGGTTTCACCCATGTCCATTTTGGTGCTATTAGAATTGCATTAACATATCTGTCACGACCCAACCCCGTGGGCCGCGACTGGTGTCCGAGCTGGACACCCATACACACTCACTTGCCAAATCTATATATCAAGGACTTATCCGTATTCAGCAAACATTAAGTTATGCAGATATTGAAATCAGATGTCGTCTTAAGCGGTCATATATAGCAAAATATCACAAAGAAGCAGGCAAGGCTGGCGGGAAACACATCGCCCGAATATATATACATCCATACACACACATATGGGCCGTTTCGGCCATCACAGCAAACGGGACCGCTTAAGACACAAATCACAAACATGACCACACAATGATGACCCATGACCCACATATATGTCTACAGGCCTCTACAAACCACAACAGAAACATATGACGGGACAGGGCCCCGCCGTACCCCAAATAGTCATATATATACAGAAACATGTACAACAAAGATATGTACCAAAAATATGGGCTCCGGATCAAAGGGAGCACTCCAAAGTAGCAGAATAGGTATCCTACACTGGCGGGTCACCAGAACGAACGTCTGCACCTGCGGGCATGAAACGCATCCCCCGAAGAAAGGGGGTCAGTACGAAATAGGTACTGAGTATGTAAAGCATGAAATACACTATCCAAAATCATAACGGACATACAAAGTATGGAAAAGGAGTATAAAAATCAATATACCAAGAAACTTGTTTTAAAACACAAATGATGCATATATAAGAGTCATGCATAGGGCTTAGGAACGTGGTCGCCACTCCGACACTAGCGCCATAACACATCATACTCCAGAAGGTTTCAAATCTCCGTACAATCCCGAACATATCGTAACATCATAACACATCATACGCCATAACACATCATAACACCATATATAGGCGGTACCCGACCCTTTAATAAGTGGCTCGGTGAACCGTAACACATCATACTGCCGAATATAACATAGTGCGCACGACGACCAAACCGGCCCGGGACTCGGCGAACGATATAATTGTAGTGTGCACGAGCGGAGTAGTGAGAAACCATATGCATATAAATAAATAAATTCCAAGACTCGATGGACAAATATATTTACCGACATCTGAATGCTCAGAAACAAGTATCGGGTCAATCGGAATTAGTATACGGAGGTTATGAGCTTTTGAAGTACAGAACCTTCTAAAAGCGTTTCAGAAGCCATTTTTGGGAAAGTCAAGTAACCATCATATTAGGTACCTTTTGGATATCGTTATGGATCAACTAAATGGAGCTTTTTGAACCATGTGTACGTATCAAAATATGTTTCAAAGACTTTAGTCATATTAATCATCTTTTGAATAACATTCGGAAACATATCAACTAGAACTCCGAACATCATAAATACGCATCAAACCATATGGAGTAGCTTATGGAAGTCAAGGATATTAGCCATCATAGTGGCTCTAAGAATAGGATTTTCTTTAAAATCATACATATATGTCATTTGCTCGTTTCATAAGGGTCATGCCAAAAGAAAGAAAGGTTAGGCTTTACATACCTCGATCGCTCACTAAACAAATCTCGACTCAAGTCTCGGGCTCCCCAAGATCTACAATCACGTTATTAATTACCAAACATTAGCTATAAGTACTTAGAAATTAAATTCTATCTAGTACTTGTCTACAGAAATTTCGGCAGCATCTCCCCTGTAAATACAACCCCGAGAATTCAACTCGGCCAAATTTATCAACAACCATACCAACAATCATTTCAACAATACCAACAATCAATTTGGAACATATTCTAACATTAGTAACCCGCACAACATTCAAAACAATCCAACCAACTCTATTCCACCTGAAACTCTACAAATGCAACAAAAGCCACAACAATACATTTTCTTCCTTCAAATTCATAAACTACAACAACAATTCACACTTTAGCGACTTCACTTCTCACAATTACATAAAATCATATTAAAATCACATTAATTCCTACAACAACTCACAACAAATTTCAATGCCGACTTGAACCATTAAACCTTCATTTACATCATAAAGGCCACAACAACACAACTAACATGCTAAATAAAATTAATTCATCTTTCCTCCACCATACAACACCACACGGCCACAATCACACACACACACCCACACGGCCCACACACAACACATAATATTTCCATGATTTTCATTCATTTCTGCATACTACAACATACATAAACCTTCCATAACATATAAAAGAAGAGAAATTCTTACCTTTTTCCTCAATTTCCCACTTGACTAAAATTTTGAACTTGCCACCAAGAGTAGTTTTCTTGCTTCAATAATTATACCACGTTAAAGAGGGTCTTTGAATTAGTAAGAATACTAGAAGAATCAATTTTTTGAATCAAAGATTGAAGGCTTAAATTTTTTTCTTCTTTTTCTTTCTTGGCCGAGAGGCCTTTTTTTTTTTGCTCTCAAGTTCTCTTTTCTTGAAGGTTCTTGAATGATGAATAATGGCGGACCTTTCTCCTTTTTATTTACTTAAGTTAGCTTCTACATGGGCCTTGGCCCATTCCCCCTTTGGCCGGCCACCTTGGGCCTCTTCTCGTTTTTTTTTGTTTTTTCCAAGCCCAATTATTCATGACTAATTTTTTTTTGTAATTCATGAAACTATTTTCCAAATTTCCAATTTTTCCCTTAGCCTTCCTCAATATTTCCGCATCAATATTTTCATGAACAACTTATGTATTAAATAAGATCAAAAATATTGCCTTATCTCTTACTAGTCACAATTATCTCAAATTATCCAAATGTGCAAATTACGGGATATAACAATATCATGGACGAAAGGGCCAACCAGTTGTAGCTCGCCTTTCCCTTCTTGATACCAGATATAACGAGTACCAACATGCGAATTTGGGTACCACAGAAGTCACTCTAAATGCTGGGACAGTTTTTGTCACTATATTTCCAAATTTTAACATGTCCCTGTATGATCCATATCTAACGGAGGCTTTAAAGCTCCAAGTCCAAATTCAAGGTGCTCCACAAGCTAAAAATGCTATTCAGGCTACTTTACACTACCAAATAGCTTGGCGAGTTCAGAATCATGCTATGGATATCTCTCTTCCAGGTGGAGAAAATGCTTTGCTCTTAAAAGTGGATGCCACCAACGGAACTACCATGTGCACCCAAATCCCAAAACAACTTTCTAGAGAAGAACTTATCAAAGTCCATCCAGATACATGGGTCACGAATTATGAAAAGCTGAGAGAACCTGTTGAACCTCTCCAATCTTCTGAAACCACTTTTTCCATAAAACCTGATAAAACAGTCGCCATAAGCTTTGACCACTCTCACCTTAAAAAACCCAACAAAACAACCTTCTCTTTCCAGATGTACCAACCCACTCATAACCAAGCACACCAAGATGACCCTGAAACATTCGCTTACCATCTCCCAAGTATCATGAGCGAACATGACTGGATAAAGTAGTTCGATAATGAAGGTCATGAAGTATGGTGGTTCAAATGTCCTTTCACGGGACACTGCCCATGGGATGTCCCATGTGACTGTCAAGAATGTCTTGACGATAAAATTGAATGGGAGGAACACCATACAAGAAGAGCCAAATAAAAAAAAACAGGGGGAAACTCTGAAAGAAAGTTCCGAACAAGGTATGAAGAAGGAGACTCATCTATCGGTTCACTGAGCCGTCCAGGAAAATATGAATTCCTTGTTTCGTACAAACCCAAAAGTTGGCCATCTATCCCTAACCAAAATTTACATCACACACCTTCAAACCCAAGTATCCCAAAGCCAGAAATATTCATGATGGACCCCTCCAGCTCCAGTCACACCACTGAATTTCCCTCACAACAACCTTTTGAAAAGGATGGTGCAAACCATGCCCCTAAAATTCCAAGGCAAAATGTTGTGCTGCCCACGGCAGAAAAGCGACCAATAAGTGAAGTGGAAGCGACAATCAATTGGCAATCCGAAAATGCCATTTGTCAAAACAAAATGTTAACTAATATTAGCACTTCCATCAGCAATGTTGCTCACACACAGAATAAGATGATGAGCAGGGTGGAGACAATTGAGAAGAAGGTGGAACAAGCATCTTCTCAGCATGCTGGACTGATCAAAGCCCTGGAATTGTGAATAACAAACATGCAGTATGAGATTTCTCCACCAGGAACTTCCCTTTTCCATTTCTTTAACTAACAACAAAAGGAAATGGCTGGCCTTAAAGAACAAATACAGCTACTGAGATATGGTTACCTTGAACCGCAAAAAACACAAAGCTGCCCAACAAAACCCGCCTTTTTCCCCATGTCCTCACAAACATACTCACCACCAAAGCTTGACCATTCTTTCGCTGTGCTCCCATCCACAAAGCGAGACCCTATGCCTTTTGCCCAAAAACAAAACAATGAACCTGAGTTTGACATTGCAAAAATGGTTTGGGAAAGGAAAGACTCTATGGCGGCCCAAAAGCATTCCAAACGAAAGAAAGAACTCGGGGAAAGTTCAAAAGAACCCGAGCTGGAAACCTTGATGATCTCGGCCCATAATATTCCTAACCTCTACATGACCCGACCCACAAAGGATGTAGAGGAGGATGATACCCTAGGATCCAGTGACCAAGATTCATATGATACTGATCCTACGGAAGCAAGCTTTGAGACAAGCGAAGATTCCTCAGTTGACTCTTCAGAAGAAAATAACCCGCCAATATTCATGAATCAACCCAGAGAACCAGAAATCTCTGAAGTAGATGATGATCGGGACGGGATAACAGATGAGCCAATTCCAGAAAGAAGGCCAGAACCAACAACAGCAAAATTCGTTGGGACTGGATTCCATACTTTCAGTCTAGATGATATCAAAGTATCAAGATGGCCCGAAAGGATCCAAGATTTCTTCACTTGGATGATGACAAAGAATCTTATCGAACGGGAAAAGTATATGATCCTGTCAAAATTCACTTCAAGGTTCTCCGGAATTCTCCGAGACTGGTGGAATGCACTTGGGACACAAGACAAGAATACGTTTCTCACATCCCAAGACTTTGCTTACAACATCAAAACACTCCAAGAGGTATTTTCTGGTGATACCGGCCAAAGGCAAGAAAAACTAAGGAGACAGTTCTTTGAAATGAAATGCGTAGCATTTGATAGAGATGCCATCAATATCCATTTTCAGAAGATGGCTAAAATTTTCTTTGAGTTAGGCGGAGAAGCTAGTCTCAAGCAAGCCTGTTATATCCCGTGTTTTCACACGTTTGGAAAAACATGTGATATATTGGATTTTTGATATATAAGGTCAAATTTGATATTTTGTTGAACATAGGAGTTATGCATGAAAGAATAGAGTCATGAAAGTGTGGGACAAGGCTAAGGGCAATTTTGGAATTTTGGAAATTAGTTTCGGGAATTACAAAATATGATTCACAAGCTATTGGGCTCAAAAATTTAATTGGAAGTAAAGCCCAAAAGGGGTGTCATGGCCGGCCACTTAAGGCCTTGATCCAAGCCCATTTTAGTTGGTCATGTGCTTGGTCATGTGACCAAGCACTTCAACTATATACATAGAATAATTGTGATAAGAATGAAGCAAGATCAAACAAGAGCAAAAAAAAAGAGAGAGTAAGTAGGGTTTCGGGTTTGGTGGTGAAGATTTCACTCCCACAAATCTTGTTCTAAAAATTTATTTCTTGTTGAATTCTTACTAAGTCAAGGTTCCTTTGTAGCTTGGTATAGTTGTTTTGGAGTGGGAAGCATTAGAATCACCAAAGTGATCATATCTCCAAGTGAAGAAGACTTGAGGAAAAGGTAAGAATTTCTACCTTTTTATTGTGTTATGAAGTTTTGATTGTGTTGTAGTATATAGAAATGTGTTGATTGTATGAAGAAATGGAAGTTTGCAAAGTGGGTGTGTGTGGTGAGTGTGTAGCCGTGGGTATATCCTAATTATATAGCCACAATGTGTTGAATTCATGTTGTATTCTAGTTGTGAATGTGATGGAATTTATGTTGAGAATGAAAGTGGAATAAATTTGATTGAATTGATGAAAATAGCATTTGGCCGTGTGGTATGGAGTGGTTTGGAATGGAATGGATTACGTTTGTTTAGTGTGTTAAAGTGTTGTTGTGATGTTTGTAATGTAAATGAAGTTAGAATGATATAAGTTTGTATTGAATTGGAATGTAGAAACTTATGTCGTTTTAGTATGATTTTCCGACATTAAGGAAATGAAGTTGTTTGGTTGTGAATTATGATGATCATTGATGAATTTGGAAGTTGGAAACTTGTTATGAAGTTGTATGCCAAAGATTTGATGTTTTGCATAAGTTATGACTTTGACGGAAAGTTGTATATTGTGTATATCGAGTGTATAACTTGAGGAAAACGATATGAAATGCTTCTAGAACTATATGGTGATGATTTTGATTGTTGATGAATGTGAAATTATTGATATTAGTGAAAGTTTTGGGTTAGAATGAAGGTTATGTCAACTTGTGAGAAAAATGGCTAGTTGAAGGATATTTGTGTTTTTAATGTTCATTGTTGATATTGATGTTGTCGTTTGGGTTGTTGTTGATGATTTATAGCCGAGTTGAATTCTCGGGGTGCTATATGTATAGGGGAAGTGCTGCCGAAATTTCGGTAGACAAATATGCATTAAGTTGAAACTTTGGTATTCATAGCTTACAATTGGTAAACTTGACCAATTGCAGTTTTTCGACGAAACGGGACGTGAGTTTGGAAAGGCGTAAAGAGCTTGAAAGGTATGTAAAGCAACCCCAATTCTTCCCTTGGCATGCCCTTAGTGTGTTAGGGTCGGATCCGGGCCTCGAAGGACCTCTTGGCCCTCGGAATCCGCAAGAGAACATTTCAGTTTTTCCTTCAGTAGAATTGAACTACTTTGGTACACTTTTCTTGAAATAATGCAACTTTGCTCCAAATTACTTGGAAAGTCATAGAATGCTTGTAGAACCTTCTTAGGTGATACCATAAGCTTAGAGGGAATAATTTGAGCCCGTCGCCTTATTTGTCCCGAGGCGGGCCCACTATTCCCGGTTTTGCCCTTAATGTGCTAAAGCTTCCTTTTTAAGCGATTTTTGAAAGAAATGTTTTGATTACCCTACTAATCGCATAACGAATATTATTTTAAATATTCTATTCTATCTTATAAATTATTTTGACACTCGGAATGACTTCGGGAAAGTTATACTTCTGTAATTTATTATGATATCCGAAATGCATTTATTATGATCCCGTCCGACTCCATTGGATCTGTTTGGCTTTGATACGCTTCATTGAGTCTTTGAAAACATTTATGATATTTTTAAATTGCATTAGTTTCTCACTACTCCATTCGTGGATGTCCCAATGTTTCCCACACTGAGCCCGGGCCAGGATATGTTGTCAAGCGTGATTCTCTGCATTGTTCGCCGCGTCCCGATGTGAGGGGGCAGGTATATGCGTACATGGGTCTGTGGAGTATGATGTGCCATGTCCGCCTATTCTGATGTGATCTGTTATGGCCATTTTGATATGACATTTTATGATACGGGGTCACGCCCTTTTTTCTGATTCCTCTGTATTGTGGCACCAGCGTCAGGAGGGTGGCCACGTTCTGTCTGCTGAGTCCCGTGGCAGGGACCGGATATGATATGACATATGTTTCTGTACACATTCTGTCTGTTTTGGAAATATGCATTTGACACTCTGGATTTTGTACTCATTTTCTGAAATCATTATGATTTGACTTCTGTGATTCCGCTTTACATATTCAGTACATATTTCGTACTGACCCCCTTTCTTCGGGGTGCTGCGTTTTCATGCCGCGCAGGTACAGACGACAGGTTCGCTGATCCATCTGTTTAGGATCCCACTTCTGCTATTTTGGGGCGCTCTCTTCTTCAGAGCCCACTTTTTGGTACAGTCTGTCACTGCTATCTGGATATGTACATTGTTCTGGGTATGACGGGGCCCTGTCCCGTCTTATGATTATGATATGTTCTGTAGAGGTCTGTGGATATATCTGTGTGGGTTCTGTACATATGTTTGGGATACTTTGTTCTATGATGGCCTTATCGGCCTATGTGTGCCAAGTCTGCTTTTTATGCTAAATTCTGTAGCGTCCACTAATATTATTATTATATTATTTTGTTAATATGCTAATTTGGGTATCGGGTACGTATAGGTGCCCAGCTAGGGCAATGGTCGCGGCCCACGGGGTTGGGTCGTGACAAAAGTGGTATCAGAGCGGTTCGTCCTCGGATTGTCCACAGACCGTGTCTAGTAGAGTCTTGATTATCGGTGTGTTGTGCACCACACCTATAAACAGGAGGCTACAGGGCATTTAGGATACTACCCTTCTTTCTATCTTAGATGGTGCGATAGAGCTGTGTTATCAGGATGACCCCTCCCTAACGAGTGGCTATATTTGCAGATATGCCTCCAAAAAAGGCAACAGCGGCCCAAAAGGCCAAGTCAGCAGCCTTGGGAGAGACTAGCCGGGTCCAGAGGATTACCAGGGCCCAGGCACATATTGCTCCGGAGACTTTGCCCCAGACAGAGGGTTCTTCTACACCGCCACTCGTGGAGGAGATAGGGGCAGCCGTAGCTGCAGATCGGGGGGCGGCTCCACCGCCAGCTCCCGCAGTTCCAGTACCTGAGCCTCCTGCTCCACGGCCAGGCACTGAGGATCAGTCTTTGAGGGAGGCAGTCCAGTTGCTGACGAGACTTGTGGCAGGGCAGGTTCAGGGGCATGGACTGGGAGGTGACCGGGTAGTCAGGCGTGATAGTTCGAGAGCCCGTGAGTTTTTGACTTGTAGTCCTCCAGAATTCTTCGGGACAAAGCCCAAGGAGGATCCTGAGGAGTTTATCAGGAAGATGCGGCGCACTCTAGATTTGATTAATGCTTCCGAGACAAAGTCAGTCGCGTTAGCTTCGTACCGGTTATATGATGTGGCGGCAAACTGGTACGAGTCATGGGGGCTATCCAGGGGGGACGACGCTCCCCCAGCAGTTTGGGGCGATTTTTCTCAGGCATTTCTTGGACATTTTCTACCCCCCAGAGTTGCGACGAGCCAGATCTGATAGATTCTTATTATTGAGGCAGAAGGGCCGCAGTGTCCGGGACTATAGTTTGGACTTTGATTCCTTGGCCCGATATGCACCTGCTGTGGTGACTACTATGGCGAACCGGATGCACATATATATTATGGGGCTGGATCGGTATTTTGTTGATAGCTGCTTAGTATTGGCTGCTCAGCCCGGTATGGACATTGCCTGTATTCAGGCCCACGCCCAGGGCATGGAGGATCGGGGCAGAGGAGGACACCAGCCTGACAGGAGCCAGGATCGGAGACAGCCCAAGAGGGCCAGATCATCTGGAGACTTTCGGGGCAGACAGCCCCAACAGCCGCAGCAGCCTAGCAGATTTTCATCTCAGCCGGCGTAGAGCTCACCTCCCCAGCCTATAGGTCGCAGGTTCGATAGCCCAGGGTATTCAGGAGCAGGCCAGAGCTCCAGGGCTTCAGGTTCGCGGACAGATAGGGGTTCTGGTCAGATGAGGCCACCCAGGGTTCAGTGTTCTCTTTGTGGCAGGTATCATCCGGGGGAGTGCTACAGAGCCACCGGTGCATGCTTTTCTTGTGGTCGTCAGGGCCATTCTGTGAGAAATTGCCCGTATAAGGGTAGTTCGGGTGGTGCAGCGCAGCCTACCGGATCAGCCGCTGGGTCTTCATCTTCGTCAGTGGCTATGCGCCCTACGGGGCAGGGTTTTCCAGCACCAGCGGGTCGCGGCAGAGGCCATGGTGGAGCTTCTGGTATTAGCGGTCCTTCAAACCGCATTTATGCTTTGGCCAGCCGCCAGGATCAGGAGGCATCTCCTAATGTCGTTACAGGTACTTTATTGGTCTTCTCTCGGTCTGTGTATGCACAAATTGATCCAGGTTCGACTTTATCATATATTTCACCACTTGTTACTGGTAAAATTGGTATTATGTCTGAACCTATAAAGCCATTTGAGGTAGCCACACCGATCGGGGACTTTATTGTAGCGAAACAAGTATATAAAGATTGTTCCGTAATTGTTTGTGACCGTGACACTAAGGCAGATCTGGTAGAGTTAGATATGACTGAATTTGATGTTATTATGGGTATGGATTGGCTAACTTCCTGTTACGCTAATGTTGACTGCTAGAATAAGGTGGTTCGCTTCCAGTTTCCCGGGGAGCCAGTTATAGAATGGGCTGGTAATACAGCATCGCCGAAGGGTAAGTTTATTTCGTACCTTAAGGCGAAGAAAATGATCAGAAAGGGTTATATCTATCATCTGGTACGGGTGTAAGACTTGGGAGCAGAGATGCCGACACTTCAGTTAGTCCCCGTGGTTAATGAGTTTCTAGATGTTTTCCCCGACGAGCTTCCAGGTCTTCCTCCAGAGCGGGAGATAGACTTCTCTATTGACTTACCCCCAGACACTCAGCCTATCTCTATTCCTCCGTACAGAATGGCGCCTGCAGAATTAAAGGAGTTGAAGGAGCAGCTGAAAGATTTGTTGGATAAGGGTTTCATCAGACCCAGTACTTCGCCTTGGGGAGCCCCGGTATTATTTGTGCGTAAGAAGGACGGGTCGCTGCTTATGTGTATTGATTATCGGCAGCTGAATAAGGTAACTATAAAGAATAAATACCCCCTCCCCAGGATTGATGATTTGTTTGATCAGCTGCAGGGCGCTAAGTGTTTTTCGAAGATAGATCTTCGATCCGGTTATCACCAGGTACGAGTACGAGAGGCTGATATCCCTAAGACAGCTTTCCGGACCCGATATGGGCATTATGAGTTCAGGGTTATGTCTTTTGGGCTTACTAATGCCCCCGCAGTATTCATGGATTTGATGAACCGGGTATTCAGGCCATTCTTGGATATGTTTGTAATTGTATTCATTGATGATATCCTGGTTTATTCTCGGTCTGAGGCAGAGCACGCAGATCATCTGAGATTGGTGTTAGGGGTACTCCGGCATCAGAAATTATATGCAAAATTTTCTAAGTGTGAATTCTGGCTGTCTTCAGTGGCTTTCTTGGGGCATATTATTGCAGCTGATGGTGTCCGGGTGGACACACAGAAGATTGAGGCCGTGAAGAATTGGCCCAAACCTACGACGCCCACAGAGGTACGCAGTTTCCTGGGGTTAGCAGGTTATTACAGGAGGTTTGTGGAGAAGTTTGCTTCGATTTCAGCGCCTTTGACAAGGCTGACTCAGAAGGGAGCTAAGTTCCAGTGGTCTGACGCTTGTGAACGGAGCTTCCAGTTGATGAAGGAGAAGCTGACTTCAGCCCCAGTTCTGACTCTTCCAGAGTGACCGGACGGGTATGTTATTTATTGTGACGCTTCTGGCATGGGGTTGGGCTGTGTATTGATGCAGCACGGCGGAGTTATAGCGTATGCTTCCCGGCAGCTCAAAAAGCATGAGAAGAATTATCCTACCCACGATCTGGAGCTCGCAGCGGTGATTCATGCTCTTAAGATATGGAGACACTATTTATATGGCGTTCATGTGGATATCTATACTGATCATAAGAGTCTCCAGTATATTTTCAGACAGAGAGAGCTTAATTTGCGGCAGCGGAGGTGGCTGGAGCTTCTGAAAGATTATGATGTAGATATTCTGTATCATCCGGGTAAGGCAAATGTTGTTGCAGATGCGCTCAGTCGGAAGTCTATGGGCAGTTTGGCCGATTTACAGCCAGACAGGAGAGAGATAGCCTGTGATATTCAGCAGTTGGCTAGTCTCGGGGTTCGTCTGGCCGATTCTGGAGACACCCGGATTTCTGTTCGAGGGGTTTCTGAGTCGTCCATCAGGAACGATATTAAAAGGCGTCAATACGAAGATCCTGTCTTAGCTCGGTACCGGGTCACAGCCTATGATAAGGAGAGGACTCCGTTCGAGTTTTCCCCGGACGACACTTTGTTATACAGAGGCAGGTTGTGTGTACCTGATATTGCAGGCCTTCGGCAGCAGGTTATGAGCGAGGCACATTATGCTCGCTATTCGGTCCATCCTGGGTCTACAAAGATGTATCATGATCTCCGATGCTTATACTGGTGGGACGGTATGAAGCGGGATATTGCAGAGTTCGTCGCCCAGTGCCCTAATTGTCAGCAGGTCAAGATTGAACATCAGAAGCCAGGTGGACTGTTGCAGGAGATGGAAATCCCGACTTGGAAGTGGGAGGTTATTAATATGGACTTCGTTACAGGTTTGCCTCGCACTCCGCGGAAGTATGATTCCATCTGGGTCGTTGTTGATAGGCTGACGAAATCAGCCCATTTTCTTCCCGTCAGGACTACTTATTCCGCCGAGGATTATGCCAGGCTCTATATTAAGGAGATTGTGAAGCTTCACGGAGTTCCTCTATCTATTATGTCTGACAGAGGCGCCCAGTTTACGGCGCATTTCTAGAGGTCTTTTCAGGAGGGTCTAGGGACTCAGGTGAGTCTGAGCACAGCCTTTCATCCTCAGAGTGACGGACAGGCCGAGCGCACTATACAGACGCTGGAGGATATGTTGCGGGCCTGCGTTATTGATTTCAGAGGCAGCTGGGATGATCACTTGTCGTTGATTGAGTTTGCATATAATAACAGTTACCATTCCAGCATCCAGATGGCTCCATACGAGGCTTTATATGGCAGGAAATGCAGATCGCCGATCGGCTGGTTTGATATTGGCGAGACAGAGTTGATTGGCCTAGATATGGTCCAGCAGGCAGTGGACAAGGTGAAGCTTATTCGAGAGCGACTGTTGGCAGCCCAGAGTCGACAGAAGTCATACGCGGATAAACGGCGTCGACCGTTAGAGTTTCAGGTAGGCGATTGGGTATTTCTGAAGGTATCGCCTATGAAAGGCGTGATGCGGTTCGGCAGAAAGGGTAAGCTCAGTCCGCGTTATATTGGGCCTTATCAGATTGTTCGGAAAGTTGGAAATGTCGCCTATGAGTTAGATTTGCCATCTGATTTGGAAGCGGTACATCCGGTATTCCATGTCTCTATGCTCCGCAAATGCATTGGTGACCCTTCCAGAATATTTCCTGCGGATGATATTCAGGTGACGGAGCAACTATCGTACGAGGAGCAGCCCGTATCTATTTTGGATCGTCAGGTAAGGAGGCTCCGGAATAAAGATGTAGCCTCTGTTAAGGTACTGTGGCGGAACGATAATAGGGAGGAAATGACGTGGGAGGCCGAAGAGGAAATGAAGAAGAAATATCCTCAATTGTTCCCTATGTCCACAGGTAACCTTAAATCCATGCTTAAATTCATTTCAATACCAATCGTATGTCCTATGTGTTGTCTATAATCAGAAACACCCCGAAAGTATTTTCCAACCCTATAAGATTAATTTTACATTCGAGGACGAATGTTCTAAAGGGGGAGAGGATGTTATATCCCGTGTTTTCACACGTTTGGAAAAACTTGTCATATATAGGATTTTTGAGATATAAGGTCAAATTTGATATTTTGTTGAACATAGGAGTTATGCATGAAAGAATAGAGTCATGAAAGTGTGGGACAAGGCTAAGGGCAATTTTGGAATTTTGGAAATTAGTTTCGGGAATTACAAAATATGATTCACAAGCTATTGGGCTCAAAAATTTAATTGGAAGTAAAGCCCAAAAGGGGTGTCATGGCCGGCCACTTAAGGCCTTGATCCAAGCCCATTTTAGTTGGTCATGTGACCAAGCACTTCAACTATATACATAGAATAATTGTGATAAGAATAAAGCAAGATCAAACAAGATCAAAAAAAAAAAAAAAAGAGCAAGGAGGGTTTCGGGTTTGGTGGTGAAGATTTCACTCCCACAAATCTTGTTCTAAAAATTTATTTCTTGTTGAATTCTTACTAAGTCAAGGTTCCTTTGTAACTTGGTATAGTTGTTTTGGAGTGGGAAGCATTAGAATCACCAAAGTGATCATATCTCCAAGTGAAGAAGACTTGAGGAAAAGGTAAGAATTTCTACCTTTTTATTGTGTTATGAAGTTTTGATTGTGTTGTAGTATATAGAAATGTGTTGATTGTATGAAGAAATGAAAGTTTGCAAAGTGGGTGTGTGTGGTGAGTGTGTAGCTGTGGGTATGTCCTAATTATATAGCCACAATGTGTTGAATTCATGTTGTATTCTAGTTGTGAATGTGATGGAATTTATGTTGAGAATGAAAGTGGAATAAATTTGATTGAATTGATGAAAATAGCATTTGGCCGTGTGGTATGGAGTGGTTTGGAATGGAATGGATTAAGTTTGTTTAGTGTGTTAAAGTGTTGTTGTGATGTTTGTAATGTAAATGAAGTTAGAATGATATAAGTTTGTATTGAATTGGAATGTAGAAACTTATGTCGTTTTAGTATGATTTTCCGACATTAAGGAAATGAAGTTGTTTGGTTGTGAATTATGATGATCATTGATGAATTTGGAAGTTGGAAATTTGTTATGAAGTTGTATGCCAAAGATTTGATGTTTTGCATAAGTTATGACTTTGACGGAAAGTTGTATATTGTGTATATCGAGTGTATAACTTGAGGAAAACGATATGAAATGCTTCTAGAACTATATGGTGATGATTTTGATTGTTGATGAATGTGAAATTATTGATATTAGTGAAAGTTTGGGTTAGAATGAAGGTTATGTCAACTTGTGAGAAAAATGGCTAGTTGAAGGATATTTGTGTTTTTAATGTTCATTGTTGATATTGATGTTGACGTTTGGGTTGTTGTTGATGATTTATAGCCGAGTTGAATTCTCGGGGTGCTATATGTATAGGGGAAGTGCTGCCGAAATTTCGGTAGACAAATATGCATTAAGTTGAAACTTTGGTATTCATAGCTTACAATTGGTAAACTTGACCAATTGCAGTTTTTCGACGAAACGGGAAGTGAGTTTGGAAAGGCGTAAAGAGCTTGAAAGGTATGTAAAGCAATCCCAATTCTTCCCTTGGCATGCCCTTAGTGTGTTAGGGTCGGATCCGGGCCTCGAAGGACCTCTTGTCCCTCGGAATCCGCAAGAGAAAATTTCAGTTTTTCGTTCAGTAGAATTGAACTACTTTGGTACACTTTTCTTGAAATAATGCAACTTTGCTCCAAATTACTTGGAAAGTCATAGAATGCTTGTAGAACCTTCTTAGGTGATACCATAAGCTTAGAGGGCATAATTTGAGCCCGTCGCCTTATTTGTCCCGAGGCGGGCCCACAATTCCCGGTTTTGCCCTTAATGTGCTAAAGCTTCCTTTTTAAGCGATTTTTGAAAGAAATGTTTTGATTACCCTACTAATCGCATAACGAATATTGTTTTAAATATTCTATTAAATCTTATAAATTATTTTGACACTCGGAATGACTTCGGGAAAGTTATACTTCTGTAATTTATTATGATATCCGAAATGCATTTATTATGATCCCGTCCGACTCCATTGGATCTGTTTGGCTTTGATACGCTTCATTGAGTCTTTGAAAACATTTATGATATTTTTAAATTGCATTAGTTTCTCACTACTCCATTCGTGGATGTCCCAATGTTTCCCACACTGAGCCCGGGCCAGGATATGTTGTCAAGCGTGATTCTCTGCATTGTTCGCCGCGTCCCGATGTGAGGGGGCAGGTATACGCGTACATGGGTCCGTGGAGTATGATGTGCCATGTCCGCCTATTCTGATGTGATCTGTTATGGCCATTTTGATATGACATTTTATCATACGGGGTCACGCCCCTTTTTCTGATTCCTCTGTATTATGGCACCAGCGTCAGGAGGGTGGCCACGTTCTGTCTGCTGAGTCCCGTGGCAGGGACTGGATATGATATGGCATATGTTTCTGTACACATTCTGTCTGTTTTGGAAATATGCATTTGACACTCTGGATTTTGTACTCATTTTCTGAAATCATTATGATTTGACTTCTGTGATTCCGCTTTACATATTCAGTACATATTTCGTACTGACCCTCTTTCTTCGGGGGGCTGCGTTTTCATGCCGCGTAGGTACAGACGACAGGTTCGCTGATCCATCTGTTTAGGATCCCACTTCTGCTATTTTGGGGCGCTCTCTTCTTCAGAGCCCACTTTTTGGTACAGTCTGTCACTGCTATCTGGATATGTACATTGTTCTGGGTATGACGGGGCCCTGTACATATGTTTGGGATACTTTGTTATATGATGGCCTTATCGGCCTATGTGTGCCAAGTCTGCTTTTTACGCTAAATTCTGTAGCGTCCACTAATATTATTATTATATTATTTTGTTAATATGCTAATTTGGGTATCGGGTACGTATAGGTGCCCAGCAAGGGCACTGGTCGCGGCCCACGGGGTTGGGTCATGACAAAGCCTTTGTTTCATCACTACCGAAGATGTTAGCTGTCACGACCCAACCCCGTAGGCCGTGACTAGTGCCCGATCTGGGCACCCAAACCCATCTATCAAGCGTATTCAAATGTATAGCAGAAGCCGACAAGGCTATATTCCAAGTACAGATAATTTCCAGAAAAATTTCGGCAGAGTTTCCTTTGTTTTTCGGACTAACCTGAATAACCCTGTACACAGCAAACACCAACAGAGGCCACACAGGGCTAATCAAAGCAATGCACAAACATATGCGGACCGGCCGCCTCGGCGTATGGAATCGCCCAAACAACATGTACACATAAGCATACAGACAGACCATAACCCACAAACATGTCCACAGACCTCTAAACTGACCGACAGAATCATATGACGGGACAGGGCCCCGCCGTACCCAAATAGTCAGATATGCAGAAATATATATATGGCGAACGATATATGTACCAAAAGTGGACTCCGAATCAAGGGAGTACTCCGAAATAGCAGAAGTGGAGCCTACAGTGGTGGATCACCGGCGTCTGTACCTGCGGGCATGAAACGCAGCCCCCGAAGGAAGGGGGTCAGTACGAAAGATGTACTGAGCATGTAAAGCATGGAGTACAAAAAATATAGGCCGCAACTGAAAGCGAACAGAATACCATAAAGAGAAATGCCGAACAGTATATAAAAATGTTTATCAAAATCGTATATACATAATGCAAACAAAATCATGCAAAGCTCAGGAACGTGGTCACCACTCCGACGCTGGTGCCACACACAGCATAACACCAGAAAGTTCAAATCTCCGTACATCCCCGAACACACACATATGAGCGTATCACATCACAGCCATATCACAGCATAACTCCAAACGGAACCCGGCCCTATGGCGAGGCCTCGGGGAACCGTAACAGACTGAAGGGTAGGTGTCTCAGCTTCAGTATCGTGCACACGAACCAAATGATAGATATAACCTTTCTGGATCATCTTCTTAGCCTTGAGGTATGAAATAAACTTACCCCTCGGCGATGCTGTAGACCCGAACCACTCTATAACTGGTTCCCCTGGAAACTGAAAACGGACTACCTTTTTCTGGCAGTCAACATTAGCATAACAGGAAGATAACCAATCCATACCCATAATAACATCGAATTCTAGCATATCTAATTCTATCAAATCACCTTTAGTGCAACGATCATATATAGCCACAAAACAATCCCTATAAACCTGCCTCGCTATAACAAAATCTCCAACCGGTGTGGCTACCTCAAATGGCTCTATAGGCTCAGACACTATCCCAATTTTACTAGCAACAAGCGGGGAAATATATGATAAGGTAGAACCAGGGTCAATCAATGCATATACAGATCTGGAGAAAACCAGTAATGTACCTGTGACGACATTCGGCGAAGCCTCCTGATCCTGGCGGCTGGCCAATGCGTATATGCGGTTCGAGGGACCGCTAGAACCTGAAACCCCACCGCGGCCTCGACCGCGTCCCGCCGGTGTCGGCGCACCTCGCCCTGCAGGGCGTGCAACAGATGGAGCAGATGATGAACCGGCGGCTGACCCTGTCGGCTGAGCCACACTACCAGAACTGCTAGCCAACGGACAATCTCGCATAAAATGGCCCTGACCACCGCACGAAAAATAAGCTCCAGTAGCTCGATAGCACTCCCCAGGATGAGATTTCCCGCAATGAGAGCAACAGGGTCTAGGTGGTCTGGCCTGGCTGGGGCCTCTAGACACCCTTGAACCTGCCGCCCTGGAGCCCTGACCGGCCCCAGGCGGTCCTGCACTATCAAACCTCCTGCCGCCAGACTGAGTACTCCGGCCGGACGGAGGAAGCTGTCTGCCTGTCTGCTGCTTCTGAGGCTGCCCGCCCCGAGAATCTCCAGAATATCCCGCGGACCTAGCCCTCTTGGGCAGCCTCCTGTCCCGATCTCTGCTAGAATAATCAGACCTGTGACGGTCCTCCATACCCATCGCATAAGCCTGAAGTCGGGCAATATCCGTATCTGTCTGCAATGACACTACCATACAGCCGTCGATCAAATAGCGATCCAACCCCATAACATATCTATACATCCGATCGGACATATCTGCTACTACGGCAGGTGCATACCGGGCCAGGGAATCAAACCCCAGATTATACTCACGAACGCTCCGACCCCTCTGCTGCAGATGTAAAAATCGATCAGCCCGCGCCCGTCGCAACTCTGGGGGCAGAAAGTGGCGGGTGAAAGCAGTCACAAACTCGTCCCAAATAGCTGGAGGAGCACCCTCGCCCCTAGATAGCTCCCAGGACTCATACCAGTGAGCAGCAACATCCCGAAGTCTATGCGAGGCCAACTCGACCGACTCGGTCTCTGAAGCCCTGACCAAGTCTAGCGAGCGCCGCATCCCCCGAAAAAAATCATGGGGGTCCTCATCGGGCTTAGACCCGAAAAACTCTGGAGGGCCACACAATAAGAACTCTCGAACCCGTAGGTTGTCACGCCTATCATCATCATCATCGTCCCTCTGCCCGCGTCTGCGAGCCTGCCCCGCTGCCAATGTGGTCAGGAACTGTACAGCCTCCCTCAGGGTCCTATCCTCCGCCCCTGGCTAAGGAGCTGGAGTCTCGGGAGCGGGCACTCGGGCCTCCGGAGCTGCTGAAGGACCTGCTCCAGGCTGTACCAATGGTGGTGTAGCGGACCCCTCAGAATGAGGCACGACCTCAGGCAAATCATAAACATGAGCCCGGGTAGCTCGTTGTGCCTGACTGGTCTCTCCCATCCTCGCCTTGCCCTTCTGGGCCGCCGTTGCCTTCTTCGGAGGCATCACTGCAAACACAATAACGAATCAGATCAGAATCGTCCTAATAGCACAGCTCTATCGCACGATCTAAGATTCCAAAGAAAAGTAACACCCTAAATGCCCTGTAGCCTCCTGTTTATAGATGTGGTGCACAACACATCGATAAACAAGACGCTACGAGACACGGCCTGTAGACATTCCGAGGACAAACTGCTCTGATACCACTTTTGTCACGACCCGACCCCGTAGGCCGTGACTAGTGCCCGATCTGGGCACCTAAACCCATCTATCAAACGTATTCAAATGTATAGGAGAAGCCGACAAGGCTATATTCCAAGTACAGATAATTTCCAGAAAAATTTCGGCAGAGTTTCCTTTGTTTTTCGGACTAACCAGAATAACCCTGTACACAGCAAACACCAACAGAGGCCACACAGGGCTAATCAAAGCAATGCACAAACATATGCGGACCGGCCGCCTCGGCGTATGGAATCGCCTAAACAACATGTACACATAAGCATACAGACAGACCATAACCCACAAACATGTCCACAGACCTCTAAACTGACCGACAGAATCATATGACGGGACAGGGCCCCGCCGTACCCAAATAGTCAGATATGCAGAAATATATATATGGCGAAAGATATATGTACCAAAAGTGGACTCCGAATCAAGGGAGTACTCCGAAATAGCAGAAGTGGAGTCTACAGTGGTGGATCACCGGCGTCTGTACCTGCGGGCATGAAACGCAGCCCCCGAAGGAAGGGGTTCAGTACGAAAGATGTACTGAGCATGTAAAGCATGGAGTACAAAATATATAGGCCGCAACTGAAAGCGAACAGAATACCATAGAGAGAAATGCCGAACAGTATATAAAAATGTTTATCAAAATCGTATATACATAATGCAAACAAAATCATGCAAAGCTCAGGAACGTGGTCACGACTCCGACGCTGGTGCCACACACAGCATAACACCAGAAAGTTCAAATCTCCGTACATCCCCGAACACACACATATGAGCGTATCACATCACAGCGATATCACAGCATAACTCCAAACGGAACCCGGCCCTATGGCGAGGCCTCGGGGAACCGTAACACAGCATACGGCCGAATCATCATAGAGCGCACGAATCATAACCGGCCCGGGAACCGGCGAACGAAATCATAATAAGGCACGAGCGGAGTCGTGAGCAAACAATGCAATTTGTATATCAAAATAGCCTTTCAAAACTTGATTACTTCATAAGTCAATTCATTAACCAAAATAGTCAAATAATTAATTAGTACGAAAGTCTATTTCACAAAATATTTCCAAAGTGGTACATATGGCTCAAACCATAACTTAGTATCTCATGGTGTTCAACACATTATTTCATAAAGGATAAATTCCAAATTCGAAGATTCTTTATCGAAGCTTATCAAAAAAAAAAAAGCCTAGTAGGACGAATAAGGCATCTCGGGGTTAGCGGGCCCACCTCGGGTCAAGTCGAGGTGGCGAACATAATTTATGAACATTTCGGGTCTATAAGATCATACATAAAGATTTCAAAGTAATCCGATTGCATTTTCATAAGTTTCGGACGTTTGATTGCTTTCTAGCCAAAATAGGAACATTAGGCTTCAATTGAATTGAATGAATAGTAGCCATTCTATAGATCGGATTTCGAGGAGCGGAAATGCTCCCGGGGTTCCGATATCAACCAAACATACTAAGACATGCCAAAAGAAGAAGTGGGAAGCTTTACATACCTTATAAACGTCTTATGCTCACCCCAAACTCAAATCCCGATTCGTCCAGAATCTGAAAATGGTCAAAGTTACCTATTAGAGATTCTTAAGCTTAAAAATCCCATTAATTTCATTTTTGCCTACCGAAATTTCAGCAGCATTTCCCCTATATATCTAACACCTCCGAGACTTAGCTTGGCTCAAAATACATCAACAACAACAACCCAAACATCACAAACAACACAAACCACAACTAAAGCACTTTAACTCCAATATTCTTCCTTACTATATAAGTTGGCAACTTTCATTCAAACTTCACAATTCCCAACTTATGTCCACATTGTTGTATTCATTCAATCATTCAAGATTATTCAATCACATCCCAATTATGTTCCGAATAATATACATAAGTTCAAGGAATTCGTCACTTTCCATATTTCATCCGAAACGTCAACAATTACGACGAACGTACTAACTCGCATTGTTTCATTCCAAATTCATTAACAACAACCATAATTCACATTTAAAGTCTTAATGTCATAATTATACAAGAATATACACAAATATACCAAAGCCATATACTTTCCCATAATAATACACAACCATTTTCAATGTCAATTCAATTCGTTAAACATTCATTTACGTCATAAATGTCACAACGACGCAACTAACGAACTAAATAGAATTCAATTCGCCTTCCCTTCCAAGCCACCTAACTCACGGCCACAACACCACATACACACACACCCACGGTTTCATACTCACACCAAAACTACGAAGTTCTCATCTATTCTCAATCCTTATCATATTCATACAAATTCCATAACATCAAAGTGGCAAAATTCTTACCTTTTCTTGAAAATCCGACTTGTCGCAAACGTGCTCCTTTCGCCAAACTAATCGTATCCCGTTGAAGAGCGCCTTGAGTACACTACAAATATGGGAAGAACAAGATTTTTAAGATTGGAAACAAGCTTGCAATTTTTTTTTCTCTAAGTAGGGGTTCGGCCGAGAGAGGGAGTATAAGCTCAAAGTTGAGTTTTGTCTTGCTTCTTGATTCTTCTATAGATATACATGGATAAATACTTGGTCAATTAGTGAGCACATGGAACTCACATGACCATTAAAGGGGCTTGGGCCTAGGCCTCTTGGCCGGCCACCCCAAGGACTTGGGCCTAAACTTTTGTTAATTTTTCTTGGCCCAATTTGTTGAAATCCCGTTTTGCAAATTCCCGAAACTAATTTCTGAAATTCCAAATTTACCCTCGGCCTTCCCCAATGTATTTACACCAACAATTTCACAAACGACATAGGCATATTAACTAAAATCAATTTATTGCCTTGTAACCCACAAGTCTTAATTATTTTCTGGATTTCCAATTATGCGAAAACACGGGACATAACATTAGCAAGTCGGACCATGACTATCACGACCCGGCTAGGGGCCGCGACGGGTACCCGGGACTAACCACCGAGCACCGCTCGTACTATCATTTACCTAACCCATTTAACAATCATTCATCTATTTTCGGTTAACTTTAAAAAGAGGATTTGTTTTTCATTACAAAAATATAACGCGTTGATACAAAAACATATTTCGATATACTTATACACATGCGTACTACCCATGTTGTGGAACCACACAACCCACATCGAACATCTATGAGCCTCTATTGAGTGACATACAAATATATACACAAAAGGAACAACCAACTAGCACCTCCGGAAGATGGAGTGCTCTTCAGATCGGCTAGTGACTCCTATCAGTCTGGACCGCTTTCCCGTCTACCTGTGGGCATGAACACAGCATCCAAAGAAAAGGATGTCAGTACGAACATTGTACTGAGTATGTAAGGCATACATCAAGAAATAAAGTAAGAATAAGAAAATAAAGTAAGTACAAGGAGATAATCGATAACTGCTTTCCTCTTAAGGCGGATCCATGCATGCATACTCATAAAGCATCATATAGTAAATTGCTGCGGAACGCGCAGCCCGATCCATATGTCATCATATGTTAGTGCCGAGGAACGTACGGCCCGATCCATAAATATAATAAGTTAGTGCCGAGGAACGTACGGCCCGATCCATAAATATAATAAGTTAGTGCCGAGGAACGTACGGCCCGATCCATAACCCATATATCCCGCGTCCGGGCATCCCGCGTCCGGGATGGAATCATGATATGCTAGCTGTACAGGTAGAATGCGTCTATAGCGCCTCACCTTTCCCCCTTTCCCCTGAAAACATTTTCATATCATATATATATACATACATAATATACATGGCATGCTGGAGAGCCCAAGGAAAAGCTGTAAGTACGTTGAAGTGACGTAAGGTCGAAAGCCTCCGATTGTGTTATGGAGTAATCATCGTCGCCATGTCTCGCCTTGAAGGAGCAATTATTATAAGGCGAGACTATCAATGAAGAATAGAATTAAAAGAAAGCATAGAATAAAATCATGAACTTCATAAGGCATCCATTCATATACCTTGGAAGATTTAGAAATAAAGTCACTTTCCATGAATAAATTGAGAAATCAGTAAATAGCTCGACGTTCTCATATAGTCCTTGAAATCGTAACCTTGAAACTTTTAAACATAAGATTTGATCTCATCATGGTCAGCATAATGATACTTTCACTTTTGACATCATCATTGTTATTGAAAACAATATCCACGGTCGTTATCATAACGCTCACATAATCGCAACCTTTGGTTTGGAAAATAGGAGTACTTTGGAAAACATTTATGAAATATCAAGAAGGAAATCGTGCTTCGGAATCTTAGATTATTTAACCTTTGATAGCAAGGAAAAGATGGGAGCATTTATGAAATCGTAAGCTAGGGATCATGCCTTTGAAAGAAAGGGAATAGCCTCACATACCTTCGACGTTTACAATTCTTATTGCTTGCTCGTTCTCCCCGAATGCACTCGTATACCTTCAAGAGAATTGATGTCGTCGTTAGCTAAGTAATTACAAGAATGGACTACCATTTCTAAGGAAAATTGGGTAGCACTCCCTTCATTTCTAATACTTTCCCCATGTTTCATTTCCACTCTCATACATTCGTAACGACACTCACAATATTACTTTCAACAATCATCACTTATACACTTTAAGAAAAATCTACCATTTTCCTCCAATTTCTCCACATCCATGATACTTATTTCATGGTCTAGACATTATTTATAACATATTCACAACCGTAGCTTATCAACATTCATGACTTTATTCAACTACTATTCAATTGTGCCACTATTTACCCATACAAGGCCCATTTTCTACGTTCTTATACATTTCAAGTATCTAAGCCTTCCAATACCTTGAACCATATGGTATATTCATGAAACATACCTTGGATGATGGTGGAACAAGCCTTGAGCAACAATACTCTTTTTATACCAAAACCCTATTTCAACCCTTTTGAGATTTCTTGAAGAAGATGACTTCCAATAGAGTCTCATGCACTTGCTTTCATGAATTAGATGTTGATGATCTTGGTTCCCCTTTGATGTCTTGAATTTTGTGGATGAATATTTGGAGAGCTTCTAGAGTGTTCTTGAATGGTGTAAATGCATAATGAAATAAAATGAAGCCTTGGTCCCTTTTATTAATTCAAAATCTAGTCTTTAATGAATTCCAGTCGGGGTGAACAGTGGTCGTAAACCACAGTTTACGAGCCGTAAACTGGTTCACGAGCTGTCCTCCCTGGTCGTATTTAAGCATGTCCAAAACAGAGAAGTTGGCTGAAGAATATTGCAGTTTACGATCGAGGTTTACGGTCCGTAAACCAGTTTACGGGCCGTATTCCAAGTCGTATTTAAGCATTTCACCACTTAACAGAAAGTTGAAACTTGAAAGGCTGGAGGACGATGGTGGTTTACGGTACGTAAATCACTTTACGGTACGTAAATCACTTTACGGGCCGTATACCACTTCACGACCACTGTGCTGAATAAAATTCCATAACTTTTTCATTTCCAAAAATTCACGAATCATCACCCCTTGCTTAGTAAAACACCCCACACTCATACCCTTGTCGTTCTATTCCTTGTACATGTACAGGGACTTTTTCCGAGGTGTAACATTCTTCCCCCCTTTTGGAACATTCGTTCTCGAATGTTAACTCAGCGGGGATTCTAAGAAAATTGGCCAGAGTTTCCTTTGTAATTTGGACACTACCTTTCCATTACAACAACCCACTATATCTTCGCCTCGCAGGGCCATATTACAATATTAACACATTTATGGCCACACACGACCAAAAACATAAAATTAAAACATACATACCATCATGAACTCTTCCTGGAAATTCGACTAGGTGCTGATACTTGGCTTCCGCATTCACTCTGGCTTCCCTAGTATTTCTTCCCGAGTATTGCTTTTGCCACCAAACTCTGATTTAAGCCACCTCCTTTTTGGAAGTCCTCGCACTTACCTATCTAATGTGGCAAAGGGTACTTTCTCATACATCAACTTTCTTGTCATTTGAGCATCATTTTATTAACATGCTCCTAGTGGGAGTTCTAACAAATTTATAAGCTACCTTGCTTGTTGCATACAATCTTATAGGATCTAATGCATCGGAACCTAACTCCCTCTTTATTCCGTGATTCTATCGCTCTCGTAGGTTGTCATATCCTCGGGCTTCTATGGTGAGTAGGTAACCTGTACTTATACTATGCCCCAAGCAATTATTCCATTTGTCTCTCACAGCAATTCGAACTCGACATTTCAGTTCCGTTTACCACATACCCTCCTTTAACTTACCCCGGGCATCATGACTCTCTCACCCTTACTTTACCTCTTACTCTTCTCCTAAGTGTTCACTTGGTCTCATTGGCGACGCGTAAACATCTACGAATTACATACTCTTTTTGCGCGTTTCTCATTCGTACCCATCCATCCGTATACCTGCATCCATGTCTATCTTCGCATTCATAGTCGTATTCATCTGTATGTCGTATCCACGGTCATATTCATCTAAGTGTCAATATCCTTCTCAATGCCCTTTTCGCTAACGCCCTTACCTCGGGAACGGGGTAACTTTACAATAAGACCCATGTTAATATCATGAATTATTCTGTGTCTCAGGCCTGCATGCTTTCTTCTTGGGGCTACCGTCACCCACTATATTCACAACATTCTCTGGGGTTATATTTTTATTTGGGCTAAAAGAGTATTCAATCCCGGAAGTCATTAAATCAATATAAGGACAGAGAAACGAGAGTTTCCATTCTGCTGGAAGAGTAATAGTAACAAATCAGTACTCCCTAAACTGATTCCAACTCTCCTCCAACCATGTCGTGCAATCAGAGTTTCGCAATTTTGTTCCTCGGTTTGCGCCACTTGGGACCTTATGGGAGACAATGCCTCACAGATCGGCCTTATACTTCGCTACAAATTCAGCTGAGATTTATAATTTAGAGGGACGATGAGGTGGTATAATCTTAGAGAATTGTGAGTCCACCTCTGCCCGTCACCAGTGTTTTTCCATATTTGCCGACCCACGGCTCTTCTTCTTCCCCCTTCTTCTTGCTTTTGCGTGTCCTTATTCTACCGCTCTTAGTCAATACACTCCCGTAGGGTTCGTCACTTCAACCTTCACTCTGGTATCTTCTCTCTTCGCTCCCCCCCCCCCCCTTTTAAGGGTTTTACTCGTTCCTGTAAATCTTAAATTCACATACTTCTATCCACACTACATCTTACTCATACCGTTCCCCATAATCTACGGCTATAGCAATTTATGTGTGAAGTCTTAGCGTACTCACCTTACAGTCTTGTGACCAAATAACGCGCCCGATATAGCGACCCGAACAAAAATGTATTTTACCTAGCCCATCCAATTGTTATGAGTTTATATCTACATCCGCTCCACTTAACACTTCCTGCCCCATAGGGACGCTTACATTAATAGTAGGTCTAGCCATCCATGCCACCCATCTAGTGTCACTTCCCTCTTCTCTGGCACTCAAAATTTGTTCGTAATGCCACCTTCGTTTCTCTAGGACCTAGGTCTCTTACGCCGCTAATACGCCCCATGCCTCCTTATTCTCTTACTCTTGTTTGCGCTTGGAGCTGATTTCATCTCCGCATTGTACCACTATCATTATTAGTTATCACTCTACTTCATCGCTTCATCGTCGTACAGTAGACCCACAACTCATGATCATCTTTTCCTCTTCAACTCCTTACCTCATTCACTTCACTCGTTCTAACTTGTTATGGGATATTTGTAGGAGATATGTTCTCCTTTAACTACCACACCACTATTCTTTAGGCACTCGTACTTTGTACACTTCCTCTTTGCTATCTTATCTCCTCCCACTTAATAATCGATCCTTGACTCTTCGCATGAGGAACCATATTCTTAACTGAGTACCGCTTTGTTCTTTAGGATATACCACCTGTGTCAATCCGTCCCTTGCTGCCTGAACTAATTCTATCCGTCCTGATCCTCCCCCATCTCGCTCCTATCGCGTCGACCTTCCTCCTACTAATTATCCTACTTTCATTATTTATCCTTACCGCAGTCTTAATCTTTTACACCCACTAGAGATATCATCCATACCCTTAATTATGCCAAGCACGACTACTGCTACTCTGCTATGTCTCTTCACTTTGATTTCCTTTGACTTCCCCCTTTTTCTGTCGATAGTCGCGATCGTTGAAGAATTCCTGCGCTGAGTTTTCCCTATCAAGGTCCTTCAAGCTTTCTCATTTACTATTCCCTGGTACGCTTGCTGGTTTCATGCTTGCATTCATATAAAGCTTAATATGCCCTTAGGCGTTTCCTCGTTATACTTTACATTACAGTCCCCGTTACGTGCTCATAACATAGGATAGCCTCACGAAGTAGGCATACTTAACCTGTTATCCTTTTTAGTCAGTCATATAGCCTTTACCATATGGATTACCTGCACATGTGTTCGCATTAATCATAAAAGGGTGCTAACAATATACCTTGAGTAATATCAGGGGAAAGACTCAGGATCCCGTCGTTCAGCTAACGCCTGGGTATGATGCTGGGATCCGCTTGGACTAGGCGTTCTTCGGTCTCTACCACTTCTTACTAGCCCCTGTGGCCCTGACCTTGGAGGGTGTGTCGATGATGAAGAGCCCATTACCATTCCCGTAGTCCGAACCTCACTTTTGCCACGTAGCGATGGACAATTTCGCTTTAAATGGCCTGGCCTAGCACATGCATAACAAACATCCGAGCCCCGGCGACACGGTCCCCAATGTAACCTGCGACACTGAATACATCGTGGTACTGGTGACCTCTTCTGACCGGAATCACTCTAAACCCGAGAACGAGAAACTCTGAGACTCTGGGATGACCTTGAATAAGCAGGTCCATCAAATCTGGGTCTGGGAAACTGTGGAGGCACATCTCTAATCTCACGGTCAGACCCAAAGGAATTAACTCCCTTTCTCCAATCCCTGTCATCGTGACTCGCATTCTGCCGCTGAGTCTGAGCGGCTACCAATTGAGTCAGTAAAAGAATGGCCTCTCTCATCTCTTGGCCTGCGGTATCTTGTGAAGGAACAGGGGGTACTGGAGCTAAGACCGAGGCTTCCCTATGATCCTTAAAAGTGGGCGAGGTATGGGAAAATTGAAGTGGGGCGTTATTCTGGGGTTCGCCCTCCTCCATATCCGTAGACGGCTCTCGATCACGCCCTTCTTCAACCACCGTCTTTCCCTTCTGGGCCGTCGTAGCTTTTCCCTTCATCGGTTCTGCTGAAATGACAACGCACCGTTAGGGGAGAGATAGTCTTATAACACAGCTCTATCGCACGATCTATTAAGAAGAATGATGGTCATGTTTCCAAAATGCCCGGTAGCCTCCTGTTTATAGATGTGGTGCACACACACCGATAAACAAGACTCTACTACACACGGCTCGTAGACACTTCCTAGGACGAACTGCTCTGATACCACTTCTGTCACGACCCGGCTAGGGGCCGCGACGGGTACCCGGGACTAACCACCGAGCACCGCTCGTACTATCATTTACCTAACCCATTTAACAATCATTCATCTATTTCCGGTTAACTTTAAAAAGAGGATTTGTTTTTCATTACAAAAATATAACGCGTTGATACAAAAACATATTTCGATATACTTATACACATGCGTACTGTCACGACTCAACTCCGTGGGCCGCGACCAGTGCCCTAGCTGGGCACCTATACGTACCCGATACCCAATTTAGCATATTATCAAAATAATGTAATATAATAGCAACATTAGTGGATGCTACAGAATTTAGCAGAAAAGCAGACTTGGCACACAGAAGCCGATAAGGCTGTCATAAAACCAAAACATCCCAAACATATGTACAGAACCCACACAGATGTATCCACAGACCTCTACAGAACATATCATAATCATAAGACGGGACAGGGCCCCGTCATACCCAGAACAATATACATATCCAGATAACAGTGACAGACTGTACCAAAAGATGGGCTCTGAAGAAGAGAGCGCCCCAAAATAGCAGAAACGGGATCCTAAACGTGTGGATCAGCAAACCTGTCGTCTGTACCTGCGCGGCATGAAAACGCAGCCCCCGAAGAAAGGGGGTCAGTACGAAATATGTACTGAATATGTAAAGCGGAATCACAGAAGTCAAATCATAATGGTTACAGAAAATGAGTACAGAATCCAGAGTGTCAAATGCATATTTCCAAAACAGACAGAATGCGTACAGAAACATATGTCATATCATATCATATCCGGTCCCTGCCACGAGACTCGGCAGACAGAATGTGGCCACCCTCCCGACGCTGGTGCCACTATACAGAGGAATCAGAAAAAGGGGCGTGGCCCCGTATCATATAATGTCATATCAAAATGGCCATAACAGATCAGAACAGAATAGGCGGACATGGCACATCATACTCCACAGACCCATGTACGCGTATACCTGCCCCCTCACATCGGGACGCGGCCCACAATGCAGAGAATTACGCTTGACAACATATCCTGGCCCGGGCTCAGTGTGGGAAACATTGGGACATCCACGAATGGAGTAGTGAGAGACTAATGCAATTTAAAAATATAATAAATGTTTTCAAAGACTCGATGAAGCGTATCAAAGACAAACAAATCCAATGGGGTCGGACGGAATCATAATAAATGCATTTCGGATATCATAATAAATTACAGAAGTATAACTTTCCCGAAGTCATTCCGAGTGTCAAAATAATTTATAATACTTAACAGAATATTTAAAATAATATTCGTTAAGCGATTAGTAGGGTAATTAAAACATTTCTTTCAAATATCGCTTAAAAAGGAAGCTTTAACACATTAGGGGCAAAAACGTAAATAGTGGGCCCGCCTCAGAACAAATAAGGTGGCGGGCTCAAATTGTGCCCTCTAAACATATAATATCATCTACGAAGGTTATACAGACATTCTATGACTTTCTGAGTAACTTAGAGCACAATTGCATAATTTCAGAAAAAGCGTATCAAAATGGTTCAATTCTACTGAAGGAAAAACTGAAATTTTGTCTTGCGGATTCCGAGGGCCAAGAGGTCCTTCGAGGCCCGGATCCGACCCTAATACACTAAGGGCATGCCAAGGGAAGAATTGGGTTTGCTTTACATACCTTTCACGCTCCTTAAGCCTTTCCAAACTCACTTCCCGTTTCGTCGAAAAACTGCAATTGGTCAAGTTTACCAATTGTAAGCTATGAATACCAAAGTTTCAACTTAATGCATATTTGGCTACCGAAATTTCGGCAGCACTTCCCCTATACATATAGCACCCCGAGAATTCAACTCGGCTAGAAATCATCAACAACAACCCAAACGACAACATCAATATCAACAATGAACATTAAAAACATAAATATCCTTCAACTAGTCATTTTTCTCACAAGTTGACATAATCTTCAATTCAACCCAACTTTCAACTAAGATCAATAATTTCACATTCAACAACAATCATGATCATCACCATATAGTTCTAGAAACATTTCATATCGTTTTCCTCAAGATATACACTCGATATACATAATATACAACTTTCCGCCAACGTCATAACTTATGCAAAACATCAAATCTTTGGCATACAACTTCATAACAAGTTTCCAACTTCCAAATTCATCAATGATCATCACTATTAGCAACCAAACAACTTCATTTCCTTAATGTCGGAAAATCATACTAAAACGACATAAGTTTCTACATTCCAATTCAATACAAACTTATATCATTCTAACTTCATTTACATTACAAACATCACAACAACACTTTAACACACTAAACAACTCAATTCCTTTCTATCCCAAACCATATACACCTTACGGCCATATGCCTATTTTTTCCAATATCAACTAAATTCATCCAACTTTCAATTCCCATATGCATTTCATCACAATCACAACTAGAATATAACATAAATTCAACACATTGTGGCTATACAATTGTGCATACCCACGGCTACACACCTACAACACACACCCACTTTGCAAACTTCCATTTTTCCATACAATCAACACATTTCTATATACTACAACACAATCAAAACTTCATAACACAATAAAAAGGTAGAAATTCTTACCTTTTCTTCAAGTCTTCTTCACTTGGAGATATGATCACTTTGGTGATTCTAATGCTCCCCACTCCAATCCAACTATACCAAGTTACAAAGGAACCTTAACTTAGTAGGAAAACCACAAAAGAAAAATTTTAGGAGCAAGATTTTTGGTGGTGAATTTTTGCACCTCAAACCCGAAATGGTCTTCTTTTTTTGCTCTTGTTTTGCTCTTCTTTCTCTTCTAAGTCTCTTGAACCTTCTAAGGGATATTGATCCCTTTATAATTAATTAGCACATGGAAATACTCATTAAAGCCATGGGTTGGGCCTCACTTGGCCGGCCACCCCTTAAACATTGGGCCTAAAGTTTTTTTTTTTTTTTTGGGCCAACTCGGTTGGTCCCGAGTTGGGCCTAGCCCACTGACCTTTCGACCTTAAAACGTTCATAACTCCTTGTACCGACGTCACCCTGGGAACCCACGACCTATGGATGGAAAGCTAATTCAATTATCTACAACTTCTATTTCAAGGTATTTTCGAAATTCCAAACTTATAATACAGTTTTTGCCCCCCAAAGTCAGGTCACCCGAAAACGTTTTCTTAAAAATATTCGTTTGGAGGGTTTCCACTTTGATTTGGTCCAAGGGTACTTCATGAGTTGTGTTTAACTTTACATATGTGATTCATATGACTTTTCAGATGTTCCAAAAAAAAATCTCGGTGTGTGGGCCCCACCCCAGCAGATACTCCGAGGTTCAAAAATACGGGATATAACACGTACTACCCATGTTGTGGAACCACACAACCCACATCGAGGATCTATGAGCCTCTATTGAGTGACATACAAATATATACACAAAAGGAACAACCAACTAGCACCTCCGGAAGATGGAGTGCTCTTCAGATCGGCTAGTGACTCCTATCAGTCTGGACCGCTTTCCCGTCTACTTGTGGGCATGAACACAGCATCCAAAGAAAAGAATGTCAGTACGAATATTGTACTGAGTATGTAAGGCATACATCAAGATATAAAGTAAGAATAAGAAAATAAAGTAAGTACAAGGAGATAATCGATAACTGCTTGCCTCTTAATGCGGATCCATGCATGCATACTCATAAAGCATCATATAGTAAATTGCTGCGGAACGCGCAGCCCGATCCATATGTCATCATATGTTAGTGCCGAGGAACGTACGGCCCGATCCATAAATATAATAAGTTAGTGCCGAGGAACGTAGGGCCCGATCCATAAATATAATAAGTTAGTGCCGAGGAACGTACAGCCCGATCCATAACCCATATATCCCGCGTCTGGGCATCCCGCGTCTGGGCATCCCGCGTCCGGGATAGAATCATGATATGCCAGCTGTACAGGTAGCTATGCGTTTATAGCGCCTCACCTTTCCCCCTTTCCCCTGAAAACATTTTCATATCATATATATATACATACATAATATACATGGCATGCTGGAGAGCCCAAGGAAAAGCTGTAAGTACGTTGGAGTGACGTAAGGTCGAAAGCCTCCGATTGTGTTATGGAGTAATCATCGTCGCCTTGTCTCGCCTTGAAGGAGAAATTATTATAAGGCGAGACTATCAATGAAGAATAGAATTAAAAGAAAGCATAGAATAAAATCATGAACTTCATAAGGCATCCATTCATATACCTTGGAAGATTTAGAAATAAAGTCACCTTCCATGAATAAATTGAGAAATCATTAAATAGCTCGACGTTCTCATATAGTCCTTGAAATCGTAAACTTGAAACTTTTAAACATAAGATTTGATCTCATCATGGTCAGCATAATGATACTTTCACTTTTGACATCATCATTGTTATTGAAAACAATATCCACGGTCGTTATCATAACGCTCACATAATCGCAACCTTTGGTTTGGAAAATAGGAGTACTTTGGAAAAAATTTATGAAATATCAAGAAGGAAATCGTGCTTCGGAATCTTAGATTATTTAACCTTTGATAGTAAGGAAAAGATGGGAGCATTTATGAAATCGTAAGCTAGGGATCATGCCTTTGAAAGAAAGGGAATAGCCTCACATACCTTCGACGTTTATAATTCTTATTGCTTGCTCGTTCTCCCCGAATGCACTCATATACCTTCAAGAGAATTCATGTCGTCGTTAGCTAAGTAATTACAAGAACGGACTACCATTTCTAAGGAAAATTGGGTAGCACTCCCTTCATTTCTAATACTTTCCCCATGTTTCATTTCCACTCTCATACATTCGTAACGACACTCACAATATTACTTTCAACAATCATCACTTATACACTTTAAGAAAAATCTACCATTTTCCTCCAATTTCTCCACATCCATGGTTATAGCTCGTTATCCCGTTTTCTCGTATATAATACTTATTTCATGGTCTAGACGTTATTTATAACATATTCACAACCGTAGCTTATCAACATTCATGACTTTATTCAACTACTATTCAATTGTGCCACTATTTACCCATACAAGGCCCATTTTCTACGTTCTTATACATTTCAAGTATCTAAGCCTTCCAATACCTTGAACCATATGGTATAGTCATGAAACATACCTTGGATGATGGTGGAACAAGCCTTGAGCAACAATACTCTTTTTATACCAAAACCCTATTTCAACCCTTTTGAGATTTCTTGAAGAAGATGACTTCCAATAGAGTCTCATGCACTTGCTTTCATGAATTACATGTTGATGATCTTGGTTCCCCTTTGATCTCTTGAATTTTGTGGATGAATATTTGGAGAGCTTCTAGAGTGTTCTTGAATGGTGTAGATGCATAATGAAATAAAATGAAGCCTTGGTCCCTTTTATTAATTCAAAATCTAGTCTTTAATGAATTCCAGTCGGGGTGAACAGTGGTCGTAAACCACAGTTTACGAGCCGTAAACTGGTTCACGAGCTGTCCTCCCTGGTCGTATTTAAGCATGTCCAAAACAGAGAAGTTGGCTGAAGAATATTGCAGTTTACGATCGAGGTTTACGGTCCGTAAACCAGTTTACGGGCCGTATTCCAAGTCGTATTTAGGCATTTCACCACTTAACAGAAAGTTGAAACTTGAAAGGCTTGAGGACGATGGTGGTTTACGGTCCGTAAATCACTTTACGGGCCGTATACCAATTCACGACCACTGTGCTGAATAAAATTCCATAACTTTTTCATTTCCAAAAATTCACGAATCATCACCCCTTGCTTAGTAAAACACCCCACACTCATACCCTTGTTGTTCTATTCCTTGTACATGTACGAGGACTTTTTCCGAGGTGTAACAATGACGATCGTTGAGGAGAAGTTTCAATCAATAACGATCCCACCGATCGGCTACATCAGGCAAGCCATATTTCTAGCGTTGGATGATATCGGCACAAAGAGATCTGTTTTGAGGCTGATCATACGAAACAATCCAGCCATTGATAAAGCTTGCGGAAAGTATGACCTAATTACTAGGTCAAGCTGTTTGTGCCATGTCCCCGGACGAAAGGGAAAGTTCAAGCGATTCAAATGGCCAAGGCCTTCATGAGAAGGATCCCAGTTCAGGAGGCGCACGAAATATTTCAGGAGGAAGAGCCCAGGCAAGTCCCGGAAAAATGATAGATGCTTCATCTGCAACAAGATTGGGCATTATGCAAAATATTGTCCCCAATCCAGAAGATCGATCAAGCTTCTTACTGAAATAGAGGACTACACTGGTATCCCTCTAGATGAAGATGGCGATCTTGAATTTGTACTCTCATTAGAGGACGAACCCACAGAGAAGACCCTCTTTTCCATAGATGTGTACGAAGAATATGGCGATGAATATTTCCAGATTTCAGAACCAAAGGGAAAGGCTCAAGAAGATATCAACAACATCACGGTAATCCCACAGGTCCAGCTTAAAGTTTATCCATCCAAATGGGATAAACCAATCCAGGTTATTCGCTTCATGGACACTGGAGCGGCATGTTCATTGATGAACCCAGCCGTCCTTCCTGAGGATCAATGGATTCCACATTTCAAAGATTTCAACACTGCTGGGACTGGAGTCCTAACCACCACAGTCATCACAAAGCATCCAATCACAATTGAATTCTTCCCAGGGTTGAAGTTTCGAACAAAGCTGATTGGATCAGATGTACCAGGAAAAGATCTCATTGTTGGTTTTGACATCTTCAGCCAACTTAAAGATCACCTCCAGATCAAAGCCCATGGAATAACGTTCAAGAAACAATTCAAGCCATATACAGATGTTTTACGATTATTTCAAATAACTGATGTTGAACAGATCAAGGAGATAGAAAAGCAGTTGGTGGAGCATTCATGTGCGGATTTTCACAAGGTGTTTATGGGAAAATGCAAAAAGCCTCTATGGCTAAATGAGGAGTTTTTCATTAAACTCCCCTTTAAGAAGAATGAAAGCATTAATCCAACGAAGGCAAGTCACTCCGGCATGAATCCAGATCATCTTCAGCTTGCAAAACAATAATGCGAAGAGCTCTTGCAGTTTGGACTTATCGAGCCCTCTAATTCACAATGGGCATGCGAGGCGTTCTATGTCAATAAACAGGCAGAACAAACAAGAGGTAAACTCAGATTAGTCATAAACTATCAACCTCTAAACTATTTCCTCCAAGATGATAAATTCCCTATCGCAAATAAACTCACCCTTTTTCGCACTTAGCCAAAGCTAAATACTTTTCCAAGTTTGACCTTAAACGGGGTTTTGGCAATTGGGAATACACCCAGAAGATAGACCAAAAACAGGTTTTTGTATACCCGATCACCACTTTCAATGGAAGGTCATGCCCTTTCGATTGAAAACGGCACCCTCATTGTTCCAAAAGGCCATGATAAAATTATTTCAACCCAACCTCCATACATCACTAGTCTACATTGATGACATCTTACTCTTTAGTGACACTATGGAAGAACACCTCACGTTGCTGCAACAATTCCATGACCTAGTGGAGAAAAATGGAATCATGCTCTCACAGAATAAGATGATTCTTGCTAAGAAGGAAATTGATTTTCTGGGGATGCATTTTGTTCATGGAGCATACAGCCCAGGGCCACATATTTGTCAAGAACTGCTCAAATTCCCAGACACCAATTTTACAACGAAGCAGCTCCAACAGTTTTTAGGTGTGATTAATTATGTTAGAGATTTTATCCCTAATGTGTCTACATACATTGCTTCACTTTCAAAAATGCTCAAAAAGAATGCCCAAGGTTTGGGAAAGGAACAGGATGAAGCAGTTCAGAAGATAAAAGAAATCTCAAAAGAGGTTAAAGCCCTCCGTATTCCATCAGACGGGAAAAAGATATTGCAGACAGATGCCAACAACGAATATTGGAGTGCGGTACTTTTTGAAGTTGAAGATGGCCAACGGAAAATGTGCGGATATGCCAGTGGAAAGTTCAAAGATGCTGAACAACATTACCATTCCACATTCAGAGAAATTCTTGCCGTAGAAAATGGGATTAAAAATTTTAATTTCTTTTTAATTCACACAGAGTTTCTTATCGAGATGGATATGAAAGCTTTCCCGAAGATGACCCACATAAATCCAAAGATTATCCCAAATCCGCAGATTCTCAGATGGGCACAATGGTTCTCCCCTTACAAATTCCAAGTAAAGCACCTCAAACGGAAAGATAATATTATAGCAGATTTCCTATCCAGGCCAGATGAGTTTTGAAAGAGATTTCAAGCCAAGCTGGAGAAGAGGCTAACTAGCAACATTTTCATCCTTACAAGCTCATCAGGAGCTAGTCCATCCAGAATAGCAGATCATCCGCCAGAATTCTTCAGCAAGTTTGTGGACCCGTTTGATCCATCCATCCTCACAGAAAGAAGGACTTTCTATGAGCTCCTAGTTTTCAGAAAATATGGAGGATCCATCCTTAAGCCATTCGGAGTCAATCTCGAATACCCATTCTGTCACGTATTCATAGCCATGCACAATGATTTTCCACAGGACCTATTATGGTTTTTCTGGTACTTGTGTCACCAGTATTATATTTTTATGGAATTCAAGTGCGACATGTTCCGATGTTTTGACAAGATTGAACCTGCTCTCAAAACGTTTCTGCAATGGTTCAAACCACGAAGATAATGGGTTCAATGTTTCTAAGACTCCTATGCAGCAAAAGTGTTCATGTTACATCAACCGATAAAAAATATTGATGGGAAGGTCTATGTTCAACCGGATATTTCACTATGGTGGGAATTCCCGGTCTCTGTCTTGTCCTTAGAAGATGAATACAACGAAGCCCAGAGAATTATTTTCCAGCAAAATAAGTGCATCTCAACGGAGATATGGCCGAAAGAATGGGCTCGATGGAATTACACTGATAACCATCCCCATTGGGAAAGAGTTCGAGAAGCAGCAAAGGAGTACCGAGTGCCGTATGAAATAATCAAATTATGCTACTACACAAGGTCGCGAAAAAAGAAGTCTGGAAAACAAAGAAAAATTCAAGCAAAAACATGGACCAGAATGGTGGATAGAGGAAGGATACGCAACTCCGCCGTCGACTCCATCAAGCACCGCTCCGTCGGATAAAGCTTACTGACGTGCTTACAATAAAGACAAAAGCGGACCCCACGGTCACATGCTTGCACATGGTTGTCATGCTTCAAATAATATTCCCCTCGTTTTACTAGGCTCGTTTTATCAGGCTTGTTTTATTAGGCTGTCTTATTAGGCTAGTTTTATTAGGTTTTTTTATTAGGCCTTTCACATGTCTAGCGGGGCCCGTGTGCCATGTAAGATAAGTCTTGTGGAAGCCTCCAACCCCTATAAATAGGAGGCTATGTAGGAGTTAGAGGGCATCAAACAATTTCCCTATAAATCTTTTGATATCAATAAAATGTTTGCCTTCTAAATTTCTCTTGTTCTTCTCTTTTAAAGGCATGTAAATGCTGATCCTAAGTTAGTATAGGGTTAGGAAATATTGGGAAATTTAATCTTGCTATGAGTACAATAGTTTTCTGAAGCTTTGACAGTATGTCTGTAGTAGTGCAAAAGTTTTTCCGAGTTGAGTAGCTTGGCAAGGAAGCCAGCCCATTTTGTAGGAAAATATTTCATATCTACGATCTTTCAAAGTGTCCGACTAACTTGACAAGCCATCCTTCGGGTTGTTGAAGTCAGTTTTGTGGCAAGCCGTCCTTCGGGATTTTGAAGCCCAATCCTACTATGTAAGAAAACTATTGTGCTTGTAGTTTGGCTGTCTTGCTTGGTGTTTCCCCGCCCTCTAGATAGACGGCTTGCCACAAACCTGACTTCAACAACCCGAAGGATGGCTTGTCAAGTTAGTCGGACAGTTTGAATGATCGTAGATATGAAAGTTTTTCCTACAAAATGGGCTGGCTTCCTAGCCAAGCTACTCAACTCGGAAAAACCTTCGTACTACCACAGACATACTGTCAAAGCTTCGGAAAACTATTGTACTCATAGCAATCTCAACTTGCCCAATATTTCCTAACCCTATACTAACTTAGGATCAGCCTTTTCATGCCTTTAAAAGAGAAGAACAAGATAAATTTAGAAGGCAAAATTTTTATTGATATCGGAAAATTTACAGGGAAATTGTTTGATGCCCTCTAACTACTACATAGCCTCATATTTATAGGAGTTGGAGGCTTCCACAAGACTTATCTTACATGGCGCACGGGCCCCGCTAGACATCTGAAAGGCCTAATAAAAAAACCTAATAAAACGAGCCTAATAAGACAGCCTAATAAAACAAGCCTGATAAAACAAGCCTAGTAAAATGAGGGGAACATTATTTGAAGCATGACAACCATGTGCAAGCATGTGACCGTGGGGTCCTCTTTTGTCTTTCTTGTAAGCACGTCAGTAAGCTTTATCCGACGGAGCGGTGCTTGATGGAGTCGACGGCGGAGTTGCGTATCCTTCCTCTATCCACCATTCTGGTCCATGTTTTTGTTTAAATTTTTCTTTGTTTTCCAGACTTGTTTTTCGCGACCTTGTGTAGTAGCATTTTTTGTTGGATGGCCCTGTCATCTCTGCATCTATTTTTGCTGAATATTGAGATGGAAAATCCAACCTTATCTTTGTGATAGCCTGAGTGACTTCATCTTTGATTATTTCATACGGCACTCGGTACTCCTTGGCTGCTTCTCGAACTCTTTCCCAACGGGGATGGTTATCATTGTAATTCCATCGAGCCCATTCTTTCGGCCATATCTCCGTTGGGATGCACTTATTTTGCTGGAAAATAATTCTCTGTGCTTCGTTGTATTCATCTTCTAAGGACAAGACAGAGACGGGGAATTCCCACCATAGTGAAATATCCGGTTGAGCATAGACCTTCCCATCAATAATTTTTATCGGTTGATGTAACATGAACACTGTTGCTGCATAGGAGTCTTGGAAACATTGAACCCATTCTCTTCGTGGTTTGAACCATTGCAGAAACTTTTTGAGAGCAGGTTCAATCTTGTCAAAACATCGGAACATGTCGCACTTGAATTCCATAAAAATATAATACTGGTGACAAAAGTACCATAAAAACCATAATAGATCCTGTGGAAAATCATTGTGTATGGCTATGAATACGTGATAGAATGGGTATTCGAGATTGACTCCGAATGGCTTAAGGATGGATCCTCCATATTTTCTGAAAACTAGGAGCTCATAGAAAGTCCTTCTTTCTGTGAGGATGGATGGATCAAACGGGTCCACAAACTTGCTGAAGAATTCTGGCGGATGATCTGTTATTCTGGATGGACTAGCTCCTGATGAGCTTGTAAGCATGAAAATGTTGCTTGTTAGCCTCTTCTGCAGCTTGGCTTGAAATCTCTTTCAAAACTCATCTGGCCTGGATAGGAAATCCGCTAGAATATTATCTTTCCCTTTGAGGTGCTTTACTTGGAATTTGTAAGGGCAGAACCATTGTGCCCATCTGAAAATCTGCGGATTTGGGATAATCTTTGGATTTATGTGGATCATCTTCGGGAAAGCTTTCATTGCCCAATATTCGTTGCTGGCATCTGTCTACAATAACTTTTTCCCGTCAGATGGAATATGGAAGGCTTTAACCTCTTTTGAGATTTCTTTTATCATCTGAACTACTTCATCCTGTTCCTTTCCCCAACCTTGGGCATTCTTTTTGAGCATTTTTGTAAGTGGAGCAATGTATGTAGAGACATTAGGGATAAAACTCTAACATAATTAATCACACCTAAAAACTGTTGGAGCTGCTTCGTTGTAAAATTGGTGTCTGCGAATTTGAGCAGTTCTTGACAAATAGGTGGCCCTGGGATGTATGCTCCATGAACAAAATGCATCCCCAGAAAATCAATTTCCTTCTTAGGAAGAATCATCTTTTTCTGTGAGAGCATGATTCCATTTTTCTCCACTAGGTCATCGAATTGTTGCAGCAACGTGAGGTGTTCTTCCATAGTGTCACTAAAGAGTAAGATGTCATCAATGTAGACTAGTGATGTTTGGAGGATGGGTTGAAATAATTTTATCATGGCCTTTTGGAACAATGAGGGTGTCGTTTTCAACCCAAAGGGCATGACCTTCCATTGAAAGTGGTGATCGGGTATACAAAACCCTGTTTTTGGTCTATCTTCTGGGTGTATTCCCAATTGCCAAAACCCCGATTTAAGGTCAAACTTGGAAAAGTATTTAGCTTTGGCTAAGTGTGAAAAAAGGGTGACTTTATTTGGGATAGGGAATTTATCATCTTGGAGGAAATAGTTTAGAGGTTGATAGTTTATGACTAATTTGAGTTTATCTCTTGTTTGTTCTGCCTGTTTATTGACATAGAACGCCTCACATGCCCATTGTGAATTAGAGGGCTCGATAAGTCCAAACTCCAAGAGCTCTTCGCATTCTTTTTTTGCAAGCTGAAGATAATCTGGATTCATGCCGGAGTGACTTGCCTTCGTTGGATTAATGCTTTCATTCTTCTTAAAGGGGAGTTTAATGAAAAACTCCTCATTTAGCCATAGAGGATTTTTGCATTTTCCCATAAACACCTTGTGAAAATCCGCACATGAATGCTCCATCAACTGCTTTTCTATCTCCTTGATCTGTTCAGCATCAGTTATTTGAAATAATCGTAAAACATCTGTATATGGCTTGAATTGTTTCTTGAACGTTATTCCATGGGCATTGATCTGGAGCTGATCTTTAAGTTGGCTGAAGATGTCAAATCCGACAATGAGATCTTTTCCTGGTACATGTGATCCAATCAGCTTTGTTCGAAACTTCAACCCTGGGAAGAATTCAATTGTGATTGGATGCTTTGTGATGACTGTGGTGGTTAGGACTCCATTCCCAGCAGTGTTGAAATCTTTGAAATGTGGAATCTATTGATCCTCAGGAAGGACGGTTGGGTTCATCAATGAACATGCCGCTCCAGTGTCCATGAAGGCAATAACCTGGATTGGTTTATCCCATTTGGATGGATAAACTTTAAGCTGGACCTACGGGATCACCGTGATGCTGTTGATATCTTCTTGAGCCTTTCCCTTTGGTTCTGAAATCTGGAAATATTCATCGCCATATTCTTCGTACACATCTATGGAAAAGAGGGTCTTCTCTGTGGGTTCGTCCTCTAATGAGAGTACAAATTCAAGATCGCCATCTTCATCTAGAGAGATACTAGTGTAGTCCTCTATTTCAGTAAGAAGCTTGATCGTTCTTCTGGATTGGGGACAATTTTTTGCATAATGCCCAATCTTGTTGCAGATGAAGCATCTATCATTTTTCCGGGACTTGCCTGGGCTCTTCCTCCTGAAATATTTCGTGCGCCTCCTGAACTGGGATCCTTCTTGTGAAGGCCTTGGCCATTTGAATCGCTTGAACCTTCCCTTTCATCTAGGGACATGACACGAACAGCTTGACCCAGTAATTAGGTTAGACTTTCCGCAAGCTTTATCAAGGGCTGGATTGTTTCGTATGATCTTCCTCAAAACAGATCTCTTTGTGCAGATATCATCCAATGCTAGAAATATGGCTTGCCTGATGTAGCCGATCGGTGGGATTGTTATTGATTGAAACTTCTCCTCAACGATCGTCATGGTCCGACTTGCTAACATCTTCGGAAGTGATGAAACAAAGGCTTGCTTGAGACTAGCTTCTCCGCCTAACTTAAAGAACATTTAAGCCATCTTCTGAAAATGGATATCGATGGCATCTCTGTCAAATGCTACGCATTTCATTTCAAAGAACTGTCTCCTTATTTTTTCTTGCTTTTGGCCGGTATCACCACAAAATACCTCTTAGAGTATTTTGATGTGGTAAGCAAAGTCTTGGGTTGTGAGAAACATATTCTTGTCTTGTGTCCCAAGTGAATTCCACCAGTCTCGAAGAATCCGGAAAACCTTGAAGTGAATTCTGACAGGATCATATACTTTTCCCGTTCGATAAGATTCTTTGTCACCATCCAAGTGAAGAAATCTTGGATCCTTTGGGGCCATCTTGATAATTTGATATCATCCAGACTGAAAGTTTGGAATCCAGTCCCAACGAATTTTGTTGTTGTTGGTTCTGGCCTTCTTTCTGGAATTGGCTCATCTGTCATGCCGTCCCAATATTCATCTACTTCAGAGATTTTTGGTTCTCTGGGTTGATTCATGAATATTGGTGGGTTATTTTCTTCTGAAGAGTCAACTGAGGAATCTTCGCTTGTCTCAAAGCTTGCTTCCGTAGGATCAGTATCAAATGAGTCTTGGTCACTGGATCCTAGAGTATCATCCTCCTATACATCTTTTGTGGGTCGGGTCACGTAGAGGTTAGGAATATTATGGGCCGAGATCATCAAGTTTTCCTGCTCGGGTTCTTTTGAACTTTCCCCTAGTTCTTTCTTTCGTTTGGACTGCTTTTGGGCCGCTATAGAGTCTTTTCTTTCCCAAACCATTTTTGCAATGCCAAACTCAGGTTCATTGTTTTGTTTTTGGGCAAAAGGCATAGGGTCTCGCTTTGTGGATGGGAGCACAGTGAAAGAATGGTCAAGCTTTGGTGGTGAGTATGTTTGTGAGGACATGGGGAAAAAGGCGGGTTTTGATGGGTAGCTTTGTGTTTTTTTACTGGTTAAGGTGACCATATCTCAGTAGCTGTATTTGTTTTTTAAGGTCAGCCATTTCCTTTTGTTATTGGTTAAAGAAATGGAAAAGGGAAGTGCCTGGTGGACAAATCTCATACTGCATGTTTGTCATTCGCAATTCCAGGGCTTTGATCAGTCCAGCATGCTGAGAAGATGCTTGTTCCACTTTCTTCTCAATTGTCTCCACCCTGCTCATCATCTTATTCTGTGTGTGAGCAACATTTCTGATGGAAGTGCTAATATTAGTTAACACTTTGTTTTGGAAAATGGCATTTTCGGATTTCCAATTTATGGTCGCTTCCACTTCACTTTTTGGTGGCTTTTCTCCCGTGGGCAGCACAACATTTTGCCTTGGAATATTTGGGGCATTGCTTGCACCATCTTTTTCAAAAGGTTGTTGAGGGGGAAAATCAGTGGTGTGACTGGAGCTGGAGGGGTTCATCATGAATATTTCTTGCTTTGGGATACTTGGGTTTGAAGTTTTGTGATGTAAATTTTGGTTAGGGAGAGATGGCCAACTTTGGGGTTTGTACGAAACAAGGAATTCATATTTTCCCGGACGGCTCAGTGAACCGATCGATGAGTCTCCTTCTTCATACCTTGTTCGGAACAGTTTTTCAGAGTTCCCCCCTTTTTTCTTTGATTTGGCTCTTCTTGTATGGTGTTCATCCCATTCAATTTCATAGTCAAGACATTCTTGACAGTCACATTGGATATCCCATTGGCAGTGTCCCGTGAAAGGACATTTGAACCACCATACTTCATGACCTTCATTATCGAACTGCTTTATCCAGTCATGTTCGCTCATGATACTTGGGAGATGGTAAGAGAATGTTTCAGGGTCATCTTGGTGTGCTTGGTTATGGGTGGGTTGGTACATCTGGAAAGAGAAGATTATTTTGTTGGGGTTTTTAAGGTGAGAGTGGTCAAAGCTTATGGCGACTGTTTTATTGGGTTTTTCGGAAAAAGTGTGTTCAGAAGATTAGAGATGTTTAACAGGTTCTCTCAGCTTTTCATAATTCGTGACCCATGTATCTGGAAGGACTTTGATAAGTTGTTCTATAGAAAGCTGTTTTGGGATTTGGATGCACATGGTAGTTCCGTTGGTGGCATCCACTTTTAAGAGCAAAGCATTTTCTCCACCTGGAAGAGAGAGGAGCAGTTTAGTAAAAATATATCTGAGTCGTTACCATCTGCGTCCAATCCTTGTAAGTCCTTAGCAAAAATAAATATGTCTCCTACTCTGTATAAAACCCTTTCTTGCAAATATGACTACCTTTATGAAGTTGATATTTTACCTGATGGAAACAAAGTGTCGCCCACCGACCTACCCCTCATAAACCCATACTATGCTTTTGCTAAAAAGACATGTTCCCCGTGGTCATAAATCCGTTCCCTGGTCCAACCAAAGCCCAAAGAAGCTAAAGAATATGTTAGTGCCTCAAAACTTGACCAGCACCCTATTCTAGCAACTCAGGAGGAACAATCATCACTGTGCAGATTCCAGATGATTTTCCTAGACAGTGGAAACATCATGGTTTCACCCAGGTCCATTTTAGTGCTATTAGAATTGTATTAACATATCATGGACGAAAGGGCCAACCAGTTGTAGCTCGCCTTGCCCTTCTTGGTACCAGATATAACGAGTACCAACATGCGAATTTGGGTACCACAGAAGTCACTCTAAATGCTGGGACAATTTTTGTCACTATATTTCCTAATTCACAATGGGCATGCGAGGCGTTCTTTGTCAATAAATGGGCAGAACAAACAAGAGGTAAACTAAGATTAGTCATAAACTATCAACCTCTTAACTATTTCCTCCAAGATGATAAATTCCCTATCCCAAATAAACTCACCCTTTTTTCACACTTAGCCAAAGCTAAATACTTTTCCAAGTTTGACCTTAAATTGGGGTATTGGCAATTGGGAATACACCCAGAAGATAGACCAAAAACATGGTTTTGTATACGGGATCACCACTTTCAATGGAAGGTCTTGCCCTTTGGGTTGAAAACGGCACCCTCATTGTTCCAAAAGGCCATGATAAAATTATTTCAACCCATCCTCCATACATCACTAGTCTACATTGATGACATCTTACTCTTTAGTGACACTATGGAAGAACACCTCATGTTGTTGCAGCAATTCCATGACCTAGTGCAGAAAAATGGAATCATGCTCTCTTAGAAAAAGATGATTCATGCTAGGAAGGAAATTGATTTTCTGGGGATGCATTTTGTTCATGGTGCATACAGCCCAGGGCCACATATTTGTCAAGAACTGCTCAAATTCCCAGACACCAATTTTACAATGAAACAGCTCTAACAGTTTTTAGGTGTGATTAATTATGTTAGAGATATTATCCCTAATGTCTCTACATACATTGCTCCACTTACAAAAATGGTCAAAAAGAATGCCCAAGGTTGGGGAAAGGAACAGGATGAAGTAGTTCAGAAGATAAAAGAAATCTCAAAAGAGGCTAAAGCCCTCCATATTCCATCAGACGGGAAAAATATATTGCAGACAGATGCCAGCAACGAATATTGGAGTGCGGTACTTTTTGAAGTTGAAGATGGCCAAAGGAAAATATGCGGATATGCCAGTGGAAAGTTCAAAGATGCTGAACAACATTACCATTCCACATTCAAAGAAATTCTTTCCGTAAAAATGGGATTAAAAAGTTTAATTTCTTTTTAATTCACACAGAGTTTCTTATCGAGATGGATAGGAAAGCTTTCCCGAAGATGATCCACATAAATCAAAAGATTATCCCAAATCCGCAGATTCTCAGATGGGCACAATGGTTCTCCCCTTACAAATTCCAAGTAAAGCACCTCAAAGGGAAAGATAATATTCTAGCGGATTTCCTATCCAGGCCAGATGAGTTTTCAAAGAGATTTCAAGCCAAGCTGCAGAAGAGGCTAACTAGCAACATTTTCATGCTTACAAGCTCATCAGCAGTTAGTCCATCCAGAATAGCAGATCATCCGCCAGAATTCTGCAGCAAGTTTGTGGACCCGTTTGATCCATCCATCCTCACAGAAAGAAGGACTTTCTATGAGCTCCTAGTTTTCAGAAAATATGGAGGATCCATCCTTAAGCCATTCGGAGTCAATCTAGAATACCTATTCTGTCACGTATTCATAGCCATGCACAATGATTTTCCACAGGAGCTATTATGGTTTTTCTGGTACTTGTGTCACCAGTATTATATTTTCATGGAATTCAAGTGCGACATGTTCCGATATTGTGACAAGATTGAACCTGCTCTCAAAAATTTTCTGCAATGGTTCAAACCCCGAAGATATTGGGTTCAATGTTTCCAAAACTCCTATGCAGCAAAAGTGTTCATGTTAAATCGACCGATAAAAATTTTTTATGGGAAGGTCTATGCTGAACCAAATATTTCACTATGGTGGGAATTCCCCGTCTCTGTCTTGTCCTTAGAAGATGAATACAGCGAAGCACAGAGAATTATTTTCCAGCAAAATAAGTGCATCCCAAAGGAGATATGGCCGAAAGAATGGGCTCGATGGAATTACACTGATAACCATCCCCATTGGGAAAGAGTTCGAGAAGCAGCAAAGGAGTACCGAGTGCCGTATGAAATAATCAAAGATGAAGTCACTCAGGCTATCACAAAGATAAGGTTGGATTTTCCATCTCAAGATTCAGCAAAAATAGATCCAGAGATGACAGGGCCATCCAACAAAAAATGCTACTAGACAAGGTCGCGAAAACGAAGTCTTGAAAACAAAGAAAAATTGAAGCAAAAACATGGACCAGAATGGTGGATATAGGAAGGATACGCAACTCCGCCGTCGACTCCATCATGCACCGCTCCGTCGGATAAAGCTTACTGACGTGCTTACAAGAAAGACAAAAGCGGACCCCACGGTCGCATGCTTGCACATGGTTGTCATGCTTCAAATAATGTTCCTCTCATTTTATCAGGCTTGTTTTATTAGGCTGTCTTATTAGGCTCGTTTTGTCAGGCTTATTTTATTAGGCTGTCTTATTTGGATCGTTTTATTAGGTTTGGTTTATTAGGCCCTTCACATGTCTAGCGGGGCCCGTGTGCCATGTAAGATAAGTCTTGTGGAAGCCTCCATCTCCTATAAATAGGAGGCTATGTAGTAGTTAAGGGGCATCAAACAATTTCCCTGTAAAATTTTCGATATCATTAAAATGTTTGCCTTCTAAATTTCTCTTAGTCTTCTCTCTGAAAGGCATGGAAAGGCTGATCTTAAGTAAGTATAGGGTTAGGAAATATTGGGTGGTGCGAAAGTTTTTCCGAGTTGAGTAGCTTGGCTAGGAAGCTAGCCCATTTTGTAGGAAAAACTTTCACATCTACGATCTTTCAAACTGTCCGACTAACTTGACAAGGCATCCTTCGGGTTGTTGAAGTCAGGTTTGTGGCAAGCCGTCCTTCGGGATGTTGAAGCTCAGTCCTACTATGTAAGAAAACTATTGTGCTTGTAGTTTGGCTGTCTTGCTTGGTGTTTCCCCGCCCTCTACATACCCATGGTATCACAGCCAGTCCATCTCTTTCGGAGAGGGGAGCAGTTTAGTAAAAATATGTCTGAGTTGTTTCCATCTGTGTCCAACCCTTGTAAGTCCTTAGCAAAAATAAATATGTCTCCTACTCTGTATAAAGCCCTTTCTTGCAAATATGACTACCTTTATGAAGTTGATATTTTACCTGATGGAAACAAAGTGTCGCCCACCGACCTACCCCTCATAAACCCATACTATGCTTTTGCTAAAAAGACATGTTCCCCGTGGTCATAAATCTGTTCCCTGGTCCAACCAAAGCCCAAAGAAGCTAAAGAATATGTTAGTGCCTCAAAACTAGACCAGCACCCTATTCTAGCAACTCAGGAGGAACAATCATCACTGTGCAGATTCCAGATGATTTTCCTAGACAGTGGAAACATCATGGTTTCACCCAGGTCCATTTTGGTGCTATTAGAATTGCATTAACATATCATGGACGAAAGGGCCAACCAGTTGTAGCTCGCCTTGCCCTTCTTGGTACCAGATATAACGAGTACCAACATGCGAATTTCGGTACCACAGAAGTCACTCTAAATGCTGGGACAATTTTTGTCACTATATTTCCAATTTTAACATGTCCCTGTATGATCCATATCTAACGGAGGCTTTAAAGCTCCAAGTCCAAATTCAAGGTGCTCCACAAGCTAAAAATGCTATTCAGGCTACTTTACACTACCAAATAGCTTGGCGAGTTCAGAATCATGCTATGGATATCTCCCTTCCAAGTGGAGAAAATGCTTTGCTCTTAAAAGTGGATGCCACCAACGGAACTACCATGTGCACCCAAATCCCAAAACAGCTTTCCAGAGAAGAACTTATCAAAGTCCTTCCTGATACATGGGTCACGAATTATTAAAAGCTGAGAGAGCCTGTTGAACCTCTCCAATCTTCTGAACCCACTTTTTCCAAAAAACCCGATAAAACAGTCGCCATAAGCTTTGACCACTCTCACCTTAAAAAACCCAACAAAACAACTTTCTCTTTCTAGATGTACCAACCCACTCATAACCAAGCACATCAAGATGACCCTGAAACATTCGCTTACCATCTCCCATGTATTATGAGCGAACATGACTAGATAAAGCAGTTCGATAATAAAGGTCATGAAGTATGGTGGTTCAAATGTCCTTTCACGGGACACTGCCCATGGGATATCCATTGTGACTGTTAAGAATGTCTTGACGATGAAATTGAATGGGATGAACACCATACAAGAAGAGCCAAATCAAAGAAAAAAGGGGGAAACTTTGAAAGAAAGTTCCGAACAAGGTATGAAGAAGGAGACTCATCTATCGGTTCACTGAGCCGTCCAGGAAAATATGAATTCCTTTTTTCGTACAAACCCCAAAGTTGGCCATCTCTCCCTAACCAAAATTTACATCACAAACCTTCAAACTCAAGTATCCCAAAGCTAGAAATATTCATGATGAACCCCTCCAGCTCCAGTCACACTATTGAATTTCCCCCACAACAACCTTTTGAAAAGGATGGTGCAAGCCATGCCCCAAAAATTCCAAGGCAAAATGTTGTGCTGCCCACGGGAGAAAAGCCACCAACAATAAATTGGCAATCCGAAAATGCCATTTGCCAAAACAAAGTGTTAACTAATATTAGCACTTCCATCAGAAATGTTGCTCACACACAGAATAAGATGATGTGCAGGGTGGGGAAAATTGAGAAGAAGGTGGAACAAGCATCTTCTCAGCATGCTGGACTGATCAAAGCCCTGGAATTGCGAATGACAAACATGCTATATGAGATTTGTCCACTAGGCACTTCCGTTTTCCATTTCTTTAACCAACAACAAAAGGAAATGGCTGACCTTAAAGAACCAATACAGCTACTGAGATATGGTCACCTTGAACCGCAAAAAACACAAAGCTGCCCATCAAAACCCGCCTTTTTCCCCATGTCCTCACAAACATACTCACCACCAAAGCTTGACCATTCTTTCACTGTGCTCCCATCCACAAAGCGAGACCCTATGCCTTTTGCCCAAAAACAAAACAATGAACCTGAGTTTGACATTGCAAAAATGGTTTGGGAAAGGAAAGACTCTATGGCGGCCCAAAAGCACTCCAAACGAAAGAAAGAACTGGGGGAAAGTTCAAAAGAACCCGAGCTGGAAAACTTGATGATCTCGGCCCATAATAATCCTAACCTCTACGTAACCCGACCTACAAAGGATTTAGAGGAGGATGATACCCTAGGATCCAGTGACCAAGATTCAAATGATACTGATCCTACGGAATCAAGCTTTGAGACAAGCGAAGATTCCTCAGTTGACTCTTCAGAATAAAATAACCCGCCAATATTCATGAATCAACCCAGAGAACCAGAAATCTCTGAAGTAGATGATGATCGGGACGGGATGACAGATGAGCCAATTCCAGAAAGAAGGCCGGAACCAACAACAGCAAAATTCGTTAGGACTGGATTACATACTTTCGGTCTGGATGATATCAAAGTATCAAGATGGCCCCAAAGGATCCAAGATTTCTTCACTTGGATGGTGACAAAGAATCTTATCGAACGGGAAAAGTATATGATCCTGTCAGAATTCACTTCAAGGTTCTTCGGAATTCTCCGAGACTGGTGGAATTCACTTGGGACACAAGACAAGAATATGTTTCTCACATCCCAAGACTTTGGTTACAACATCAAAATACTCCAAGAGGTATTTTGTGGAGATACCGGCCAAAGGCAAGAAAAACTAAGGAGACAGTTGTTTGAAATGAAGTGCGTAGCATTTGGCAGAGATCCCATCAATATCCATTTTCAGAAGATGGCTAAAATGTTCTTTGAGTTAGGCGGAGAAGCTAGTCTCAAGCAAGCCTTTGTTTCATCACTTCCGAAGATGTTAGCAAGCCAGACCATGACGATCGTTGAGGAGAAGTTTCAATCAATAATGATCCCACCGATCGGCTATATCAGGCAAGCCATATTTCTAGTGTTGGATGATATATGCACGAAGAGATCTGTTTTGAAGCAGATCATACGAAACAATCCAGCCCTTCATAAAGCTTCCGGAAAGTTTGACCTAATTACTTGGTCAAGCTGTTCGTGCCATGTCCCCATATGAAAGGGAAGGTTCAAGTGATTCAAATGGCCAAGGCCTTCACGTGAAGGATCCCAGTTCAGGAGGCGCACGAAATATTTCAGGAGAATGAGATCAGGCAAGTCCCGAAAAAATGATAGATGCTTCATCTGCAACAAGATTGGGCATTATGCAAAAAATTGTCCCCAATCGAGAAGATCGATCAAGCTTCTTACTGAAATAGAGGACTACACTGGGAAAGATAATATTCTAGCGGATATGCCAGTGGAAAGTTCAAAGATGCTGAACAACATTACCATTCCACATTCAAAGAAATTCTTGCCGTAAAAATGGGATTAAAAAGTTTAATTTCTTTTTAATTCACCCAGAGTTTCTTATCGAGATGGATAGGAAAGCCTTCCCGAAGATGATCCACATAAATCCAAAGATTATCCCAAATCCGCAGATTCTCAGATGGGCACAATGGTTCTTCTCCCCTTACAAATTCCAAGTAAAGCACCTCAAAGGGAAAGATAATATTCTAGCGGATTTCCTATCCAGGCCAGATGAGTTTTCAAAGAGATTTCAAGCCAAGCTGCAGAAGAGGCTAACTAGCACCATTTTCATGCTTACAAGCTCATCAGGAGCTAGTCCATCCAGAATAGCAGATCATCCGCCAGAATTCTGCAGCAAGTTTGTGGACCCGTTTGCTCCATCCATCCTCACAGAAAGAAGGACTTTCTATGAGCTCCTAGTTTTCATAAAATATGGAGGATCCATCCTTAAGCCATTCAGAGTCAATCTAGAATACCTATTCTGTCACGTATTCATAGCCATGCACAATGATTTTCCATAGGAGTTATTATGGTTTTTCTGGTACTTGTGTCACCAGTATTATATTTTCATGGAATTCAAGTGCGACATGTTCCGTTGTTTTGACAAGATTGAACCTGCTCTCAAAAAGTGTTTGCAATGGTTCAAACCACGACGATATTGGCTTCAATGTTTCCAAAACTCCTATGCAGCAAAAGTGTTCATGTTAAATCGACTGATAAAAATTATTGATGGGAAGGTCTATGCCGAACCAGATATTTCACTATGGTGGGAATTCCCCGTCTCTGTCTTGTCCTTAGAAGATGAATACAGCGAAGCACAGATAATTATTTTCCAGCAAAATAAGTGCATCCCACAGGAGATATGGCCGAAAGAATGGGCTCGATGGAATTACACGGACAACCATCCCCATTGGGAAAGAGTTCGAGAAGCAGCAAAGGAGTACCGAGTGCCGTATGAAATAATCAAAGATGAAGTCACTCAGGCTATCACAAAGATAAGGTTGGATTTTCCATCTCAAGATTCAGCAAAAATAGATCCAGAGATGACAGGGCCATCCAACAAAATATGCTACTACACAATGTCGCGAAAAAGAAGTCTGGAAAACAAAGAAAAATTGAAGCAAAAACATGGACCAGAATGGTGGATAGAGGAAGGATACACAACTCCGCCGTCGACTCCATAAATCACCGCTCCGTCGGATAAAGCTTACTGACGTGCTAACAAGAAAGACAAAAGTGTACCCCACGGTCACATGCTTGCACATGGTTGTCATGCTTCAAATAATGTTCCTCTCGTTTTATCAAGCTTGTTTTATTAGGCTGTCTTATTAGGCTCGTTTTATCACGCTTGTTTTATTAGGCTGTCTTATTAGGCTCGTTTTATTAGGTTTGTTTTGTTAGGCCCTTCACATGTCTAGCAGGGCCCGTGTGCCATGTAAGATAAGTCTTGTAGAAGCCTCCAACTCCTATAAATAAGAGCCTATCTAGTAGTTAGGGGGCATGAAACAATTTCCCTGTAAATTTTCTGATATCAATAAAATGTTTGTCTTCTAAATTTCTCTTGTTCTTCTATTTGAAAGGCATGGAAAGGCTGATCCTACGTTAGTATAGGGTTAGGAAATATTGGGCAAGTTGAGCTTGCTATGAGTACAATAGTTTTCCGAAGCTTTGACAGTATGTCTGTAGTAGTGCGAATGTTTTTCCGAGTGGAGTAGCCTGGCTAGGAAGCCAGCCCATTTTGTAGGAAAAACTTTCATATCTACGATCATTCAAACTGTCCGACTAACTTGACAAGCCATCCTTCGGGTTGTTGAAGTCAGGTTTGTGGCTAGCCGTCCTTCGGGATGTTGAAGCTCAGTCCTACTATGTAAGAAAACTATTGTGCTTGTAGTTTGGCTTTCTTGCTTGGTGTTTCCCCGCCCTCTACATACCCGTGGTATCAGAGCCAGTCCATCTCTTTCAGAGAGGGGAGCAGTTTAGTAAAAATATGTCTGAGTCGTTACCATCTGCGTCCAACCCTTGTAAGTCCTTAGCAAAAATAAATATGTCTCCTACTCTGTATAAAACCTTTTCTTGCAAATATGACTACCTTTATGAATTTGATATTTTACCTGATGGAAACAAAGTGTCTCCCCCCGACCTACCCCTCATAAACCCATACTATGCTTTTTCTAAAAAGACATGTTCCCCGTGGTCACAAATCCATTCCCTGGTCCAACCAAAGCCCAAAGAAGCTAAAGAATGTGTTGGTGCCTTAAAACTTGACTATCACTCTATTCTAGCAACTCATGAGGAACAATTCATCACTCTTCAGATTCCAGATGATTTTCCTAGACAGTGGAAACATCATGGTTTCACCCATGTCCATTTTATAGCTATTACAATTGCATTAACATATCATGGACGAAAGGGCCAACCAGTTGTAGCTCGCCTTGCCCTTCTTGACACCAGATATAACGAGTACCAACATGAGAATTTGGGTACCACAGAAGTCACTCTAAATGCTGGGACACTTTTTGTCACTATATTTCCAAATTTTAACATGTCCCTGTATGATCCACATCTAACGGAGGCTTTAAAGCTCCAAGTCCAAATTCAAGGTGCTCCACAAGCTAAAAATGCTATTCAGGCTACTTTACACTACCAAATAGCTTGGCGAGTTCAGAATCAAGCTATGGATATCTCTCTTCCAGGTGGAGAAAATGCTTTGCTCTTAAAAGTGGATGCCACCAACGGAACTACCATGTGCACCCCAATCCCAAAACAACTTTCTAGAGAAGAACTTGTCAAAGTCCTTCCAGATACATGGGTCACGAATTATGAAAAGCTGAGAGAACCTGTTGAACCTCTCCAATCTTCTGAACCAACCTTTTCCAAAAAACCCGATAAAACAGTCGCCATAAGCTTTGACCACTCTCACCTTAAAAAACCCAACAAAACAACCTTCTCTTTCCAGATGTACCAACCCACTCATAACCAAGCACACCAAGATGACCCTGAAACATTCGCTTACCATCTCCCAAGTATCATGAGCGAACATGACTGGATAAAGCAGTTCGATAATAAAGGTCATGAAGTATGGTGGTTCAAATGTCCTTTCACGGGACACTGACCATGGGATATCCAATGTGACTTCCAAGAATGTCTTGACGATGAAATTGAGTGGGATGAACACCATACAAGAAGAGCCAAATCAAAGAAAAAAGGGGGAAACTCTGAAAGAAAGTTCCGAACAAGGTATGAAGAGGGAGACTCATCTATCGGTTCACTTAGCCATCCAGGAAAATATGAATTCCTTGTTTCGTACAAACCCCAAACTTGGCCATATCTCCGTAACCAAAATTTACATCACAAACCTTCAAACCCAAGTATCCCAAAGCCAGAAAATATTCCTGATGAACCCCTCCAGCTCCAGTCACACCACTGAATTTCCCCCACAACAACCTTTTAAAAAGAATGGTGCAAGCCATGTCCCAAAAATTCCAAGGCAAAATGTTGTGCTGCCCACGGGAGAAAAGCCACCAACAAGTGAAGTGGAGGCGACAATCAATTGGTAATCCGAAATTGCCATTTGCCAAAACAAAGTGTTAACTAATATTAGCACTTCTATCAGAAATGTTGCTCACACACAGAATAAGATGATGAGCAGGGTGGAGACAATTGAGGAGAAGGTGGAACAAGCATCTTCTCAGCATGCTGGACTGATCAAAGCCCTGGAATTGCGAATGACAATCATGCAGTATGAGATTTGTCCACCAGGCACTTCCCTTTTCCATTTCTTTAACCAACAACAAAAGGAAATGGCTGACCTTAAAGAACAAATACAACTACTGAGATATGGTCACCTTAAACCGCAAAAAACACAAAGGTGCCCATCAAAACCCACCTTTTTCCCTAAGTCCTCACAAACATACTCACCACCAAAGTTTGACCATTCTTTCACTGTGCTCCCATCCACAAAGCGAGACCCTATGCCTTTTGCCCAAAAACATAATAATGAACCTGAGTTTGACATTGCAAAAATGGTTTGGGAAAGGAAAGAATCTATGGCGGCCCAAAACCAGTCCAAACGAAAAAAAGAACTCGGAAAAGGTTCAAAAGAACCCGAGCTGGAAAATTTGATGATCTCGGCCCATAATATTCCTAACCTCTACTTGACCTAACCTACAAAGGATGTAGAGGAGGATGATACCCTAGGATCCACTGACCAAGATTCATATGATACTGATCCTACGGAAGCAAGCGTTGAGACAAGCGAAGATTCTTCAGTTGACTCTTCAGAAGAAAATAACCCGCCAATATTCATGAATCAACCCACAGGACCAGAAATCTCTGAAGTAGATGATGATCGGGACGGGATGTCAGATGAGCCAATTCCAGAAACAAGGCCAGAACCAACAACAGCAAAATTCATTGGGACTGGATTCCATACTTTCAGTCTGGATGACATCAAAGTATCAAGATGGCCCCAAAGGATCCAAGATTTCTTCACTTGGATGGTGACAAAGAATCTTGTCGAACGGGAAAAGTATATGATCCTGTCAGAATTCACTTCAAGGTTCTCCGTAATTCTCCGCGACTGGTGGAATTCACTTGGGACACAAGACAAAAATATGTTTCTCACATCCCAAGACTTTGCTTACAACATCAAAATACTCCAAGAGGTATTTTGTGGAGATACCGGCCAAAGGCAAGAAAAACTAAGGAGACAGTTGTTTGAAATGAAATGCGTAGCATTTAACAGAGATGCCATCGATATCCATTTTCAAAAGATGGCTAAAATGTTCTTTGAGTTAGGCGGAGAAGCTAGTGTCAAGCAAGCCTTTGTTTCATCACTTACGAAGATGTTAGCAAGCCGGACCATGACGATCGTTGAGGAGAAGTTTCAATCAATAACGATCGGCTACATCAGGCAACCCGTATTTCTAGCATTAGATGATATCTGCACAAAGAGATCTATTTTGAAGCAGATCATACGAAACAATCCAGCCCTTGATAAAGCTTACGGAAAGTCTGACCTAATTACTGGGTCAAGCTGTTCGTGCCATGTCCCCAGACGAAAGGGAAGGTTCAAGCGATTCAAATGGCCAAGGCCTTCACGAGAAGGATCCCAGTTCCGGAGGCGCACAAAATATTTCAGGAGGAAGAGCCCAGGCAAGTCCCGGAAAAATGATAGATGCTTCATCTGCAACAAGATTGGGCATTATGCAAAATATTGACCCTACTCCAGAAGGTCGATCAAGCTTCTTACTTAAATAGAGGACTACACTGGTATCCATCTAGATGAAGATGGCGATCTTGAATCTGTACTCTCATTAGAGGACGAACCAACAGAGAAGACCCTCTTTTCCATAGATGTGTACAAAGAATATGGCGATGAATATTACCAGATTTCAGAACCAGAGGGAAAAGCTCAAGAAGATATCAACAGCATCATGGTGATCCCGCAGGTCCAGCTTAAAATTTATCCATCCAAATGGGATAAACCAATCCAGGTTATTGCCTTCATGGACACTGGAGCGACATGTTCATTGATGAATCCAGCCGTCCTTCCTGAGGATCAATGTATTCCACATTTCAAAGATTTCAACACTGCTGGGACTGGTGTCCTAACCACCACAGTCAACACAAAGCATCCAATCACAATTGAATTCTTCCCTGGGTTGAAGTTTGGAACAAAGCTGATTAGATCAGATATACCAGGAAAAGATCTCATTGTCGGATTTGACATCTTCAGCCAACTTAAAGATCAGCTCCAGATCAAAGCCCATGGAATAACGTTCAAGAAAAAATTCGATCCATATACAGATGTTTTACGATTATTCCAAATAAATGATGCTGAACAGATCAAGGATATAGAAAAGCAGTTGGTGGAGCATTCATGTGCGGATTCTCACAAGGATTTTATGGGAAAATGCAAAAAGCCTCTATGGCTAAATGAGGAGTTTTTCATTAAACTCCCCTTCAAGAAGAATGAAAGCATTAATCCAACGAAGCCAAGTCACTCCGGCATGAATTCGGATCATCTTCAACTTGTGAAAAGAGAATGCGAAGAGTTCTTGGAGTTTGGACTTATCAAGCCCTCTAATTCACAATGGGCATGCGAGGCGTTCTATGTCAATAAACGGGCAGAACAAACAAGCGGTAAACTCATATTAGTCATAAACTATCAACCTCTTAACTATTTCCTCTAAGATCATAAATTCCCTATCCCAAATAAACTCACCCTTTTTTCACACTTAGCCAAAGCTAAATACTTTTCCAAGTTTGACCTTAAATCGGGGCTTTGGCAATTGGGAATACACCCAGAAGATAGACCAAAAATAGGGTTTTGTATACCCGATCACCACTTTCAATGGAAGGTCATGCCCTTTGGGTTGAAAACGACACCCTCATTTTTCCAAAAGGCCATGATAAAATTATTTCAACCCATCCTCCATACATCACTAGTCTATATTGATGACATCTTACTCTTTAGTGACACTATGGAAGAACACCTCACGTTGCTGCACCAATTCCATGACCTTGTAGAGAAAAATGGAATCATGCTCTCACAGAAAAAGATGATTCTTTCTAGGAAGGAAATTGATTTTCTGGGGATGCATTTTGTTCATGGAGCATACAGCCCAGGGCCACAAATTTATCAAGAACTGCTCAAATTCCCAGACACCTATTTTACAATGAAGCAGCTCCAACAGTTTTTAGGTGTGATTAATTACGTTAGAGATTTTATCCCTAATGTCTCTACATACATTGCTCCACTTACAAAAATGCTCAAGAAGAATGCCCAAGGTTGGGGAAAGGAACAGGATGAAGCAGTTCAGAAGATAAAAGAAATATCAAAAGAGGTTAAAGCCCTTCATATTCCATCAGACAGGAAAAAGATATTGCAGACAGATGCCAGCAACGAATATTGGAGTGCGGTACTTTTTGAAGTTGAAGATGGCCAACGGAAAATATGCGGATATGCCAGTGGAAAGTTCAAAGATTCTGAAAAACATTACCATTCCACATTCAAAGAAATTCTTGCCGTAGAAAATGGGATTAAAAAGTTTAATTTCTTTTTAATTCACACAGAGTTTCTTATCGAGATGGATATGAAAGCTTTCCCGAAGATGATCCACATAAATCCAAAGATTATCCCAAATCCGAAGATTCTCAGATCGGCACAATTGTTCTCCCCTTACAAATTCCAAGTAAAGCACCTCAAAGGGAAAGATAATATTCTAGCGGATTTCCTATCCAGGCCAGATGAGTTTTCAAAGAGACTTCAAGACAAGCTGCAGAAGAGGCTAACTAGCAACATTTTCATGCTTACAAGCTCATCAGGAGCTAGTCCATCCAGAATAGCAGATCATCCGCCAGAATTCTTCAGCAAGTTTGTGGACCCGTTTGATCTATCCATCCTCACAGAAAGAAGGACTTTCTATGAGCTCCTAGTTTTTAGAAATTATGGAGGATCCATCCTTAAGCCATTCGGAGTCAATCCAGAATACCTATTCTGTCACGTATTCATAGCCATGCACAATGATTTTCCACAGGAGCTATTATGGTTTTTCTGGTACTTGTCTCACCAGTATTATATTTTCATGGAATTCAAGTGCGACATGTTTCGATGTTTTGACAAGATTGAACCCACTCTCAAAACGTTTATGCAATGGTTCAAACCACGAAGATATTGATTTCAATGTTTCCAAAACTCCTATGCAGGAAAAGTGTTCATGTTAAATCGACCGATAAAAATTATTGATGGGAAGGTCTATGCTCAACCAGATATTTCACTATGGTGGGAATTCCCTGTCTCTGTCTTGTCCTTAGAAGATGAATACAGCGAAGCACAGAGAATTATTTTCCAGTAAAATAAATGCATCCCAAAGGAGATATGGCCGAAAGAATAGGCTCGATGGAATTAAACTAATAACCATCCCCATTGGGAAAGAGTTTGAGAAGCAGCAAAGGAGTACCGAGTGCTGTATGAAATAATAAAAGATAAAGTCACTCAGGCTGTCACAAAGATAAGGTTGGATTTTCCATCTCAAGATTCAGCAAAAATAGATCCAGAAATGACAGGGCCATCTAACAAAAAATGCTACTACACAAGGTCGCGAAAAAGAAGTCTTGAAAACAAAGAAAAATTCAAGAAAAAACATGGACCAGAATGGTGGATAGAGGAAGGATACGCAACTCCACCGTTGACTCCATCAAGCACCACTCCATCGGATAAAGCTTAATGAGGTGCTTACAAGAAAGACAAAAGCGGACCCCACGGTCACATGCTTGCACATGGTTGTCATGCTTCAACTAATGTTCCCCTCGTTTTACTAGGCTTGTTTTATTAGGCTGTCTTATTAGGCTCATTTTATTAGGTTTGTTTTATCAGGCCCTTCACATGTCTAGCGGGGCCTGTGTACCATGTAAGATAAGTCTAGTGGAAGCCTCCAACTCCTATAAATAGGAGGCTATGTAGTAGTTAGAGGGCATCAAACAATTTCCCTGTAAATTTTCCGATATCAATAAAATGTTTGCCTTCTAAATTTCTCTTGTTCTTCTCTTTAAAAGGCATGGAAAGGCTGATCCTAAGTTAGTATAGGGTTAGAAAATATTGGGCAAGTTGAGCTTGCTATAAGTGCAATAGTTTTCCGAAGCTTTGACAGTATGTCTGTAGTTGTGCGAAAGTTTTTCCGAGTTGAGTAGCTTGGCTAGTAAGCCAGCCCATTTTGTAGGAAAAACTTTCACATCTGTGATCTTTCAAACAGTCCGACTAACTTGACAAGCCATCCTTCGGGTTGTTGAAGTCAGGTTTCTGGCAAGCCGTCCTTCGGGATGTTCAAGCCCAGTCCTACTACGTAAGAAAACTATTGTGCATGTATTTTGGCTGTCTTGCTTGGTGTTTCCCCGCCTTCTACATACCCGGAGGCATCACCGCCATCTTCATCTAGATGTATACCCATGGTATCAGAGCTAGTCCATCTCTTTCGGAGAGGGGAGCAGTTTAGTAAAAATATGTCTGAGTCGTTACCATCGGCGTCCAACCCTTGTAAGTCCTTAGAAAAATAAATATGTCTCCTACTCTGTATAAAACCCTTTCTTGCAAATATGACTACCTTTATGAAGTTGATATTTTACCTGATGGAAACAAAGTGTCTCCCACCGACCTACCCCTTATAAACCCATACTCTGCTTTTGCTAAAAAGACATGTTCCCCGTGGTCACAAATCCGTTCCCTGGTCCAACCAAAGCCCAAAGAAGCTAAAGAATATGTTGGTGCCTCAAAACCTGACCATCACCCAATTCTAGCATGGGTGATGGTCAAGTTTTCCTAGACAGTGGAAACATCATGGTTTCACCCATGTCTATTTTGGTGCTATTAGAATTGCATTAACATATCATAGACGAAAGGGCGAACTAGTTATAGCTCGCCTTGCCCTTCTTGATACCAGATATAACGAGTACCAACATGCGAATTTGGGTACCACAGAAGTAACTCTAAATGCTGGGACAGTTTTTGTCACTATATTTCCAAATTTTAACATGTCCCTGTATGATCCATATCTAATGGAGGCTTTAAAGCTCCAAGTCCAAATTCAAGGTGCTCCACAAGCTAAAAATGCTATTCTGGCTACTTTACACTAACAAATAGCTTGGCGAGTTCAGAATCATGCTATGGATATCTCTCTTCCAGGTGGAGAAAATGCTTTGCTCTTAAAAGTGGATGCCACCAACGGAACTACCATGTGCACCCAAATCCCAAAACAGCTTTCCAGAGAAGAACTTATCAAAGTCCTTCCTGATACATGGGTCACGAATTATTAAAAGCTGAGAGAGCCTGTTGAACCTCTCCAATCTTCTGAACCCACTTTTTCCAAAAAACCCGATAAAACAGTCGCCATAAGCTTTGACCACTCTCACCTTAAAAAACCCAACAAAACAACCTTCTCTTTCCAGATGTACCAACCCACTCATAACCAAGCACACCAAGATGACCCTGAAACATTCGCTTACCAACCTCTTAACTATTTTCTCCAAGATTATAAATTCCCTATCCCAAATAAACTCACCCTGCGGAATCTCTCCATGAATGAACCGGCCATCTCCTCCCATGTCTTCTATCAATTGATGTGTTGTGAGATAAACCACTCCATAGCTGTTTATGACAGACTTCGACTAAATAGTTTCGTAAGCAAGGCTTCGTTTCCACCACTCCCGATCAACTGGTCGCAATAAGCTCTTAAGTGGGCCCTAAGATTGCCCGATCCATTGAAATCGTCGAATCTGGGTATTTTAAAACTTTCTGGTACACCCAAGTCTAGATGTATGCACAAATCAGAGTACCGTAGCCCCTCTTTCTTTTTAGAGCCATGTTCTAGTTCAACAATTTTCTTCGCCATCTCCTTCTCGATTTTGTCTATTCTAGCCGCAAGGAACATTTCCATGTTCTCCAGTTATGGTAAGGAGTCAATATGGGTGATATGGTCTTGAAAAGTAACGTTTGGTTGAATGGGGAGGATTGTAGGAATTCCAGTTGCCCGAGGGGCTTGATAAGTGTTTGTGTTATAGGATGTTGTAGCGTGAGCAGGTGTTTGGAAAGCTGGTGTATGGTGGGAGGAATCCCCCAATGGGTGGTGTTTTGGCGTAATGGAGTTTGAAAAGTAGCCCCAGTCTGAGTTTGTGGGAAATGGTCACGGATTGGAAAGTAAAAATTTGGAAAAATAGGTGCAGGCCTTCTAGCCTCAGTATTAGTAGCTATGTCAGCTATTGGGATACCCTAGACTAAGGCAGTTTTGTTCTGGTTGTTGTTTAGTGGCAGATTTTCTGGCATGTTTTGTTCTTGATAGTTTAAGGACGCTGTAGCAGCTTTTGATGGATTAACTGGTGCCAGCGAATCGACCCCTGTCCATAAGAGGAAACAATTCAAAGGCTTCCAAGTTAGTGTTAGTTAGGCACAAAATACAAAATATCACGTCGTTCGCGGTTTATAGTACATAGGTTCATATATCTTATTTCAACTCCTGATTGATTTACATTCCAAGGGTATTTTTGTCTTTTTGTGTTCTTAGGAATATTGATTTTTGGTAAGTGCTCTTCATGGTTGATTTCCTTCTACCCATCTTGTACTAAAGGGGATTTTTAATTTTTATTATAAAAGGACCAAGTCTTAAATAGACTGCCTACGCATCCCACTAAAGGGAAATCAGGTCCATCCGTAGTTTAGGCATACACAGAAAAGTTTTTTCGTATGCTACCCGAAACTTAGTTTTCTACCCTGATTAGGCCTTATGTAGGCTTCCCATGTATCCCTAACGGGACATCAGGTCGGCGTCGTTCTGTTTACGTAAAAAGGGAAAGGGATATTCTATCTTATTGAAAGCAGTAAAGGGATACTCATGTTTTTTCTACCGAACCATACTAAGCAGGTCTTCGTTGTCTTCTTCATCTTCATCTTCTAACCTTGTCTTCCTGTGAAAATCCAAACATGGCCTTCATTCACGTGGCGTTCTAGTTTAAGCTTGAAATCCACACATTCCTCAATGTCGTGGCTAGGGCGACCATGATTAAATAAGCAAACCCTTTCTCTTGAAGATCCTAGGCGACCCTGATAGGTTTGCGACACTGCTCTTATCTTCTTCACAGTACACAACAAGGACTGGATCCTGGCATATGACTCCTCAAATCTGGAGAAGTCACTCCTCCAGAACCTTACCCTTAATATCTTTTCTGGATGATTTTTTCCTTGGTCATGGGTCAGGAAAGAGTGGGCCCCCCATAGTTGGCTAATTCTCCCTTGGTCAATCCATTTAATCAACTTCCTTTCTAGTGCTCCACACTCATTGGCTGTATGCCCCAACTGGCATCGGTGGTAGAGGCATTTTTTGTAGATCATAGAAGGAGCACACGACGGCAACTGATTTGGGCTTTGCGCGTACACTCAAAAACTCCCCAAATTCTCTAAAAGTTCTTGTTTGGACATTTTTACCGGCGTACTCCAATTATGCTGTCACGACCCGACTAGGGGGCCACGACGAGCACCCGGTCCTACCCCACCCGGGCACCCCCTTATCATGCATATCATAACATCTAGGTGAACCATAATTCATTTCATGCATTTTAAATCATTAATCAAGCTAGTCCCATTGGACGACCATCATCAATTAACATATCATGGGAATCTATGCCATGTCAAATATACAAAGCCGACGAGGCCAACAAAAGATATACAAAACATAGGCCGACATGGCCAAACATCTCTACCCACATACACATGACTACGAGCCTCTAAGAGTATGACATATCATGAGCGGGACAGGACCCCGCTATGCCCATAATTATATACACAAAAGAATGAGTACCCAAAAGATATGGCTCCGAAGGAAATGGAGCTCTCTATGAAATCTTCAAATAGGCAGCTATGGGTCAAATCTGTCTCCCTGTGCACCTGCGGGCATGACGCAGCGTCCATAAACAAAAGGACGTCAGTACGAAGAATGTACTGAGTATGTAAAGCATGATTAACATTGATATACAACATAATGAACAATATATGGAATAGCATAGGAGGGGAGACAATAATATCATCATCATCATGTCGCTTACTTACTCACATCGTCATTCGTGCCCCATAATAAAACTCGTACCATGCTTGTGCTCGTATTAGTGTACATGTCCTCATTCGTATTCTTATACATAGTCTCATCACATTCTTTTACATAATATATACATACATAATCATTTCGTATACATGGCATTTACATAACGTACCCGACCTCATTGGATCAGTATTTCATATACATACTTGGCCAACCAAGGCTCAATGTTACTCATACCTGGCCCTACCAAGGCTTCAGGGTTATCCGTACCATCTGCAGATGTGTGCGCGCGTTTCGTAATCGTATACATATTCTATACATATTCATACACATATATTCTACCCGGCGTTATAAGCTCGGGGTTTCATTATAGCCCTTCATAGGCACGTATGAGTATAACAGCCCATAGGCACCTTTAGCATCATTATTATCACCATCATCATTACTATCATTATCGTTATTGTTACTTCTATATCGTAGTCTTACTCGTCACCTGAGGTGCGTAGCGCATTCGTAGTACCAATCAAGGATAGTGAGCTTATGAGCTCGGAATGTGAAACATTTGTAGTCAACATGCTCATATAGAGGGATTAGGAGTTTGTCCAAAGAACCTTGCCTTATGAAAGAAGGGTTAGCCTTACATACCTCTTTGTCGAATTATTCTACACTTGCACGTACTCCTTCGATGCTCACGTTTCTACCTTCATTAAGGCCATACTATCATTAGTATCGATAACTAGTGCACATGGCTAGAACTAGAGAAAATTGGACAGCATATCCTTTATCTATACAACATTTGTCCATATCATAATTCAACCCCAAACGTCAACAACACATTTATAATATCATTTCCATGGCCATTAATCATCTACATTATCCACATTCTCAATTCACTTCCATTTGTCCCTATTTATGGTCACAACACCCAACTTCGTTCATCCATATACAATGTTTATTTCATGATCTTAACGTCATTTATAACACACTCATATCACAATACAACAACAATCATGATTCAATTCAAACTATGTCTCAAAAACGTCACTATTCATCATTCATGTCCTAGTGGACCATGTTTTCTACAATCCATGCATTTTAATTCTCCAATACCGTAAACATCATATAAAAATCATGAATCTTACCTTAGAAGTTGTAGGGACAAGCTTTTGTTGATAATACTCCACTTTGAGTAAAACCCTAGTTTTTCTCCATTTGGGTTTCTTGACTTTAGATGATCCTTGATGGGTTTCTACCTTGGATTTACTTGTTTAATGTGGTTGATGGATTAATACCCTTGAAAACTTGTACAAAAGTTGTACAGAGATGTTTTAGAGAGAGAGAGAAAATGTGGAAATGATTTTCATGAACATGGTCTTTATTTATTAAATCATCACCGAACTGTCGGGTTCCATTATACGGTCCGTATAATGGTTATACGGTCCGTATAATAGACCGTGAAATGGGTCTGCCCAGCACCCCTTCACTGTGACTACTTGACGGTCCGTTATACGGTCCGTAAAACAGTTTTACGGTCCGTATAACTGACCGTAAAACGTTACCAGTGAGCAACTTTTCACTGTGACCATTCGACGGTTCGTGATACGGTCCGTATAAATTTTATACGGTCCGTATAACTGACCGTAAAATTCCACCAGCAACCAACCTTCACTGTGATGGTTTTACGGTCCACTATACGGTCCGTATAACATTATACGGTCCGTATAATGAGCCGTAGAACTCATCAGTCACTGAACTTAGTTTCGCCACTTCGTTTGATCTCCGATCCTCATGGAACCTTCTTAACACTTGTTCAACACTTCAATACTAATCTAAGGGACGTTATAACTCTTTCCCAAAATGCCCTTAAGTCATCATTAACCCGATACTCGTATTTCGCTAGTTCATTCACTTGCGTACCAACGGAAGATTTTTTTTTTTTTCCGAGGTGTAACATTCTCCCCCCCTTAAGAACATTCGTCCTCGAATGTCGAGAACACCCGGGATTTTATAAAAATTTCGCCAGAGTTTCCCCTATAACATGGCACTAACAACCTGTCACAACAACCCATAATATCGATGCCACACAGGGCCACATCGTAACAACATGAAAATTTTGGCCACACACGACCCAGAAGCATAAAAGGAAAACATCCATACCTTATGATTTTTGACGTCTCATCTTGGACTTCTCCCAAGGGCTGAAATAAATGCGGGTACTTGGATTGCATATTTTCTTCCGCTTCCCATGTCATTTCCTCTCGATTATTATTTTTCCACAAAACTTTAACTGAGGCCACTTCTTTGTTTCTAAGCCTCCGTACTTGCCTATCTAATATGGCAATGGGTATTTCATCATAAGTTAACTTTTCTGTCACTTGAATATCATTCACTGGGACGACCCTCGTAGGATCTCCAACACACTTCCGAAGCATCGAGACATGGAAAACCGGGTGAACTGACTCCAAGTCTGGAGGTAAGTCTAATTCATAGGCCACTTTGCCTATCTTTCGCATAATTTCATAAGGCCCTATATACCGGGGACTAAGCTTCCCCTTTTTGCCAAATCTCATAACGCCCTTCATCGGTGACACTTTCAAAAACACCCAATCCTTAACTTGAAACTCTAAGTCCCTTCGACGATTATCTGCATAAGACTTTTGGCGACTTTGAGCCGCCAACAACCGATCTTGTATGAGCTTGACTTTCTCTATGGCTTGTTGGACCAAATCGGGCCCCATTAACTTGGCCTCTCCCGTTTCAAACCACCCAATCGGGGATCTACACTTTCGCCCATATAAAGCTTCATATGGTGCCATTAGGATGCTGGAGTGATAACTATTATTGTAAGCAAACTCAATGAGTGGCAAATGGTCATCCCAATTTCCCCCAAAATCTATCATGCATGCCCGTAACATATCTTCAAGAGTCTGGATGGTGCGTTCAGCTTGCCCATCGGTCTGTGGGTGAAATGCCGTGCTAAGGCGCACTTGGGTCCCTAGACATGAAAGGACTCCCAAAATTTGGCCGTAAACTGAGTTCCTCTATCGGAGATAATAGACACTGGGACACCATGGAGTCTCACTATTTCTTTAACATAAAGCCTTGTATAATCTTCTGCCACATAGGTCGTCCTGACCGGTAAGAAATGAGCTGATTTAGTGAGTCTATCCACAATCACCCATATGGAATCATACTTGCGTCGAGAACGAGGTAGCCCTGTAATGAAATCCGTATTAATCACTTCCCACTTCCAAGTTGGGATTTCTATAGCTTGCAATAAGCCACCCGGCTTTTGGTGTTCTATTTTTACTTGTTGGCAATTGGAACATTGGGCTACAAACTCCGCTACATCTTTCTTCATCCCATTCCACCAATATATAGACTTAAGATCATGATACATCTTCGTCGTTCCAGGGTGAACGGAGTAACGGGAACAATGAGCCTCTCTCAAAATCTGGTGGCGTAAGTCTGCCACATCGGGGACACATAGCTTGCCTCGGCATCGGAGGGCTCCGTCTCCCGAAATATCAAATGGTGACCCCCCTTTCTGAGCAAGCGTATCTCTGTACTGCATTAGCCTGGAATCCTCACCTTGCCGCTCTTTTACTTCCGCTACTAGCGACGGAACTGCCGAATTCTGAATGGTAGCTCTGCTGCTACCTGAGTCCACTACTCGGACCCCTAGGCTGGCTAGCTGCTGAAGCTCACGGGTCATTTCTCTCTTTTCTTGTCGCACATCGCATAAGCTTCCCATAGACCTGCGGCTAAGAGCATCGGCCACAACATTTGCCTTTCCGGGGTGGTACAGGATTTCGACGTCATAGTCTTTTAGCTACTCTAGCCATCGTCGTTGCCGCAAATTTAACTCTTTCTGCTTGAAGATGTACTGGAGACTCTTATGATCTGTATAAATATCCACGTGGACACCATATAAGTAATGTCTCCATATCTTTAAAGCATGGACCACCGCGGCCAATTCTAAGTCATGGGTAGGATAATTCTGTTCATGTTTCCGTAATTGTCTAGAAGCATACGCGATCAGCTTACCATTTTGCATCAATACACAGCCTAGCCCGACGCCTGAAGCATCACAATAAACCACATATCCTTCCACTCCCTCTGGAAGTGTCAAGACTGGGGCAGAAGTCAATCTGTCTTTCAACTTTTGGAAACTACGTTCACAAGCATCTGTCCATTGAAACTTAGCTGACTTCTGAGTCAACTTTGTGAGCGGTGCAGAAATAGAAGAGAAACCCTCAACAAATCTTCTGTAATACCCGGCTAAGCCCAAAAAGCTACGAACCTCTGTAGGGGTTGTGGGCCTTGGCCAAGTTTTCACTGCCTCGATCTTTTGACTATCCACTCGAATACCATCAGCTGCCACAATATGGCCCAGGAATGATACCGAGTTCAACCAAAACTCACATTTGGAGAATTTTGCAAACAACTCTCGAGCTCGAAGAACTCCAAGGACGGTTCGCAAATGCTCCGCATGCTCAGCCTCGGATCTAGAGTACACTAGGATATCGTCGATGAATACAATCACGAATAGGTCCAGAAAAGGCCTGAATACATTGTTCATTAAGTCCATAAACACTGCCGGTGCATTAGTTAGCCCAAACGACATTACTCGGAACTCGAAATGGCCATATCTTGTTCTGAAAGCTGTCTTAGGGATATCTTTCTCCCTAACTCTTACTTGGTGATACCCGGACCTCAAATCAATCTTTGAAAACCATTTGGCACCATGCAATTGATCAAATAAATCATCAATCCTCGGGAGGGGATACTTGTTCTTAATTGTCACTTTATTCAATTGCCGATAATCAATGCACATTCTCAAGGAGCCATCCTTCTTCCGGACGAACAATACGGGTGCTCCCCACGGGGATGAACTAGGCCGAATGAAGCCTTTTTCAAGCAAGTCTTTCAATTGCTCCTTCAACTCTTTCAACTCTGCGGGTGCCATCCTAGAGGGAGGAATAGATATGGGATTAGTGTCTGGCAACACATCAATCGCAAAATCTATCTCTCGCTCGGGAGGAAGGCCTGGAAGCTCTTCCGGGAACACATCCGGAAATTCGTTCACTACCGGAACTGATTGAAGAGTCGGCGACTCAACTTCTACATCTCGAACTCGAACTAGGTGATAAATACACCCTTTAGTGATCATCTTCCTCGCTTTTAGATAGGAAATAAACCTACCCTTTGGTGACGCCGTATTCTTTTTCCATTCTAAGACTGGTTCGCCCGGGAACTGGAAACGAACCATCTTCGTTCTACAATCAACATTGGCGTAGCAAGAAGCCAACCAATCCATGCCCATAATAACATCAAAATCTACCATTTTTAGTTCATGCAAATCAGCTACTGTACGGCGGTCACATATCACCACTACGCAATCTCTATACACTCGGCTAGCTATCACCGATTCGCCAACGGGCGTAGACACCTCAAAAGGCTTAATAGACTCCGGCTCAATTATAAATCGACCCGCAATATATGGAGTAACATAAGACAATGTGGAGCCCGGATCAATCAAAGCATATACATCATGAGAGAATACCGATAATATACCTGTGACCACATCGGGAGAAGACTCAAGATCTTGGCGTCCCGCCAAAGCATAAATACGGTGCTGAGGACCGCTGGAACTGGGAGCTCTGCCTCTACCTCTACCATGGCCAACTGGCGCATGTGAACCTGGCCCCATAGGGCGTGCAGATGCTGAAGACCCGGCTATCGACCCTGATGGCTGGGCCCTACCTCTACCCTGTACTGAGGGGCAATCACGCATAATATGGCCTGGTCGACCACAAGAATAGCAAGCATCTGAACCTGATCGGCACTGACCCCAATGCAACTTCCCACACTGGGAACATCGTGGCACGGGTGGTCTAGACTGGCCTGAATCATCTCTATACTGAGGTCCTGAATAACTCGGGCTCGGCCCTAAATGAGCAGATCTATCCAATCTCTGGCCTGAAAACCGTGGGAGCGCACTGGTCATAGAGTAGCCCGCATGCCTAGGGGGCTGCTGCCGGTGCCCACCTCTGGACTCACTCATCGGCCCCGAAGATCTAGCCCTCTTGCTATGTCCCCTATCCTGTTCACGTTCATTCCTCCGCTGCTGTAGGTGTTCCTCCAATTCCTGAGCATGCGCCTGAATACGTGCAATATCCATGCCATCCTGAAGAGATGCAGTCAAGCATTTATCCATCAAATGTGGCCCTAGGCCCTTCACAAACCGGTGCACCCGATCGCCCATATCCGCTACCATGGCCGACGCATACCTAGCCAAGGAATTGAAGCGGAGACTATACTCTGTAGCACTCATGCTACCTTGCCTCAGATTCAAGAATTTATCGGCCCTAGCTCGCCGAACTTCTGGAGGCATGTAGTGACGGAGAAAAGCATCGACAAACTCTTGCCATACCGGCGGAGGTGCATTGGCTCCCCGCGAAGCCATCCAAACCGTGTACCACTGGATTGAGACATCCCTCAATCTGTATGACGCTAGCTCCACCGATTCGGTGTCTGAAGCATGTATCAATCGGAGCGTCCTTAGCATACCATCAACAAAGTCCTGGGGATCCTCCTCCAGTTTCGACCCAAAGAATTCCGGGGGTTTCAAAGCAATGAAGTCATGGGCCCTTGCGCTAACATTCCTGTCACCTTGCCCCGCGCTTGGCCTCTGAGTCTGGGCCGCAACCAACTGAGTCAACAAATTAATGGCCTCTCTTACGTCTTGGCCTGAAGCATTCGGCGGAGGAGCTGGAGCTGGGGCTGAGGCTCCCACGTGCTCCTCAGTAATAGGCACTGTCTGGGAGGACTGAGATTGAGCCGCACTCTGGGACTCATCTTCCTCTACTACTGGTGGCGGTGCTCTTTCAGCCCGCTTTTCTGCCACCGTCTTGCCCCTTTGGGCTGCTGTAGCCTTTTTCTTTTTAGGCATCTCTGAAATACACAACACACGATTTAAGAACAAGAATTTCTTACATCATAGCTTTATCGCACGAGTCTTATGAAGAAAGAAGGTCATATATTCCTAAGATGTCTGCAGCTTCTCGTTTATATGTGTGGCGCGCAACACACCCATAATCCAAGACTCTACTAGACACGGCTCGTAGACACATCCTAGGACTCAACTGCTCTGATACCACTTTTGTCACGACCCGACTAGGGGGCCACGATGAGCACCCGGTTCTACCCCACCCGGGCACCCCCTTATCATGCATATCATAACATCTAGGTGAACCATAATTCATTTCATGCATTTTAAATCATTAATCAAGCTAGTCCCATTGGACGACCATCATCAATTAACATATCATGGGCATCTATGCCATGTCAAATATACAAGGCCGACGAGGCCAACAAAAGATATACAAAACATAGGCCGACATGGCCAAACATCTCTACCCACATACACATGACTACGAGCCTCTAAGAGTATGACATATCATGAGCGGGACAGGACCCCGCTATGCCCATAATTATATACACAAAAGAATGAGTACCCAAAAGATATGGCTCCGAAGGAAATGGAGCTCTCTATGAAATCTTCAAATAGGCAGCTATGGGTCAAATCTGTCTCCCTGTGCACCTGCGGGCATGACGCAGCGTCCACAAACAAAAGGACGTCAGTACGAAGAATGTACTGAGTATGTAAAGCTTGATTAACATTGATATACAATATAATGAACAATATATGGAATAGCATAGGAGGGGAGACAATAATATCATCATCATCATGTCGCTTACTTACTCACATCGTCATTCGTGCCCCATAATAAAACTCGTACCATGCTTGTGCTCGTATTAGTGTACATGTCCTCATTCGTATTCTTATACATAGTCTCATCACATTCTTTTACATAATATATACATACATAATCATTTCGTATACATGGCATTTACATAACGTACCCGACCTCATTGGATCAGTATTTCATATACATACTTGGCCAACCAAGGCTCAATGTTACTCATACCTGGCCCTACCAAGGCTTCAGGGTTATCCGTACCATCTGCAGATGTGTGCACGCGTTTCGTAATCGTATACATATTCTATACATATTCATACACATATATTCTACCCGGCGTTATAAGCTCGGGGTTTCATTATAGCCCTTCATAGGCACGTATGAGTATAACAGCCCATAGGCACCTTTAGCATCATTATTATCACCATCATCATTACTATCATTATCGTTATTGTTACTTCTATATCGTAGGCTTACTCGTCACCTGAGGTGCGTAGCGCATTCGTAGTACCAATCAAGGATAGTGAGCTTATGAGCTCGGAATGTGAAACATTTGTAGTCAACATGCTCATCTAAAGGGATTAGAAGTTTGGCCAAAGAACCATGCCTTATGAAAGAAGGGTTAGCCTTACATACCTCTTTGTCGAATTATTCTACACTTGCACGTACTCCTTCGATGCTCACGTTTCTACCTTCATTAAGGCCATACTATCATTAGTATCGATAACTAGTGCACATGGCTAGAACTAGAGAAAATTGGACAGCATCTCCTTTATCTATACAACATTTGTCCATATCATAATTCAACCCCAAACGTCAACAACACATTTATAATATCATTTCCATGGCCATTAATCATCTACATTATCCACATTCTCAATTCACTTCCATTTGTCCCTATTTATGGTCACAACACCCAACTTCGTTCATCCATATACAATGTTTATTTCATGATCTTAACGTCATTTATAACACACTCATATCACAATACAACAACAATCATGATTCAATTCAAACTATGTCTCAAAAACGTCACTATTCATCATTCATGTCCTAGTGGACCATGTTTTCTACAATCCATGCATTTTAATTCTCCAATACCGTAAACATCATATAAAAATCATGAATCTTACCTTAGAAGTTGTAGGGACAAGCTTTTGTTGATAATACTCCAATTTGAGTAAAACCCTAGTTTTTCTCCATTTGGGTTTCTTGACTTTAGATGATCCTTGATGGGTTTCTACCTTGGATTTACTTGTTTAATGTGGTTGATGGATTAATACCCTTGAAAACTTGTACAAACGTTGTACAGAGATGTTTTAGAGAGAGAGAGAAAATGTGGAAATGATTTTCATGAACTTCGTCTTTATTTATTAAATCATCACCGAACTGTCGAGTTCCATTATACGGTCCATTATACGGTCCGTATAATGGTTATACGGTCCGTATAATAGACCGTGAAATGGGTCTGCCCAGCACCCCTTCACTGTGACTACTTGACGGTCCGTTATACGGTCCGTAAAACAGTTTTACGGTCCGTATAACTGACCGTAAAACGTTACCAGTGAGCAACCTTTCACTGTGACCATTCGACGGTTCGTTATACGGTCCGTATAAATTTTATACGGTCCGTATAACTGACCGTAAAATTCCACCAGCAACCAACCTTCACTGTGATGGTTTTATGGTCCACTATACGGTCCGTATAACATTATACGGTCCGTATAATGAGCCGTAGAACTCATCAGTCACTGAACTTAGTTTCGCCACTTCGTTTGATCTCCGATCCTCATGGAACCTTCTTAACACTTGTTCAACACTTCAATACTAATCTAAGGGACGTTATAACTCTTTCCCAAAATGCCCTTAAGTCATCATTAACCCGATACTCGTATTTCGCTAGTTCATTCACTTGCGTACCAACGGAAGATTTTTTTTTTTTTTTTTCCGAGGTGTAACATTCTCCCCCCCTTAAGAACATTCGTCCTCGAATGTCGAGAACACCCGGGATTTTATAAAAATTTCGCCAGAGTTTCCCCTATAACATGGCACTAACAACCTGTCACAACAACCCATAATATCGATGCCACACAGGGCCACATCGTAACAACATGAAAATTTTGGCCACACACGACCCAGAAGCATAAAAGGAAAACATCCATACCTTATGATTTTTGACGTCTCATCTTGGACTTCTCCCAAGGGCTGAAATAAATGCGGGTACTTGGATTGCATATTTTCTTCCGCTTCCCATGTCATTTCCTCTCGATTATTATTTTTCCACAAAACTTTAACTGAGGCCACTTCTTTGTTTCTAAGCCTCCGTACTTGCCTATCTAATATGGCAATGGGTATTTCATCATAAGTTAACTTTTCTGTCACTTGAATATCATTCACTGGGACGACCCTCGTAGGATCTCCAACACACTTCCGAAGCATCGAGACATGGAAAACCGGGTGAACTGACTCCAAGTCTGGAGGTAAGTCTAATTCATAGGCCACTTTGCCTATCTTTCGCACAATTTCATAAGGCCCTATATACCGGGGACTAAGCTTCCCCTTTTTGCCAAATCTCATAACGCCCTTCATCGGCGACACTTTCAAAAACACCCAATCCTTAACTTGAAACTCTAAGTCCCTTCGACGATTATCTGCATAAGACTTTTGGCGACTTTGAGCCGCCAACAACCGATCTTGTATGAGCTTGACTTTCTCTATGGCTTGTTGGACCAAATCGGGCCCCATTAACTTGGCCTCTCCCGTTTCAAACCACCCAATCGGGGATCTACACTTTCGCCCATATAAAGCTTCATATGGTGCCATTAGGATGCTGGAGTGATAACTATTATTGTAAGCAAACTCAATGAGTGGCAAATGGTCATCCCAATTTCCCCCAAAATCTATCATGCATGCCCGTAACATATCTTCAAGAGTCTGGATGGTGCGTTCAGCTTACCCATCGGTCTGTGGGTGAAATACCGTGCTAAGGCGCACTTGGGTCCCTAGACCCTCTTGAAAGGACTCCCAAAATTTGGCCGTAAACTGAGTTCCTCTATCGGAGATAATAGACACTGGGACACCATGGAGTCTCACTATTTCTTTAACATAAAGCCTTGTATAATCTTCTGCCACATAGGTCGTCCTGACCGGTAAGAAATGAGCTGATTTAGTGAGTCTATCCACAATCACCCATATGGAATCATACTTGCGTCGAGAACGAGGTAGCCCTGTAATGAAATCCATATTAATCACTTCCCACTTCCAAGTTGGGATTTCTATAGCTTGCAATAAGCCACCCGGCTTTTGGTGTTCTATTTTTACTTGTTGGAAATTGGAACATTGGGCTACAAACTCCTCTACATCTTTCTTCATCCCATTCCACCAATATATAGACTTAAGATCATGATACATCTTCGTCATTCCAGGGTGAACGGAGTAACGGGAACAATGAGCCTCTCTCAAAATCTGGTGGCGTAAGTCTGCCACATCGGGGACACATAGCTTGCCTCGGCATCGGAGGGCTCCGTCTCCCGAAATATCAAATGGTGAACCCCCTTTCTGAGCGAGCGTATCTCTGTACTGCATTAGCCTGGAATCCTCACCTTGCCGCTCTTTTACTTCCGCTACTAGCGACGGAACTGCCGAATTCTGAATGGTAGCTCTGCTGCTACCTGAGTCCACTACTCGGACCCCTAGGCTGGCTAGCTGCTGAAGCTCACGGGTCATTTCTCTCTTTTCTTGTCGCACATCGCATAAGCTTCCCATAGACCTGCGGCTAAGAGCATCGGCCACAACATTTGCCTTTCCGGGGTGGTACAGGATTTCGACGTCATAGTCTTTTAGCAACTCTAGCCATCGTCGTTGCCGCAAATTTAACTCTTTCTGCTTGAAGATGTACTGGAGACTCTTATGATCTGTATAAATATCCACGTGGACACCATATAAGTAATGTCTCCATATCTTTAAAGCATGGACCACCGCGGCCAATTCTAAGTCATGGGTAGGATAATTCTGTTCATGTTTCCGTAATTGTCTAGAAGCATACGCGATCACCTTACCATTTTGCATCAATACACAGCCTAGCCCGACGCCTGAAGCATCACAATAAACAACATATCCTTCCACTCCCTCTGGAAGTGTCAAGACTGGGGCAGAAGTCAATCTTTCTTTCAACTTTTGGAAACTACGTTCACAAGCATCTGTCCATTGAAACTTAGCTGACTTCTGAGTCAACTTTGTGAGCGGTGCAGAAATAGAAGAGAAACCCTCAACAAATCTTCTGTAATACCCGGCTAAGCCCAAAAAGCTACGAACCTCTGTAGGGGTTGTGGGCCTTGGCCAAGTTTTCACTGCCTCGATCTTTTGACTATCCACTCGAATACCATCAGCTGCCACAATATGGCCCAGGAATGATACCGAGTTCAACCAAAACTCACATTTGGAGAATTTTGCAAAACAACTCTCGAGCTCGAAGAACTCCAAGGACGGTTCGCAAATGCTCCGCATGATCAGCCTCGGATCTAGAGTACACTAGGATATCGTCGATGAATACAATCACGAATAGGTCTAGAAAAGGCCTGAATACATTGTTCATTAAGTCCATAAACACTGCCGGTGCATTAGTTAGCCCAAACGACATTACTCGGAACTCGAAATGGCCATATCTTGTTCTGAAAGCTGTCTTAGGGATATCTTTCTCCCTAACTCTTACTTGGTGATACCCGGACCTCAAATCAATCTTTGAAAACCATTTGGCACCATGCAATTGATCAAATAAATCATCAATCCTCGGGAGGGGATACTTGTTCTTAATTGTCACTTTATTCAATTGCCGATAATCAATGCACATTCTCAAGGAGCCATCCTTCTTCCGGACGAACAATACGGGTGCTCCCCACGGGGATGAACTAGGCCGAATGAAGCCTTTTTCAAGCAAGTCTTTCAATTGCTCCTTCAACTCTTTCAACTCTGCGGGTGCCATCCTATAGGGAGGAATAGATATGGGATTAGTGTCTGGCAACACATCAATCGCAAAATCTATCTCTCGCTCGGGAGGAAGGCCTGGAAGCTCTTCCGGGAACACATCCGGAAATTCGTTCACTACCGGAACTGATTGAAGAGTCGGCGACTCAACTTCTACATCTCGAACTCGCACTAGGTGATAAATACACCCTTTAGTGATCATCTTCCTCGCTTTTAGATAGGAAATAAACCTACCCTTTGGTGACGCCGTATTCTCTTTCCATTCTAAGACTGGTTCGCCCGGGAACTGGAAACGAACCATCTTCGTTCTACAATCAACATTGGCGTAGCAAGAAGCCAACCAATCCATGCCCATAATAACATCAAAATCTACCATTTTTAGTTCATGCAAATCAGCTACTGTACGGCGGTCACATATCACCACTACGCAATCTCTATACACTCGGCTAGCTATCACCGATTCGCCAACGGGCGTAGACACCTCAAAAGGCTTAATAGACTCCGGCTCAATTATAAATCGACCCGCAATATATGGAGTAACATAAGACAATGTGGAGCCCGGATCAATCAAAGCATATACATCATGAGAGAATACCGATAATATACCTGTGCCCACATCGGGAGAAGACTCAAGATCTTGGCGTCCCGCCAAAGCATAAATACGGTGCTGAGGACCGCTGGAACTGGGAGCTCTGCCTCTACCTCTACCATGGCCAACTGGCGCATGTGAACCTGGCCCCATAGGGCGTGCAGATGCTGAAGACCCGGCTATCGACCCTGATGGCTGGGCCCTACCTCTACCATGTACTGAGGGGCAATCACGCATAATATGGCCTGGTCGACCACAAGAATAGCAAGCATCTGAACCTGATCGGCACTGACCCCAATGCAACTTCCCACACTGGGAACATCGTGGCACGGGTGGTCTAGACTGGCCTGAATCATCTCTATACTGAGGTCCTGAATAACTCGGGCTCGGCCCTGAATGAGCAGATCTATCCAATCTCTGGCCTGAAAACCGTGGGAGCGCACTGGTCATAGAGTAGCCCGCATGCCTAGGGGGCTGCTGCCGGTGCCCACCTCTGGACTCACTCATCGGCCCCAAAGATCTAGCCCTCTTGCTATGTCCCCTTTCCTGTTCACGTTCATTCCTCCGCTGCTGTAGGTGTTCCTCCAATTCCTGAGCATGCGCCTGAATACGTGCAATATCCATGCCATCCTGAAGAGATGCAGTCAAGCATTTATCCATCAAATGTGGCCCTAGGCCCTTCACAAACCGGTGCGCCCGATCGCCCATATCCGCTACCATGGCCGAAGCATACCTAGCCAAGGAATTGAAGCGGAGACTATACTCTGTAGCACTCATGCTACCTTGCCTCAGATTCAAGAATTTATTGGCCCTAGCTCGCCGAACTTCTGGAGGCATGTAGTGACGGAGAAAAGCATCGACAAACTCTTGCCATACCGGCGGAGGTGCATTGGCTCCCCGCGAAGCCATCCAAACCGTGTACCACTGGATTGAGACATCCCTCAATCTGTATGACGCTAGCTCCACCGATTCGGTGTCTGAAGCATGTATCAATCGGAGCGTCCTTAGCATACCATCAACAAAGTCCTGGGGATCCTCCTCCAGTTTCGACCCAAAGAATTCCGGGGGTTTCAAAGCAATGAAGTCACGGGCCCTTGCGCTAACAGTCCTGTCACCTTGCCCCGCGCTTGGCCTCTGAGTCTGGGCCGCAACCAACTGAGTCAACAAATTAATGGCCTCTGTTACGTCTTGGCCTGAAGCATTCGGCGGAGGAGCTGGAGCTGGGGCTGAGGCTCCCACGTGCTCCTCAGTAATAGGCACTGTCTGGAAGGACTGAGATTGAGCCGCACTCTGGGACTCATCTTCCTCTACTACTAGTGGCGGTGCTCTTTCAGCCCGCTTTTCTGCCACCGTCTTGTCCCTTTGGGCTGCTGTAGCCTTTTTCTTTTTAGGCATCTCTGAAATACACAACACACGATTTAAGAACAAGAATTTCTTACATCATAGCTTTATCGCACGAGTCTTATGAAGAAAGAAGGTCATATATTCCTAAGATGTCCGCAGCTTCTCGTTTATAAGTGTGGCGCGCAACACACCCATAATCCAAGACTCTACTAGACACGGCTCGTAGACACATCCTAGGACTCAACTGCTCTGATACCACTTTTGTCACGACCCGACTAGGGGGCCACGACGAGCACCCGGTGCTTCCCCACCCGGGCACCCCCTTATCATGCTATCATAACATCTAGGTGAACCATAATTCATTTCATGCATTTTAAATCATTAATCAAGCTAGTCCCATTGGACGACCATCATCAATTAACATATCATGGGCATCTATGCCATGTCAAATATACAAGGCCGACGAGGCCAACAAAAGATATACAAAACATAGGCCGACATGGCCAAACATCTCTACCCACATACACATGACTACGAGCCTCTAAGAGTATGACATATCATGAGCGGGACAGGACCCCGCTATGCCCATAATTATATACACAAAAGAATGAGTACCCAAAAGATATGGCTCCGAAGGAAATAGAGCTCTCTATGAAATCTTCAAATAGGCAGCTATGGGTCAAATCTGTCTCCCTGTACACCTGCGGGCATGACGCAGCGTCCACAAACAAAAGGACGTCAGTACGAAGAATGTACTGAGTATGTAAAGCATGATTAACATTGATATACAATATAATGAACAATATATGGAATAGCATAGGAGGGGAGACAATAATATCATCATCATCATGTCGCTTACTTACTCACATCGTCATTCGTGCCCCATAATAAAACTCGTACCATGCTTGTGCTCGTATTAGTGTACATGTCCTCATTCGTGTTCTTATACATAGTCTCATCACATTCTTTTACATAATATATACATACATAATCATTTCGTATACATGGCATTTACATAACGTACCCGACCTCATTGGATCAGTATTTCATATACATACTTGGCCAACCAAGGCTCAATGTTACTCATACCTGGCCCTACCAAGGCTTCAGGGTTATCCGTACCATCTGCAGATGTGTGCGCGCGTTTCGTAATCATATACATATTCTATACATATTCATACACATATATTCTACCCGGTGTTATAAGCTCGGGGTTTCATTATAGCCCTTCATAGGCACGTATGAGTATAACAGCCCATAGGCACCTTTAGCATCATTATTATCACCATCATCATTACTATCATTATCGTTATTGTTACTTCTATATCGTAGTCTTACTCGTCACCTGAGGTGCGTAGCGCATTCGTAGTACCAATCAAGGATAGTGAGCTTATGAGCTCGGAATGTGAAACATTTGTAGTCAACATGCTCATATAGAGGGATTAGGAGTTTGGCCAAAGAACCATGCCTTATGAAAGAAGGGTTAGCCTTACATACCTCTTTGTCGAATTATTCTACACTTGCACGTACTCCTTCGATGCTCACGTTTCTACCTTCATTAAGGCCATACTATCATTAGTATCGATAACTAGTGCACATGGCTAGAACTAGAGAAAATTAGACAGCATCTCCTTTATCTATACAACATTTGTCCATATCATAATTCAACCCCAAACGTCAACAACACATTTATAATATCATTTCCATGGCCATTAATCATCTACATTATCCACATTCTCAATTCACTTCCATTTGTCCCTATTTATGGTCACAACACCCAACTTCGTTCATCCATATACAATGTTTATTTCATGATCTTAACGTCATTTATAACACACTCATATCACAATACAACAACAATCATGATTCAATTCAAACTATGTCTCAAAAACGTCACTATTCATCATTCATGTCCTAGTGGACCATGTTTTCTACAATCCATGCATTTTAATTCTCCAATACCGTAAACATCATATAAAAATCATGAATCTTACCTTAGAAGTTGTAGGGACAAGCTTTTGTTGATAATACTCCACTTTGAGTAAAACCCTAGTTTTTCTCCATTTGGGTTTCTTGACTTTAGATGATCCTTGATGGGTTTCTACCTTGGATTTACTTGTTTAATGTGGTTGATGGATTAATACCCTTGAAAACTTGTACAAAAGTTGTAGAGAGATGTTTTAGAGAGAGAGAGAAAATGTGGAAATGATTTTCATGAACTTGGTCTTTATTTATTAAATCATCACCGAACTGTCGGGTTCCATTATACGGTCCATTATACGGTCCGTATAATGGTTATACGGTCCGTATAATAGACCGTGAAATGGGTCTGCCCAGCACCCCTTCACTGTGACTACTTGACGGTCCGTTATACGGTCCGTAAAACAGTTTTACGGTCCGTATAACTGACCGTAAAACGTTACCAGTGAGCAACCTTTCACTGTGACCATTCGACGGTTCGTTATACGGTCCGTATAAATTTTATACGGTCCGTATAACTGACCGTAAAATTCCACCAGAAACCAACCTTCACTGTGATGGTTTTACGGTCCACTATACGGTCCGTATAACATTATACGGTCTGTAAAATGAGCCGTAGAACTCATCAGTCACTGAACTTAGTTTCGCCACTTCGTTTGATCTCCGATCCTCATGGAACCTTCTTAACACTTGTTCAACACTTCAATACTAATCTAAGGGACGTTATAACTCTTTCCCAAAATGCCCTTAAGTCATCATTAACCCGATACTCATATTTCGCTAGTTCATTCAATTACGTACCAACGGAAGATTTTTTTTTTTCCGAGGTGTAACATATGCGATCTCGTGCCCTTGAGAACAATTGTGCATGAAACCAGAGGCTCCTCGAGGTGAGATTCGCGCGGGTCTCCATAGACTTTATAATTGGGGATAAATAGTTTGTCCTCTCCGTAAGGTCTGGGGTCAATCCCTTCTTGTTGACTGAGCGGGACATAACTCCCAAGTGGTTCTTCAGGTGTCTTTCCCCGTTTTACCTGATTGGCAGGTTGTTGCTTAGTTAGCTCCTCAATATAATCTTGGAGAGTTTCAGCTTCTTTCTTTTTCTCATTGGCCGCCTTAATGATTTGGATAACCTCTTTCATTCTAGCAGTAGCCAGGGCCATACTATTTTCCCACTGTCAGTTTTTCTTACTTGTAGCTTCCATGTTCTTATCTTCATTGACTAGGTTGACGTAAGGAGAAGTCGCACTCATGCTGTCTGGAGTATCTATTTCCTATTAGCAAATCAACCTTTTAAAATTGGAGTTAATTTTGGTTTTAGGGGTTGTTTTCTTGGTTTTTCTTTTGAGTAGTGTCCGGAATGTGGACCAATCAAGAGTTTTAATAATATATATGATTTTAATGTAAAGCAGTTATATCATATAAGCATTTACAGTATATAATTCATTTTCCTATACCTCGTTTCTCCAAGGCTACTAATGCATGAAGTAAAATTGTGCCATATGTGAAACAAATTTATTTGTTCCCAAAAGATAAAAATCCCAATGCTTTTTATTAAAATATTTTCCCAAGTGGGATTACAAGTCTTTAAAGTAAATAAATGCAAAACATCAATAGAAGTCCACTCCTAGGATCGAAATCTGCTCTCTCTCTCAGTCCGTGCCTTCTTGGCCCTTTGAAGGGCGGTCTGAATGGCTACATTGGCTGGCATCAATGCTATCCCGATCAACTGACCCCTCTGATCGTCAGTCAACGACGTCCATATATCTATGGCTCATTTAACAGAAGCGTCAAGCCATTCTAAGCTCTTCAATAAGGCATCCACCTCGACTGTTAAACTCTTAATTATCTCTTGGTCATATTCTGTTTTTTCTTGATGATCCGCTTCTCTCCCTTCCACCCGTCGTTTCATTCTCCCAACCTGAATAGCATTCGCGACTTCCCTATCTATGGGAAACTTGTACAGATACGGTGCTGGAGTAGCAGTACCAGCTTGCTCATCCCTAAGCCACTCGTAGTAGTCTTCGTCATAACTTGGATTGTTTAGATCCTCATCCCACTTATCTTCCCTTATCACATTCTTCCAATATTTCCCGGCATCCTTTATACCCTCGATACGACCTTCTTAGTAATCTCATACAAACTCTCCCATATCGCCCATATTTGGGATAACCTGTCTCATACCAAACTATCTAAATACTCTCAACGGTACGTAGGGCCTGATCCCCCTAATGCCCATAAGCGGTAAATAGGGATACCTACGGCTACTAACACAATAGTCTTGGAATAAAAATCAGGTACTCTCCACTTAATATGTTCTTCTCATAGTCTGGAAAAGATGTGAGCCCATCCTCTTTTATCTTGAACCCCAAAAAGCACAGCAGTGACTCCCAAATCATCCTCTCTCAGGGTCAGATCTCGGTGGGAAGATAAACCAGTCCTATCTAAATGTTTAAGTACCGATTATTGGACTAAGAGGTTGCAATCCTGGAAGTAATAATAATGGTTACGACACTTTCCCAAAGATCTGTAGATGTTACACCTCGCACCTTCATAGCATGAGCATTCCATGTACGTCACCGTATTAATGGAGTATCGGAGACGTCCCATGAAGTTTTGGAAGGTACAATTTATAGGAAGTACATAACAATGGAGTAAAGGATGAATTACAATCTCGTAAGTCGTAACAGGAAACGACAACCTTGAAACCAAAGGACATGAACAGTATCAAGTATAATAAATGATAAATATCATGCATGGGGAGTTTTAGAGGATTCCGGGACCAAGCAAATCGAAGAAAATAAGTTTGTCGAAAATTTGGAAAAAGTTAGCAGAATTTTGGGTCAACTTTGGAGGGGTATATCTCTGGGTATATTAGGAGATTTAAGGTGTTTCAAAAGCCTAAAATGAATTTCATCGAGCCTAGTTTCTAACACAACAAACCGCTCGTCAAAACAATATCGGAGTAAGGAGTTATGGCCCTTTTAAGATAACCCTCCAAACTGCCAAATGGCTTCCGCGGGTCCCACTTGGGAAAGTCAGTTCCACCGACTTTCAGGGAGTATAAAAACCCCCCATCAACCCCATTTCTTCAGCATTTTACAATGCCATGAGTCCTAGAAACCTCCTAACACATCCCCCACTAATAAAATTCAACGAGGATTTGGTTCATCCGACA